>NC_081562.1:18737101-19005771 GCF_022355385.1 Mustela nigripes
AAAAAAAAAAGTATTCATAGTAGATGTAGACAAAATTATGATAAATGTATTTTTATGCAGTCATCGTTCTTCAAAGTACTTTATACTTTCCACTCTTTCTTCCAGTAAATGGACTTCCCAAATCATCTCAGACCTACCAACTTTCTTTACAGGCTCTCCATTTCCTGAAGAGACATCATCACTTCATGTGGGGAAGATGACAGTGTTAACACCTATTATGTTGAAATAATGAGATGCAACTTTATTAAAACAACTGAGAGGCAACAGCAAAACATTGTGATGCTATTCATCCATAATCATATGTGTCAAACAATTTTGCTGGCATATATATGCTGGTGTTTCTTTGTTTTTTTCATTTTGGGGGTTTTTGTTTTATTTTATTTTATTAATTTCTTTTCAGTATAACAGAATTCAATGTTTATGCACCACACCCAGTGCTCCATGCCATATGTACCCTCCATAATACCTACCACCTGGCTCCCCCAACCTCCCACCCCCCACCCCTTCAAAACCCTCAGATTGTTTTTCAGAGTCCATAGTCTCTCGTGGTTCATCTCCCCCTCCAATTTCCTTCAACTCTCTTCTCTCCATCTCCCTATGTCCTCCATGTTATTTGTTATGCTCCACAAATAAGTGAAACCATGTGATAATTGACTCTTTCTGCTTGACTTATTTCATTCAGCATAATCTCTTCCAGTCCCATCCATGTTGATACAAAAGTTGGGTATTCATCCTTTCTGATGGAGACATAATATGGACCACATCTTCCTTATCTATTCGTCCATTGAAGGGCATCTTGGTTCTTTCCACAGTTTGGTGACCATGGCCATTGCTGCTGTAAACATTGGGGTACAGATGGCCCTTCTTTTCACTACAGCTGTATCTTTGGGGTAAATACCCAGTAGTGCAATTGCAGGGTCATGGGGAAGCTCTATTTTTCATTTCTTAAGGAACCTCCACACTGTTCTCCAAAGTGGCTGCACCAACTTGCATTCCATTTTGGGGTTTCTTTGATAAATAGTTGAGTAATGAGAGTTCAGGTAGTAAGGGATTTCTGCAAAAAACAGAAATATGTCTTAGAGAAAATAAGTAACAGATAAACCTGTGATTTATCATTTTGAGTTCTTTTTATATGGCCCAGGCATACTAAAAACAGTAAAATCTTGCCATTGGGCTTTCATTGAATCCACTGACTTTGTAAAGTGCAAATTGCTTTGTTTCAAGGTCAGAAAAAGCCTACGCAACCAACTGAAACTGTTGTGTCCAGGAACCAATTCCCAAATATCCAAATTTGAGTGGCATGAGTAAGCATGGGTTTTTGGTGTGAAGTAGATGCCTCATTTCATTCCTTTTACAGGTAAGAAAGCAGAGGTCAGATGACTAAAAAATGACAGAGCCTAGATGTGAGACAAGATATGTAGAGTCCAAAGCCTGTGCACAGAATGACAGATTTCAAAACCACATAAATCTAACCCTGAACAGTTAATAAGCATTTGATGCCTGGGTCAGTATGTCTTAAATCTCAGTGATATAAAACATCTTTGAAAACAGGGATAGGCTAATTTGTCTATAAAAGGCCAAATAGTAAAGATATTAGACTTTGTGGGCTATACATTCTCTCTTGGGCCTACTCTTTGTAGCCAGAAAAAAAACACAGAAAATACATAAATAATTGGGTTGTAGCTAAGCTCCAGTAAAACTAAATTTACAAAAGCAGGTAAAAAGTGGGATGTACATGTGGGCCATAGTTTGCTGACTCATCTTTTAAAGGAAAAAGTTATTTCTGACTCCCAAGGATTTATTTATTATAACATCCTCTGAATCTATGGACTTGAGTTTTCAAAATTCTGACTTAAGAACTCATTTCACAGAGCTGAGTGGTGCAATAGGTTGAAATATTTGACTCTTGGTTTCCTTCATGTCTGATCTCAGGGTCTTGAGATGGAGCCCTGAGTCAGGCTCTGCATCAGGTCAGTCTGCTTGAGTTTCTCTTTCCCTCTCTCTCTGTCCCTCTCCCCTGCTTATGTTCTCTCTCTCTTAAATAAATAAATCTTCCCAAAAAAATCAGTCAGAGAAAGACAGTTATCATACGGTTTAACTCATATGTGGAGCATAAGGAATAGTGCAGAGGACAATAGGGGAAAGGAAGGAAAACTGAAGTGAAAGAAAGAAAAGAGAGAGACAAATCGTAAGAGACTCTTGATTGAGAAACAAATGGAGGGCTTCAGAAAGGGAGGTGGGTGGGTGGATGGGGTAACTTGTTGATGGTCAATAAGGAGGGCATGTGATGTGATGAGCACTGGATGTTATACACACTAATGAATCATTGAACATTAGATCAAATAATAAAGAGGTACCATATGTTGGCTAATTGAATTTAAATTAAAAAAAAAGAAAAGAAAATTCGTATAATGCACCTACTTCTAATTTGTCAGTGAAAAAAATGATCATTTTCGTTTTAACTGGCAAAGTCATTTTTCTCAAGGTTATCCTTGAAGGAAGAAAACAATTAAAAATTCCATAGCATTCCCACAGTCCTCTGACCACAGTAGAAGAAGCACTGTTCTAAATTATTTCCATCTTCCCACTTTCATTCTGGGGAAATGGGAGGGATCAAAGTGGGTACACACAACACACAAGACTGGTTTTAGCACTTTTGGGAGGGATAAAGCTTGAGATCTGTAGCAAAGAATACAATATGTCAATGGGAGGATCAGAGAATTTTTCATTTATTGGTTTTAGTTTTCTTACCTTCACTACCTTCTGCCCCCATTAGGGTGGAAGAGTTTTAATTGTCAGGTACCAAAAACTAGGGATTGACCTTTTAAAAGGTCATGTCTAAATCTGGCCTATCTTAGAAAACTAAGTATTTAATAAATGACAAGTATCCAGGATAATTATGGAAATGCCTCCAATGCTTTTCAGACTCCAGACACCTTAATTGGTACGACAATACTTCCTTAATCTACTTTCCATCCCCTTGGACCTGAAATTCTATTCTTCTTTCATCTCCTTTCCCCCATCCTGACTTTCTTCACACATTTTGTCTTAAGACATTATTACTGTCATATCACTCTTTGATCAGAGTAGGACTTTTCACCATTTTGTGCCCTGGGTAGGCTGCTTTAGTCTAGAATGCCCCTCTCAAACTTCTTGTCTTTTTCTACTTGATCAATGCCCACTCTTTCAAGATAGAGATCAATGTACATCTCCCTTCCTGAAGTCTTCTCTGGATCCCTCAGTCAAAGGTGGTTGCCAGTTCTGGCAGTCCTAAAGCACTATGTTCATACTCACATCCTGGCATTTTGTACATTATATTGTAATTCATTTGTTTACTATGAGTTCCAAGAGGGTGGCAATGTGTCCTATGCACCTCTGTGTTTCCCAGCTTCTAGTACCTGGTAATACAGAGCAGTCAGTGAAGACTACTTGACTGTATAAATGGATATCTTGATTGCTGGAACAGTGTTGATGTGGAATCTCCATTAAGATACCAAGAATCAATATTTCACCATTCATCTTGGAACTAATTTCTCAGACCATTCCTCAGAAGAATTATGTTATGTGGAACTCTAAGACTTTTCTTCATTCATTCATATTTCTTTCTTTCCTTTGAAACTCTGACAAGACTAGGAGTGCTCAGGGCATACAATCTCCTCCTCCAAGAGAAATGTTTTCTTATTCCCTAATGGATGCTTTAGGCATGCTTTCTTAAGACCTATAAAATGCTCTGCTAACAGATATCAGATCCATAGTCAGCCAATCCCTCTGCCCAGTATATGTACTTGTGGCAGCCACCATTCAAGTTATCCTGTCTTTACATTTTCTTTCCCAGTCCCCATTAGTACTTGTGTGCATGGGTGTATGTGTGTGGGTTTTGTCATTTCATAGCACCATTAAATTTCTATCTTTGAAGGTCAAAACACAAAAGATGAACCCTATCTACCATAAGTAGTTCAAGCAATTCAGTCATTGCTAAAAAGTTCTTTATTCCTTTTCCTCCCCTTCAAAAAGAAGACACAAAATAAACAAAAACATCACTGCTTACTTTAGTTTTAGAAATGTTTCTAGGGGTGCCTGGGTGGCTCAGTCAGTTAAGTATCTGCCTATTTTGGGTAAGGTCATGCTCTCAGGGTCATGAGATGAAGCCCCACATCAGGAACCACACTGGGCATGGAGCCTGCTTAAGAGTCTCTTTCTCTCTCCCTCTCCCTCTGCCCATGCCCCCATTCATAAATGCGCTCTCTCCCTCTCAAAAAAAGAACAAAATGTTTTGAAATATTTCTAACTTCTGGATGGTCTCTCTAACTAAGCACTGGTAAAGTGTCTAGCACTTTGGTATCCAGACAAAACAATTGCACTTCTCTTTCTTGCCAAAGAAAATGTACGTCTAGTATTAGTTTAATAGCACAAAAACACATGCACAACAATGGGCTTTTTACACACAGGCATAGACTTGAATACTATTTTAGATCTGCAATTTCATAGCTGCTTAAACAGAAGGGACAAAAACACATGAAGGGGACAAAGACATAATATTGAAATCAGACAATTAAACTTATCATTTCCCATCAAATCCTATGATTAGAGTTCATTTCAAATTTTGGCATTACTTATCAATGAAAAACTCTTTAGACTATTCTATTTATCAATTCTTGAGAAGCATATTTGTTGGATACCTCCTGTATGCCAGGTGTGCTACAGGCACTGGAATATAAAATTAAATAGGACAGTCAAAATCCCTGAGGGGTTCTCAGTTCAGTGTGAAAACTAGCCAAGGAAGGAGGCATCCATGACTCTCTAGGGACAGTTCTTTTGTCAAAGGATGCTCAGAATACCAAAGAAACAGAAAAAGTGCACTTAACTCTGCCTTCCCGATAGGTCATAGAAAATTGGGACAGTGAGGGAAGAATTTTGACTTTGTAACACAGCACAATGACTACAGAAATGTAGTTGAGACACATATACCATGGGGGGACATATTTGATCTCAATGACAGGAATAAAGTGGCTAATGGTAGCTTTTCCATCTCCCCAAGATTTTGTTCAAGTGTTACTGCTTAAGTGGGTCTGTCTATAACGACCATATTTAATTCTACAATCCTGCTCAACATCACTCCTGAACTTTCCTTAACCTGCTCCACATTTTTGTTTTATAAACCACTCTTCACTTTCTTCCATTCTATAACACTTACTTTCATATTATGTTTACTCTCTATCTTCGTTCTTCCCTTCATCCCACAGCTAGGATATAGGTTCCACAAAGAAAGGAATATATTTATATTAAGTTAATATATCCCAAATACCTAGAATAGTGCATTGTGCAAGAAGGCATTCAGTAATGAACCTTAGAGATGCAGCTAACTGAAAAAGCACGAAGGGCTGGAGTTTCATTTTGAGTAAAGCTTTTAAAAATACCAGTGTTGTTCCATAGATTAACAACTACCCGTTGTCACTGGAACGGAGGAATTACAAAAAAATAAAATGGTTCCATGAAGAGTATGTGTCCGTGCTTATCAAAAATAATGACAAGGACCTTCCTAGGTGGAATGTATGGCTCCTAAATTTTGCCTCACACCCTACAACCAATTTGATGCCCCATTGAGCTTGCATCTTAAAAATAGTTTACAAGTGTCCATTTTCTCCATTCCAGCCTTCACAATCCAGCTCTAGGCCATGACCACTTCTTAGGAATGCCAATGAGCAATTCATAAGTGGTCATTCTGGCTCTAACCTTGCCCACTTCTGAGCCATTTTCTAGTCTGAAGCAAGAGGAATTATTCTAAAGCCAAATATCTTCCTGCTTAAAGGCTTCAAAACATTTCCTTATGATAAAGACCGTATTTTGAGACATGGGTCATGAAAGCCGACTGTGTACATATCTTTCCAGTTCTGTGATTAGTAGCTTCATATGGGTGGCTTACCATTTGCCATTGTGAGAATATGGAAACTGACATGGAAATTGGCAAGTAATACGAATCAGAGCTTTTCTTTCCAAAAAAAGTTTTTGTTTTGTTTTGATTTTTAACAGCACACCACTGGACAAACCCCAATAACCATTTTTTAAAGATATGGCTGGATTTGATGTGTTAGATATTTTTGTTGAAGATTTTTGCATTTATGTTCATGAGGGATTTTGGTCTATAGCTTTTCTTTCCTTGTATTTTTGTTTGATCTTGCCATTAGATTAACAGTAGCCACATAAAAGAAGTTGAGAAGTGTTCCATTATCTTTATTTTTCTGGTATTATCTCCTCCTAAGATGTTTGGTAAAATTTGCCAGTGAAACCATCTGGCCTAGAGTTTTCTTTCCTAGAAGGTTTTACTCACAAACTCAATTTAAAAAATAGATATAAGACTATTTGTATTTTATATTTCTTCTTGTATGAGTTTTGGCAGTTTGTGTTTTTCAAGGAATTGGTTCATTTCATCTAAGATGTGAAATTTATAGTCATAACATTGTTATTATTCTTTTAATTATTTTATTATTCTTTTATTCTTGTAGGGTATGTAGTGATTGATAGTGTTGTTCAAGTGGGCTATATTTTTGCTATTTTCTTTTTTTTTTTTATTTCTTTTCAGCATAACAGAATTCATTATTTTTGCATCACACCCAGTGCTCCAAGCAATACATGCCCTCCTTAATACCCACCACCTGGCTCCCCCAACCTCCCACCTCCAGTGCCTTCTTTTTAATTGTTTTATTAATTATTGATAAAAATATTAAAGATTCCTATAATTGAGAATTTTTCTGTCTTTTAATTCTATCAGTTTTTGCTTCGTGTATTTTAATGTTCTGCTTTTGTCATGTTCGTGTTTAAGATTGTTATGTCTTCTTAGTGACTTGACTTCTTTTTCATTGTGAAATATTCTTTTTTACCCCTAGCAACTTTGCTTCTTCTAAAGTCTACTTTGATATTAATATAGTCACTTCAACTTTCTTTTTATCAGTGTTTACGTAACATGTGTTTTCTATCATTTTACTTTTTGCCTATCTATGTTATTATATTTAAAGTGAATTTATTATAGATAGCTTATAATTGTGTCTTTTTTTAAAAAATCCATCTCTGTCTTTTAACTGATTTAAATTTAATGCAATTCTTGATTTGGTCAGATTTATGTCTATTTTATTGTTTCCTGTTAGTCCCCCCTCCTTTTTTATTCTTTTTTCACCTTTCCTTTTTTAAAAATTATTTGAATACTTTTATTACTTCATTTTATTTTATTTTTTTAAACTTTATTTTATTTTTTCAGTGTTCCCAGATTCATTGTTTATGCATCACATCCAGTGCTCCATGTAATACCTGCCATCCTTAATACCCAATACCAGGCTCACCCAACTTCCCACCTTCTTCCCTCCAAAAGCCTTGGTTTGTTTCTCAGAGTACACAGCCTCTCATGGTTCATCTCCCCCTCCGATTTCCCCCAGCTCACTTTTCTCCTCCTCCCAGTGTCCTCTGTGTTATTTCTTTATTGGTTTCATGGACATATCTCGGTATTATTTTTTAGAAATCACAATATTGACTAATAACCTTTCATAGGATGCTCAGAATTAGTTTTTTACCACTCTAAGTAAAAGCTATAAACCCTACAAAACAAATAGATATCTTTACTTTTCTCTTCCATGTCATAGTTGTCATATATATTGCATCTACTTATACTGAAAATCTCATCAGGCAATGTTATAAATTTTCCTTTCAATAGTCATGCAAAGTTTTAAAGAATTTTAAGATGAGAAAAAAGTCTTTTATGCTTATCCAGCTATTTACCATTGCTCTTATTCTACCTTCATTCCTGAAGTTTCAAGTTTTTGGTAAGATTTTCCTTCAGCCTGAAGAACTTACTTTGGCAATTATTTTAGAGTAGGTCTGCTGGTGACACATTCTCACCATTTTCTTTTGTCTGAGAAAGCTTTTATTTCATTTTCATTCCTGAAAGGTATGCTAGATATTGAATTCTGGGTTGATAGTTCTTTTCTATCGTCACTTTAAAGATGTTGTTTCACTCCTTTCTAGTTTCATGGTTTCTGATGAAAATTTCAGTTATTTGAATTGTTGTTCTCCTAACCACTGTATTTTAAAGCCACTGAATTCTGAGGTGGTTTTGTAAACAACAAAAGACAACTGAAAGACCCTCAGACCCTATATTCCAATCACACTGAACTTCATCTAGTTCTTTGAAAGCCATTCATTCTCTTTTTTCTGAGGCTTTGCACATGCTCTTCCCTCTTTATAGAAACTACACTCTCATACACTTAAAAACTCTATTGTACTTTCCCAAAGGTGTCATCCTGCCTACTTGTCTTTCAGATTTCGGGAGAATGCTTCTTTCTCCAAAGGCAGCTTCCTTGACACACACCCCCCAACTCCTGCTCTGTAAGTGTAGATCAAAAACCCCTCTTACACATTCCAGTAACACAAACTGTGCTTTCTATATCATATCTCTTAAAATAAAATGAGAGAAGAATAAATGAAAGAAGATGGGATTGGGAGGGAGACAAAACATAAGTGACTCTTAATCTCGCAAAACAAACTGAGGGTTGCTGGGGGGAGGGGGTTTGGGAGAAGGGGGTGGGATTATGGACATTGGGGAGGGTGTGTGCTTTGGTGAGTGCTGTGAAGTGTGTAAACCTGGTGATTCACAGATCTGTACCCCTGGGGATAAAAATATATGTTTATAAAAAATAAAAAATATTAAAAAAAAAAAAAAGACAAGCTAAAAAAAAAAGAAGAAGTCAATATGTAAAAAAAAAAATAAAAAAAAAATAAAATGAAACATGTATTGATCACTCACTACATACAAGGTCTTGTTCTAAATCCTTTGCATGAATCTATGAAACAACACTGTTATTGTTTCTATTTTCCTAATAAGGAAACTGATAAACAAAATGGCTAATTTGCCTACCCATATTCACAGAGTACCATCAGTTAGTGATCAAGACAGAATGTGACCCGGACAGTGGCTTCAGAGACATGTCTTTAGCCACTATTTTAAGCTGTTCCTTATTTACTGTATTGTAATATTATAATAAATTTTATACTGTTTTGTATAGCCAATAAGAGTCTAAGATTTCTAAAGAAAATGACTAGGTATCAATTGCATGGCACTGAAACACTGTATTTTATTTCTCAGGTTATGTGTGTGTGTTGACTCTATACTATGAGATTCTAGAGACCAGGGACCCTCAAATTTCATCTTTCTCACTGGGTGTGATGCATAAACAATGACTTCTGGAACACTGAAAAGAAATTTTAAAAATAAATAAAAATTTAAAAAATTTTTCATCTTTCTACCTCCAGATTCAGATGTCTAAAATATAAGATTCTCAATAAATATTTCATGACTACATGATTGTTGAGTGAAGAGAAAACATGTAGAGCAGAGAGTTAACCTGTCTTATGGATCAAAAAAATGTGCATAGGCTCTACTTAGGGAAACCAGGAACTCAACATCAATGGAATATAAATAAAGGTAAGTGCAGAAAATTAAGGACCAAGATTTCTGGAATCACTTCTCTATTAAAGGTTATAAAATTCACTAGTAATCCAAAAATAGGATTTAAAATAAGAATAAAACCATTTTGTTCTACTAAATTCTCAAATTGAAATTAATAATATACAGTTGTAATAAGGTATAGTGACACACTAACATTATCATGTCTGTGGAGATTTAAATTGGTGTATTTGTATCAGTAGTCATTAAAAATATTTATACAATTGAGACTCTAATTCTTTTAATGGAAAATTATTCCTAAAGAAATATAAAGGTAGAGGTACCAATGTTAGTTAAAATGAAAAAAAAATCAGAATAAACCAAAATTACATAGCCATTAAATCTTTGTTTACAAAGACATGAAAACATGTTTACTCTCTCTCTCTATATATATATATGCACACTATTATATATATATGTATTATATATAATACATAATATAATATATAATACATTATATAATACATACATACATATATATATATATATATAAGCTTGAAAGAAAAATTCCAAAATGTAAATACTAATTATCTCTGTATGATGGAATTATGAGTAATTTGAATTTTCATTTTTATGCCTCCCTGTATTTTTCAATTTTTCAACTCTTGGCATGCATTTTTCTTCAATCAGATGAAAACAATAAATGTTACTGAAAAAAAAAAAACCTGCAAACTATGTTTGCAGCTGACCACAAGGCCCATAATAAATAAACAATCTGGAGCAAGACATTTCAAGAAAACAGACGTAATAACTGACAGGGTGGTGGGAAAGCATGTAAGCCAAAATCTTTATCCTTCAAAAAAGTAAAGATTATGTTGCTAAAGACACCCTGGGAAAGCACTGCAAGCATCAAGGAACACAAGGATCCAAGAGTTGTTGGAAGGAGAACATATAGGTTTACATCTGCTTATTAAACATGTCTTGGAGAAAACTTTAAAGAAAATAAATCCCAGCTCTCCAGTGGTCTAAGTGAACTGCCAATCCATAGCCAATTCCACTTTGGACCCTTGACTTGAAGGTTCTTAGTGAGAAGGGAATTGGAAACCCCAAAAACTTAATTTGTAACCCATACTTCTTCATGTGCACTTTGCTTGGCCAGCACTATACTGAGTGCCTGCTTGGATAATAGTTTCAGGCTGTTGACCTCCCTCCCCAATGCCCTGATTATGTCTTGTCACCAGACGTTTAAGCAATGTTGCAAGAGCTCTCTCTAGCTCTCCATCATTGCTGTTGGATTGTCCTACAGGAAACTAACATGTTTTCCATACATAAAAGCCTGATGCATAAAGTCAAGTCAAGATTTCTTCTTGAAACTGTACTGAAATCTGGCTATCCCATAAATATACTTCTTCACAGCTATATTGTAAGAACAATGTCTAATATTTTAGATACTCAGACAATACACAGTTAGACCTCTTTAATTTCCCATAGTGCCAAGCCCAGTTCTGAGCAATACCCTATCCAAGTGATAGAAGATGATCAATGAATATTCATTGATTGATGGTTTTCCATTTTTCACAGATTGAGTGGCAAACACATTCATTCACTGGAGTTTCCATTCTTCCTCCAACAATCAGAGGATATCAAAAGTCATTCACACTACTTTGCTGAAATCCAGAAAGGGCCTTTTAAAGCCCCCAAGTGGTTCTACAAGCAAACACTACCAGTGCATTGGCATATAGACAAAATTCTATTTTCCATCCATTCTATAGGATAATGCCTAAACTTCTTCGGCCCCCAATATATGAACAAAGCATGTCTCTCATTACAAGACCACATGCTCCTTGCCTACCTATCCATCCCACATGATCACTACACTTTCTTGTCTCCCAGACTCCATGTCAAATCTCACCTTTTTTTCTGCACTTTTTTTTCAGTGTTCCAGGATTCATTGTTAATATACCACACCCAGTGCTCCATGCAATATGTGCCATCCTTAATAACCACCACCAGGCTCACCCATCCTCTCACCCCCAACCCCTTTAAAAAACCTCAGTTTGCTTCTCAGAGTCCATAGTCTCTCATGGTTCATCTCCCCCTCCGATTTCCCCCAACTCACTTCTCCTCTCCATCTCCCAATGTCCTCTGTGCTATTTTTTATGCTCCACAAGTAAGTGAAACCACGTGATAATTGACTCTTTCTGCTTATTTCACTCAGCATAATCTATTCCAGTCCCAATCATATTGATGCAAAAGTTGGGTATTCATCCTTTCTATTGGCTGAATAGTATTCCATTGTATATATGGACCACATCTTCTTTACCTATTCATCTGTTGAAGGGCATCTTGGCTGTTTCCACAGTTTGGTTATTGTGGATATTGTTGCTATGACCATTGGGGTACATATGGCCAGTAGGGCAATTGCAGGGTCATAGGGTACTTTTTTTTTTTTTAGGAATCTCCACACCGTTTTCCAAAGTGGCTATACCAGCTTGCATTCCCACCAACAGTATAAGAGGGTTCCTCTTTCTTTTCTTCTCCAACATTTGTTGTTTCCTGTCTTATTAATCTTTGCCCCACCTCTTTTTCTGTACTTGGTCTTAACCATGGAGTCTTAGGCTTAACCATGATAGCATTCATTCATCTTTGGGAATCAGAATTTGGTTCTTTAAAATCAAAGACTTTCATGGAATCCCTCATTACAGAATGGCAGGAACTGTATCTGTAACTCCAGTACCCAACACAATGCCTGTACACTTGGTAGGTGCTTGGTAAATGCTTACAAATGAGAAAATCTTATCCATTAATTGAAAAGTATTTAATAATCAAAAGCTACTATGAACTCCTATTTTCTTAAGAATTTACATTTTAGAAATTACATGAACACCAACATATATTTTAAGGAAAAATAACCAGATTTGAAATAATAATAAATTTTCTCTTGGGGGGGTTCTGGTTATTAAAATATTTAAGATACTTTAGAGGACCTGTTATTCAGAGGTTACTAATAAAAGCTCTGAAGACAGTAAGACAGGCAATACTAAACTTAAAATGAGCACAATTTCAATTTTCTTTGATGATTCAGAAGGCACATCAAGACCAAGCAATACTCTAGGGGCAGTATTATGCATCAACTACTCTTCCCAGTAATAATTCTTAGAAGAAATATCTGATAGTTTAATGCCAGATTAAAAAGCTGTTCTTGCCTTTGGACCCCTGAGTACATGGACTCTGCCAGCCCCAAACTGAAATGAAGTATTTCTTGATTCTATTGCCTTTAGAGTTTTCCCTGCAGAGTAATTCAAAGTCTAATTGCATTTAAGGGGGTTTCAATCGGTCTCCAATACAGCCAGTTTCTACACCTATCTCCAAATTGTAAGATGTCATTGATTTAACATATTATGATTACCATTGGAGAGTAATTCCAGGCTCTACTCTTTTTTTTTTTTTTTTGAAGATTTTATTTATTTATTTGAGAGAGAGAGAGAGACAGTGAGAGAGAGCCTTAGTGGGGAGGAGACTGAGAAACAGGCTCCTGGGTGGCTGAGCCACCTAGGCACCTCAGTTATGTGTGATCTTAAGAAAGTCACTTAACTTCTTTCTTATGTGGTTCTCTTATGTTTTTTATTTTAAATTCTTTCATAATTGCTATCATTATCATAATCATAATAGGAATAATTCTGGTATCTTTATCATAGTATTATTGCAAGTTATACATATTAAAAACACTTATGAGATAATAGCTGCTTAGATAGAACACAACCATTATTATTGTGATGTTTATTCTCTGCCCACCATTAAATACAACTCCCAACCAAAAAGCATTGTCTACTACCTATATGGGAACACTTATTTATTCACTCAACATACTCAGAATTTATTTTGAGTGCCTACTATGTTCCAGCCTCTGAGACAGACATCAGAAAAACAAAGGTAAAAGAGACTTGGTATCTGCTCTAAAGGAATTCACAGTCTAATGGGGGAAAACAGTCATATAGTCAGGCAGTTATAAGACAGTGTCTCACGTGTACACTCACTAACAGGGATGAGGCTTGATTGACCAGGTTCAGGGATGACTATCTTTGGAAATTACAAAAAAAGTGTTGTAAAAATTAAGAGATAAAGGGGGATGCAGGAGGAAGATGTTGAGCATTTACTGGGAAGAAGGCATTTCAGATAGAAAGAACACTTATAAATCAAAAGGCAAGAAATACCACAGATTTGTTTGGTGACTATAGAGAATTTGGATGGTTTAGAATTTCTGGCATATAAAGTACAAGGCAAGCAGTGGTAAGAGATAAGATGGGAATGGTTGACTGGGACTAGATAACAAAGGAAATTTTAGACCACGAGCCACTGAAGGTTTTAAAACAGAGACTTAAATCACAGATGTGGTGCCTCCAACTGCATCATTGTCAGAGTTCTCTCATCTGTTAGCAGAGCTTTCAGGACAGTATAAAGTTGTACCATGGCAGTTTGCCCAAGGCAGGAAGCATAGAGGACAGCTTGCTCCTTAACAGTCCCAGCAGTTAAGTCTTTGTGAGTGAATGGGGTTTGGGTCAAACATCAAAAATGGAGGAATCCAGAAATGTCCTTTTGACCAAGACTGTGTCCCTTATTTCCTAGTTAAGCCCAAAGACTAGTTAGATAAATGAGCGCATATAGGTAGTGAGTCTCTAGATCATTGAAGAAGACTAGAAGAGACTCCTGGCTTCATGCAAGTTGTGTGTAAAGGCCTGGCTAAGTCTACCCACTTCAGTTGTACTTAAAATCACAGTAGCCTCCTCTGGTTTTAGGCTGTAGTCAGTGGAAAACCAAGGGTCTGTGCTTATGACTAGCAAGGGTGTTCTGTTCACGGTGCCTCACAGGACCATGAACCATGGTTTATACCCTTGTATTCCGAGAAGTTCAACCTTCCCACAACTCAGCTAACTTTGGACATAAATGTCCCCAAATCAACAAATAAATGCTGTATTTTGGCCAAGGCAACAGCAGCTGCTTCTGAGAATATAAGGGGGTAAAGAAGGAACACAGAATGCTTTGCTGAATTCTCTTTCTACAGGAAATGGGAATAAAAAACGAATTGAAACCACCAATTCTGGGGGTTTTATGGTTAATAACCCCTAACAAAAGATATATACATCCTCTGCTTATGTAAAGTAATATGGACAATTCAGTTCTTTTTAAAAAATATTTTATTTATTTATTTGAGAGAAAGAGACAGAGAGCACGAGAGAGAGCAAGCACAAGCAGGAAGAAAGGGCAGAGGGAGAGGGATGGGGAAACAAGCAGATATCCCACTGAGTGAGGAACACAACTCAGGGTTTGATCCCAGGATCCTGCACTGAAGGCAGACACTTAACCAATTGAGCCACCCAGGCAACCTATATAGAATTGAGTTCTTGATCTAGATAACGTCAGACAATTTTTTTTTAACACATTCACCTAAAATATTTGGATAATCGAGGGGAAACCTCATTTGCCATTTGAATTATCTGAAACTCTCCACTTCACTACATTGCATAGTCAGAGATCTGAATTACATTTATCCAAGAAATACTGCTTTGAGAAGAAAGCTTGACATTTGAGGGGAAGAATGGGCCTCCCTGAAGCAGTCCAAGAGTTTTTTTTTTTTTTTAAACAGCTTTATAAAAATCAACAGGAAAGGAAAGGGTGATATGAAATGCTTTTTAACTTTACTGTCATTCCTGAGTATGTACAGATCCACCCATATTCATTAGGTAAAAACATGCTCCTTTAAAATACTGTTTTTCTGAAAATAAATAAATCAATTTAATATAAATAAATAAATAATAAAATAAAAAAATAAAGCTACTGTTACCGGGTGCCTGGCTGGCTCAGTTGGAAGAGCCGGTGACTCCTGATCTTGGGGGTCATAGTTTGAGCCCCATGTTGGGTGCAGAGATTATTTAAACAGTTATTTATTTAAATTTATTATTTAAACAGTCCTGTTTCTCAGTGTTATGGGTTATTCATCCATCCCAACATATAATGAAAGTTTCAAAGCATCTGAAAAATCCATTATCTATAGTTGTCCAGGCACCAGGAAAGTATCATGATGGTCCAAATTATCTGGTCTTCTTGTATCTCTTCTATATATAAACTGCCTCAGTAATATACTCACTCACTCTTACTTAGACATACACAAGAGACAATGCTGTTACAATTCTTTGGAAGCTTATTAAGGATTACACTAACTTTTTGTCATTTAGAGTGTATAGGGAAGATCGGACACTCAGTAGCATCATAGTTTCCTTTGCACAAATATCATATCAAAACCATATTGAGATACTACCTTACACCAGTTAGAATGACAAAAATTAACAAGGCAAGAAACAACAAATGCTGGAGAGGATGTGGAGAAAGGGAAACCCTCTTACACTCTTGGTGGGAATGCAAGTTGGTACAGCCACTTTGGAAAACACTATAGAGATTCCTCAAAAAAAAAAAAAAATTAAAAATAGAGCTACCCTATGACCCAGCAACTGCACTACTGGGTATTTACCCCAAAGATACAGATGTAGTGAAAGGAATGACCATATGTACCCCAATGTTCATAACAGCAATGTCCACAATTGTGGGAAGAGCCAAGATGCCCTTCAACAGATGAATGGATAAAGAAGATATGGTCCATATATACAATGAAGTATTATGCCTCCATCAGAAAGGATGAATACCCAACTTTTGTATCAACATGGATGGAACTGGAGGAGATTATGCTGAGTGATATAAGTCAAGCAGAGACAATCAATTATCATGTGATTTCACTTACTTGTGGAGCATAAGGAATAACACAGAGGACATTGGGAGATGGAGAGGAGAAGTGAGTTGGGGGAAATCAGAGGGGGAGATGAACCATGAGAGACTGTGGACTCTGAGAAACAAACTGAGGGTTTTGGAGGGTAAAGGGGTGGGAGATTCCGTGAGCCTGGTGGTGGGTATTATGGAGGACATGTATTGCATGGAGTAGTGGGTGAGGTGCATAAACAATGAATAGCTCATTATGGAAAGATGCAGAGCTCAGAGCTGAACTTCTAAGAAGTGAGTTCAGGGACCCTCTCTGTTCTAAAGAGCTGATTCATATTTTCTATATGTTATCTTTGGCATATTTAACTATGAGAGTGTAAGCTCTGAAATCCCAAAAGAGGCCCAAATGATCACCAAGCTAATCGACAAAGCAGAGCCTGCTTTATTACATATAAGGGGATACATTCCAGGGAATTTTGCAAAACCTGAATATATGGAGTAAGAAGCTCTGGTGATTTTGAAGAGGCCAAGGGAAATAACTGAGTCTTTATTTGGGGTTATTAAAATGATACCACGTCAAAGACATAAATCACTGGGGGGAAACATTTCAAACCCAAGGTAAACCATAGCTAACGGTTCTCTGTCTGGACAGCTTGCTCTCCAGGAGATCTGGATTTACCCAAGTTCAAATGAAGACCATGGCCAGAGGCAGAACCTGAAATAGAACCCTTAATTCTCAATGTGCAGGCTATGGCTCCAAAGTCATGTTGAGGATTACAAACAAGGCTAAAACCAGCATTACAACAAAAATCTGTAAGCCCTGAGTAAAATGAAACAAGTTCACTGATATCAAATCCCATTTTGGGACATTGGCTATAGGATTTAATTAGTGGACAGTACAAGAACAAGATTATATTATGTGTGTGGCATGTGTGACACCTTCTGAGGTGTCTCTTAGGGGAATTACTGAAAAATAATTGGCAAGCCCACCTATGGGTATGGTGGAGACCATAACTTAAGATAGTCTTCAGGAGGAACCTCCACACTGTTTTCCAAAATGGTTGCACCAATTTGCCTTCCCACCAACAATGTAAGAGGGTTCCCCTTTATCCAAAATTTCTCCAACATTTGTTGTTTCTTGCCTTGTCAATTTTTGCCATTCTAACTGCTGTAAGGTATTTCAATGTGGTTTTGATTTGAATTTCCCTGAAGGCTAATGATGATGAACACTTTTCCATGTGTCTGTTAGCTATTTGTATGTCTCCTTTGGAGAAGTGTCTGCTCATGTTTTCTGCCCACTTTTTTACTTGATTATCTGTTTTTTGCATGTTGAGCTTGAGAAGTTCTTTATAGATCTTGGATATCAGCCCTTTGAATGTAGTGTCATTTGCAAATATCTTCTCCCATTCTGTGGGTTGCCTCTTTGTTTTGTTGACTGTTTTCTTTACTGTGCAGAAGCTTTTGATCTTGATGAAGTCTCAAAAGTTCATTTTCACTTTTGTTTCCCTTGTCTTTAGAGATGTGTCTTGAAAGAAGTTGCTGTGGCCGATGTTGAAGAGATTACAGCCTACATTCTCCTCTAGGATTTTGATGGATTCCTGTCTCACATTGAGGTCATTCATCCATTTAGAGTTTATCTTAGTGTATGGTGTAAGATAATGGTCAAGTTTCATTCTTCTGTATATAGCTGTCCAATTTTCCCAGCACCACTTATTGAAAAGATTGTCTTATTTCCATTAAATATTATCTTCTGCTTTGTTGAAGATTATTTGACCATAAAGTTGAGAGTCCATTTATGGGCTCTCTACTCTGTTCCATTGGTCTATGTCTGTTTTTGTGCCAGTAACCTGCTGGCACATGATGCCAGTACCATGCTGGCAACGTGATGCCCCCAGCTTTGTTTTTCTTTTTCAACATTTTCTTGGTAACTTGGGTCATTTCTGGTTCCACACAAATTTTAGGATTGTCTCTTCCAGCATTTTAAAATAATGCTTTTGATAATTAAAAATAGAGTTACCCGGGGTGCCTGGGTGGCTCAGTGAGTTAAAACCTCTGCCTTCGGCTCGGGTCATGATCCCAGGGTCCTGGGATCCAGCCCCACATTGGGCTCTCTGCTCAGCAGGGAGCCTGCTTCCCCCTCTCTCTGCCTGCCTCTCTGCCTACTTGTGGTCTCTGTCAAATAAATAAAATCTTAAAAATAAAATAGAATTACCCTATGACCTAACAATTGCACTACTGGGTATTTACCCCAAAGATACATAGGTAGTGAAAAGAAGGGCCACATGCACCCAAAAGTTCATAGCAACAATGTTCACAATAGCCAAACTGTGGAAAGAGCCAAGATGCCCCTCAAGAGACAAATGGATAAAGAAGATGTGGTCCATATAGACAATGAAATATTACTCAGCCACCAGAAAGGATGACTACCCAACTTTTGCATCAACTTGGATGGGACTGGAGGAGATTATGCTAAGTGAAATAAGTCAAACAGAGAAAATCAAATTTCACTTATTTGCAGAACATAAGCAATAATGTGGAGAAGATTAGGAGAAGAGAAAAACGAAGGGGGAGAAATTGAGGTGGGAGATGAACCATGAGAGACTATGGACTCCAGAAAACAAAACAAAAAAGGAGCGTTTTAGAAGGGAGGGGAGTCGGGAGATGGGTGAGCCTGGTAATGGGTATTAAAGAGGGCACTGATTGCATGGACCACTGGGTGTTACATGCAAATGATGAATCAGGACACTACATCAAAAACTAATGATGTACTGTATGGTGACTAACACAACACAACTAAAAAAAAAAAAATGATACTCTTCAGGGAACTTAAGCCTGGAAGATCCTAGTGCTCTTTGTTATAAAGCATGAACACTGAACAAAATAAATGAAAATGGATATCTGAGTAACTGAGAGGAAATTGGATTTAATGCTGTGACCAGATATCTAACAGATATTGCCTAAAGTAGAAATAACAAATGATACTGAAAAATACATTTTCTAAAAGGATCTTACAAAATCTTTTTAAATTTTCCACATCAAATGAAACTTGCTGTCTTGAAAGAGCCTATTTCCTTAGGGATGGCGGGAATAGAAAAGACACACAGACAGATTAAATAGGAAGGAGATGAAGGGATAACCTTTTCAGATTGAAGACAACTGATCATTTAAGTTAATACTTAAATACTGAATATCTATAAGACAGGATCTATTCTATCAGGCTGGGTTCTAAGAAACTCTGATTTTATGATGAAATAAATTTGTGAAATACTAAATGCTATATACTCTTTTATTTTATTTTTTTAAATATACCCATTTTAATGGCTCACAGTACACATATGCATATTAAATGCACTGTGAAGTGTTGAGTTATGGAGACCTGTTCCACTTTAACAATGTTGAAATGGGCAGAACTGGGATTCAAACCTGGTCTTTTTGAAGCTCGTGCTCTTAATCACTATGTTGTACTGCTCCATTCTAAATGAATATTTTTTCTCTTAATTTTGAAAAGCTTAAATAATATATAAAAAGAGAAAATAATAAAACAAACACATCTGGGTACCCAGTACAATAAATTAACAAATGCTAGGATTTTATCATGGTTTTTTAATTTTTACATGAAAGAAAAGGAACACTACAGATAAAATAAAAGTCCCCTTTGCTTTCTTTCATCTCCGCCTTCTCTCCTAGAAGCAAATATTATACTGAAATTGCTTTGTAGGGTTATAGTTCACATTTTTCTATTTTATAACAGCATATATGTTCTATATATTAGCTAGATGAATTGTATGTGGCATAAATATATATCTAGATAGTCTGTGGTATCTAGATTAAATAGTATTATCTCACTTTTTAAAAAGTTACATAAATGCTAGCATGTGATATGTATCATTTTTTCATTAATTAATTTATTTTTTAAAATTAATTTATTTTCAGCATAACAGTATTCATTATTTTTTCACCACACCCAGTGTTCCATGCAATCCGTGCCATCTATAATACCCACCACCTGGTACCCCAATCTTCCACCCCCTGGCCACTTCAAACCCCTCAGATTGTTTTTCAGAGTCCATAGTCTCTCATGATTCACCTCCCCTTCCAATTTCCCCCAACTCCCTTCTCCTCTCTAACTCCCCATGTCCTCCATGCTATTTGTTATGCTCCACAAATAAGTGAAACCATATGATAAAGATGTCATGAAAAGAAGGGCCATCTGCACCCCAATATTTATAGCAGCAATGGCCACGGTCGCCAAACTGTGGAAAGAACCAAGAAGCCCTTCAACGGACAAATGGATAAGGAAGATGTGGTCCATATACACTATGGAGTATTATGCCTCCATCAGAAAGGATGAATACCCAACTTTTGTAGCAACACGGACGGGACTAGAAGAGATTATGCTGATTGAAATAAGTCAAGCAGAGAGAGTCAATTATCATTAATTTATTTTATTTTTAAAGTTCATTTGTTTTTATTTTGTTTTTCTTTTTTCTTTTATTATGTGTACAGAGGACCACAGGGGAAGGAAGGGAAAACTGAATGGGCAGAAATCAGAGAGGAAGACAAACCATGAAAGACTCTGGATTTCAGGATACATGTATCATTCTAAAATTTTGTTTTTACTCAATATCACATTTTTGAGGGCTAACTTACTGTTTTAACTGTTGTATAACATTTCATCTTACCAAAAAATAGCTTATTTGTTTCTCCTACAGATGAGCATTAAATTGTTTCCAATTTTTAATATTATCAAACAATGCTTCAATAAGCATTCTTTTAAAAAATTATTTACTTGATAGAGATCACAAGTAGGCAGAGAGGCAGGCAGAGAGACAGAAGCAGGCTTCCCATAGAGCAGAGAGCCCGATGTGGGGCTTGATCCCAGGACTCTGGGATCATGACCCGAGCCGAAGGCAGAGGCTTTAACCCACTGAGCTACCCAGGCACCCCTCCAGTAAGCATTCTTGTTCACGTGTCCTTATGTACCTCTAGAGAGATTCAATAGGGTATATACCTAGATAGAGCTGCTGGGTTAGCACATTTTCAAATTTGAAGGACATTGCCAAATTACTGTCAAACGACTTTCTTATTCTTACCCCTTTTAGTTCACACTTCTTCCAAAGCATAAGATACCATGGGAAAAGTAACTGAATTTTGCAAATTTTGCAGTAGGCAAAGCCCCTGTTCTAAGTTCTAACTATGACCTTAAGACAGTCACTGAAAACTTCTGAGTCTTGTTTCCTCAATTGTAAAATAGGAATGATGATATTGTTCTGACTTTACCCCCTAGGGTTTGGTGAACAAATAAAACTGTGATAGTGAATGAGCTTTGTAAACTAGGAAGTACTGCCTCATGTTAATTTTATTAATAATCACATAAACGTAAATGTCAGATTCATTCTTCAAATATCTGATTTCTGCTGTACAACAGGTACCAGATGAAGATCAGCTCCTATTCAAAAGGCTAATTCAAATTAGTCATGATGCTCAGCACTTTACAGGAAACTTCTTCTTATGATTCTAAAACTCCCTTGTAAATAGGTTAAAATTCAAACCAGTTTTTCAAAAAGACATTTATCAAGTGATCTAGATCTAAGTTTATTATAAATTAAGTGTAAGGGAGCTAATGTATATGGGATACTTGGCTATACATAAGAAAATTTGTGCTAGATAATTTTGTATGTATTATATACTATATTCTCCTTAGTAACCCCGGGATGTTTAATAGATGCATCTTACAAATTGGAAGTTTGAGGTACAGAGAAATTAAATACCCTGCCTAATGTCACTCAACTAGAAAGCAGTAGAGTCAAGATTTGAATTAGAACTGAGTCTACATGTTCTTTTCGCTGCTCTACATGTATATTTGGTGCTACTTCACCATTTATAACACTGGGCCTATAGGAAAGTGGATGACAGTATATGGCAAGAAAAGGTGATGGTAACTCAGAGAATCTGTGTGCCTCTGGCCAGAACCACTTCGTCTCCTGCTAACTCATGAACAGTAAATGTGGCAACTCAAGTTATTAGTTATTTTTCCAGCAATGGTCTCACAAAGCACTGGAGAGAAAAGGAACTATGAAGAGAAACTTATTTCCCTGGGATTGGAAATAGAACTGTTTCCCAATCCTGTCACAGAAGAGTCACCATTCTTGTAATGACTAACATCTGTATAGTTCTCTATAGCTTATAGATGAAGTATCTGTAACATGTAGAAAGATGAAAGGGGATCTTGATGTATGATGGTTGGGACTTTAGAGACTGTTTTCTCATTTCTTTGTTTTTTCTTTCCAAATAAAATACACATATATCAGAGTATATGTCTACGCTAGACAAATTATTATACCTTGAAGTTATGAGACAACTATTGAAATCCAGCATAAAACTAAATACATCCCTTTAAGGCCAAAATGTCCCTTTCTATCAAACTCTATTAGGTTATGCTAATTTCAGAATTATTTTCAATAGTTAGCATTTTATTTGAAGCAGAGATAGCCAATTAGATCAAATAAGAGGAAGAATGTTCTCATTCATGTTCACAACAAAAACTGTAATTCACTACCTATAAATAAAATCTACATGTGCATGCATGCATGTATACACACACACATACACACACACACACACACACGCAGACACATACACACACGCCAAAGAAAGTATACAAGTATACCCCAAATCTAACATATAAACATAGTCTGGTTTTGATATCATTGTTAAGCTAGCCTTACAAAATATGTTGGCTGGTTTCCCACCTTTTTATATTGTTTGGAACAGTTAGCATTAGATGAGAATAATCTATTCTTTGAAGATTTTCTGGAACTCACCCATGAAGTTATCTGGGTCTGGTGCCTTTTCTTAGGAAATGTCTTTGGCTTCTGTTTCTTTTTTTTTTTTTTTTTTAATGTTTATTGGCCTATGTTTTTGAGCTCATTTTTATAATTAATATTTTCCTTAAAACATTCTGCTTATTTATGTTTCAAATTCCTTGGTACAAAATTGTTCTTATTGTTTTCATACTATATTTTAATATTTAAAGCATTTTATGTCTCTATTTTCATTCAGATTCCATTTATTTGTGCTCTTTCTTTTTTTAATAGATTTTTCCCAGGGTAGTGTTTATTTTACAAACATTTTCAAAGAACTAGCTTTTAGTTTTGTTAAGCAACTCTACTTTTGATATTTGTGCATTTTTCTAATTTATTAAATTTTGCCTTTGTCTTCATTTCCTCCCTTCTACTTTCTCTGGGTTTTTCCTAGCTTTCTGGATGGAAAAAAATAGTTTATTTTTAAGCCTTTTGTTTTATAATAAGCCACTTAAGGATATAAATTTCTCTCTATATACCACATTGGTTAATACCTGATAGATTTTATTTTATTTCTATTCTAAATACTTATTTTCATTAGACTCATGAATTAAATTGATGTGTTTTATTTGTTTTGTTTTAATTTTCTGATATCTGGTCTTTTGGAAAGCTCTACTTTTGTCATAAACTTTTATTTTTATTTTACTGCAGTCCATGAACAAGGCTTATGCAATATCAGCTTTGACAAGTCTTTCCCTGTGGCATAGTATATAATCAACTTCTGCACCTGTTCCGTCTGTTTGACTAAAGGCTGTGTTATTTCTATTTGTTTAATTCAGAGCCCTTTTCTTAGTATTAGATCAATCTTATTAAATGTGTAATTCAAACTACTTCATACTTTATTACATATATTTTTACATTTTATGTTTTTCCCTTACCATGTCATTGCTTTATCTCTCTTTTTTTTTATTTTATTATTTTTTTAATATAATTTTTTATTTTTTATAAACATATATTTTTATCCCCAGGGGTACAGATCTGTGAATCACCAGGTTTACACACTTCACAGCACTCACCAAAGCACATACCCTCCCCAATGTCCATAATCCCATCCCCTTCTCCCAAACCCCCTCCCCCCAGCAACCCTCAGTTTGTTTTGTGAGATTAAGAGTCACTTATGGTTTGTCTCCCTCCCAATCCCATCTTCTTTCATTTATTCTTCTCGTACCCACTTAAGCCCCCATGTTGCAACACCACTTCCTCACCTGCTTTATCTCTCTTAAGCAATTGGTTAGATTGAGTACATTTTTGTTCTGTTTTCTCTCTATTGCTTTAATTTATGCACTTTCTTCACCAATTGTTTACCCTTATTTAGCTTTCAAATATATATTTTTATTAAATATTATAGAATTAATCAGCATTTTCATTTTTATTTTTCCTCATTCCAAATAAGACAAGATGTTCTCTTAGCTACTCTCCTTACCTCTAAAGTCTCATATGTAAGTTTAGTTACAATTTAATAATATTTAAATAGATTTTTTTCATATGAAGTAAGTATGGAGACCATTTTCTTTGTTTACCATTGTTTCTTGTATTATGTACTATACCTTTGGATTAATTTTTCTTCTTGATAGACTGTATTATTTAGTAGTTCTCCTCTTCTTGTTAAGAGAGCCCTGAGTAAAGTTCATCTGCCCTTGCTTGCTTGAAAATATCTTTATTTTATACACATTAGTGAATGACAGTTTGCTTAGATATCAAATTCCAGATTCAATAGTATTTTTTTAAAACATTTTGAAAGTATTTTCAATTGTTTTCTTGTTTCCACGGTTATTGGTGAAAAATTATTTTAATCTCTTAGTCATTTCTTTGCAGGTGATCTGACCTTTTTCTCTCATGGCGGTTAGAAATTGTTTTTCTGTCCTTCATCTTTCTAAAGTCTTATAACACTGTAATGTGTAATTTTTTTCTCGGGTTTGTTACTTGAAAATCCCTTTAAATATTATCTCTCCTCCATTTTAACTAATCTTTTTTTTTTTTTTATCTGTTTTTATGGTACTTCTATTAGGTAAGGGTTGGAACTTTTGGGTCCAGTTTCCAACTCTCTTAACTTTATTCTTCCTCTTTCCTACCTCTTTATTATTTTTTACTGTATTTTGAAAAGAATTCCTCAGTTAAGAAGTTTGGCTTGTTGGTTTGTTCTTTAGCTCTATCCAGCATGTTATTTATTATACCTTTTTATTTTATTTTGTACACAGAAGCACCCATGCATATAAATACATACACACATTCTTCCTCCCAGGTCTCTAATAGGAGATATGGCTATAAATGAACATAGATACAGATATATTGATATATCAACCTGTTCCTATTTTATAAGCCCTGTTTGTATCTCAAGATTTCTTCCTTTATCTCTATGAAGATCTTGCTTATCTAAAGTCCTTTTCTGACTGGCTTACTAACTCTATTTCCTAAGCTGAGAGTGTTTCTATTTGTTAGGTTTGCTATTCCCTGTTGAGGTGTATGTTTCTCATAGATTCAGTGATGTTTGGTTGTGGGTTCAACTTCTGCAACAGAATTCTCATCTCTGTGTCCTTGGTTTAAAGTATTTTCCCTATTACTTGTGGCTTTCTAGGTTAGGTTCCTGTCTATAGGTGGCTTATTGCAAAAGCAGTTTTAACTTAGTGCTGAGATCTCCATTATCCATTTTCTTCTATAGACTGATTTTTGGGCCAAGAAAAATTATTTTCCTGTTTTTAAATATGGTTCCTATTGGCTTAATATTTAAATATATTTTTATTTCATTTTTCCAGAATTGGGTTCATGATAGTTTTATCTTTATTGTATGTCAAAATAATTATTTATTATACATGATGTTATCCTTGAATTCTGCCTTGAAATTAATATTACAGTCTGTTTATTTATCATTAAATTTTCAACATCTATCACTGCTAATAATTTTGCTTTCAAGCTTTCAAGGTGTGTTATATATGTTCTTTATGAAGAAGCAAATAATTAGATTATTTTAATCTAGTTTGAGACTCTTTTAATAAAACAAATTTTCCCATAAATGCTTTTAATTAAAGTTAACATATATGATCTGTAATCTTATATTATTTTATTATATTATTTTAAAGAAATTTTAAAATAATATTTTAAAATAATTTCCTATTGTTAATTCTATAAATTGCTACTTATAATATTTTAAAAAGCATTTTTAACCTATAGTTATTTTTATGTTTGTTAGAAATGAGAAAGTATCTTGCATCCTTTAATTTACTTTATTTCCTTCATTCCATGATCTTTGTTGATACAACCTTGAATTTTAAATCCAAATTATTTATAATATAACAATACTGTTCATTTTATATTTCCAATTTGATATCTATCTATATCTATAGATCTATATCTACATCTATCTATATCTTGTTTACCACTGTATCCAAAGGGTCTAACACTTAACAAGCATGGCTGTATGTGTAGAACAAATTAATTCAATAACATCTTAGTACTTTACCTAAGAAAGAGTAAGATAATTTGGTTAGATATAAAAGTCTTGACTAATAGTTGTGGGACTTTCTCCTTCCTCAAACTTTTGTACCCATAGAATTTATTGTTATTAAGAAGAATAAACCTAGATTTCCCTCCATTATGGCTTTTTCTGCCTGGATTTTCAATGGACTTTTCTTTACCCTTCTAGTCCAGAAATCTTATCTGGATGAACATAAGTTTAATTACATTTTCACTGATTTTCTCCTGGAATGGGGTAAGCTTTTAAATCTTTAAACATCCCTTAGCTCATCTCAGTTAAAATTGTTTTGTCTTATATCCTTAATTAGTAATTTGATTCTATTTGTGTTTTTTTTCTTTGTTTCAGAGGAGTAATTTATTTGGGTTTAGGTTCTCTATTTTTGGCTTCCACATAAGTCATTTTCCTTTTCAAATTTTTAAATTTCTTTGAGATTTTTTTTCTGCATTCTAGGAGAACAACTCATATTTATCTCTTACACTATTTACTGGGTTTTGTACAGCACTGATTATGTTCTCCACTGCCTCCAGTGTAGATTTTAAGGTTACTGTTATATTGTAGTTTCAACAACTTCTTTAGCTCATTGTTTCTTTTTTCATCTTCTTCTAATCTCATTTTGACTTTTTATCATACTCTGCTTTATTCCACTTTAGTCTATCAATTTTATATTGATTCAATTGCCACCTGTTCTTCCTGAAGGATTTTTTTTTTTTATCTCTCTGTATATAGCATGGTTTTAAGCATACCATGGGGGATATGCCAGTAAGTCAGTGCTCTTCAAATTGTGGTGCATAGACAGGTACAAACTGAAAATTGCTTGTTACTGGTCAGTGATAAGTATTGTTAGTGCAAAAGAGAAGATAAACACTGTCAACTTCTGTATTTGTCTCACTGTTGACTCTTCATAGACTCCAAAGACTTCTCACTGGTTTGAACTACACTTTGAGTAGCATTGCTCTAAATAACCACAGCGTAGCAAGATAGAAGGTATCTCTTAGAGCCTTTTCCAATTCTTCCTATTCTTAACCATCCAGCACTAGACCATTATATGAAAGAAGAATAAAATTCTATTTTCTTTGAAAAGAAAGATACCTTATATTATGGAGTATCTTTTTTTACAGAAGCTTTGCCTATACTTTAATACAGTGCAAAAGATCATTTTCAGAAATAGGTCTTTCCTTTGAGTCTTCCTATACTTGTCCCTTTCCCTCATTCTTCAGTATTGTTTACATAAATCCCATATGAGTTCTTTCCTTTTTGTCTACCTTTATTCATTCTTAAACATAGAAAAGTGTTTTCAGACAGAGTTTGTCCACAGACAGTATGTGGATTGTATTGGATTTATACTCTGTCATATGATAGAAAAATTTCCTTTACAGATATGCAACTGTGGATGGAGGGTGATGGTGGTGGTATGGTATACAGAGGTGAGGTTAGGTGAGTATGCTTCATTCCAGTCCAATCCTCAGGTTCTGATACAATTTCACTTAATGTCCTGCTTTCCCTACACTCATCACCTTGTTCTCCAATACTCTGATCTCATAGTATTTATAAATATTTATAAATATTATATATTTTTATATATTATATTTATAAATATCATCCACTGTTTTACAGTTCTTTATTTCAGTATATGCCTCCCTTTGTGTGGTTTTCATTTTGCCAGGGCCTGTGAACCTATCAGGATTGTGTTACAAGTCAAGAACATGGAAGGAAGCAGAAGTTTAGAGGTTGCTGGTATTAAATCAAATGTCAATGGGGGACAGTCATCCTAGTTTATTTTCTATCATCTTCACACCAGGACCTAGTGAGTGACTGACTATTAAGGAGAAGGGAGAAGAAGTATTTCTATATAGTTCCCAAGTTTCTAGTTTGAATGGGAAGAGGGAGAAGGTGGTATTTATTGAAAGAGGGGCAGATTTGGCTAGGAAAAGACTGGTTTGGGTTACATATGATTTACTCTCATAATATCCCAATGGAAATTTCTAGTAGGAAGCTGTCTGTATATTTTGGGGTTATGAACTGAACTGATTCCAAAGTCATTGTCATACAGACAGAAACCATGAGTGTGACCACCGTAGGTAGAGTGAGAGAAGAATGCCAAGAAACAGCACTAAGGAAACCATTAAAGGGTCAAGTACAGAAGGAGGAACAAGGAAAATGGGAAAAGATGTAGTTTAAGGGGTATAAAAACTATCAAAAGAATATAGTTATGAAAGCCAAAGAAAGAAAATGCTTCAGAAAAGAGGGGATAGCCTGCAGGGACAAATGTCATTGAGAGGTTAAGCTAAATAAGTATTGAAAATCAATTCCCTTGATTCCAGAATTAAGTTGACTACAAGTCTAAATTTTCAGTGTTCTTGTGACTTGTTTCTAAATCCTTTAATTTATATGTATTTTTGTGGGAAATCAAGGAATTCTGCAGCAGAAGCTGTTCTCCAGCTGACTTTCAAAACAGAAGTCTACACTAGTACTGTTTTTTTTGTTTTGTTTTGTTTTTAGTATTCTTGTAATCCCTCTTTTTTGGTCAAGGACTATTTGGTTGTAAATAATAGTATCCCATTCAAATTAGGGTAAGCCAAAAGTGGAATGTTTTTAAAATAATACAAGTGTAATTCATAGTACCCAAAGTCAGGAAGTCTTGTGAGGCCTCATGAGAGACTGGAATGAGGAACTGGAAAGTGGTCAGGAACCAAGATAGCTACTTTCTCTTTGGGTCTTCCAGACTCTGTGGTTTCTTGTATCTGCTTTTCTTTGTTCATCTTGTTACTTCATTCCTCTCTACAATTCAGGTCTCTATTTCTCTATGAACAGAAAAGAAAAATGGCCTCCACGGTAGTTCTACTTTTCTCCTTCAAAACCCTTTAAGCCTGCATAGCATTCCTGAGTCCCTATTCTGATTTTCAAGAAGAAAAAAAACTGAGGAGCCAAGTTTGGATCATGTGCCATCTCTCATCTAATCAACTGGGAACAAGGCAAATCATGTATGTGCCTTTCCCCAGTGTGAGAATGGGGAGTAGGAGAGTTGACTCAGAAAAAGGAATAAGCAGGTTGATTAACTAAATTTGTTACTGCATCTTCCTCATCTCACCCAGTTCTCTTTTCTGCTCAACTTATTGTTTTCACATTTCATCTTGCTATATTTTCATTTCAGAATGTTCTCTTCTCATTATTCTCTGCTCTTATCTTTAAAAAGCCTGTCTATTTGCATCTTACTATTAAACAATTTTCTGTTTCCCATTAAAAATTAATTTTTGAAGATAATGATCTTTATCTTCTAATCCAACACAAAGAAATGTGTTCCTTTTTTCTGCCATAAATTTTCATAGGCATAGAGGATTTCTCTTTTACAGAGTATACTTTCGTACTTCTCAGAGGTTTCTCTTTTCTTCTCCTGAAAGTAGGAGAGAACTGTAATTGAGGTTTGCTAATAATAGTGTATGTGACTTGCACTTGTCCCCATTCATAAAGGTTTGGAAGAGTCCCTCTATCAAAATATCCTGGGGTAGGGTAGGGAGGGGACACAAATTGATGTGAACAAATTCTTGCCCAAACACTCTCATCTATCAGGCCATCTTCTGCTATTGCTCTAATGGACTTAACTTTTTCACCCTGGTGCCTTTATCCTCTAAATTAATCAAGGCCTGAAAAATCCATAGTCTCCTTCTGCACTCTAAGTTCCAGAAGATCAGAATCCTCAAGATAATTTACCTTTAGTCTGCCACAGCTTCACACAGAATTTATAGTAGATATTCAATAAAAGTTTGATTTTGACTCTTCCTAAAATGCAAATTTGATTATAGCATTTTCCTGCATGCCTGTAGTGCTTTAGTGTGTCCTTGAATGCAGAGAGAATTCTAGTTTCTCAGTTTGGAATTCCAAGTCCTTAATAAATTGGCTCCAACTTCTCATACTCTTAGGAGAGAAGCTCTAAATATACCCTCATAAGCATCCTAATGTGTCATTCACAATCTATTTTCAATTCCACTATATATAATTCATTCTCACAATTCCATGTCTGTATTACCTCTATCATTTCCCTGCCTCAGATTTTCCTCCCTTCCTCCTCTCTGCATGGTAAACTTTCATAGCTCCTTCCAGACTCAGGTCCATCATAACCTCCAATATCTGGGGCAAATCCTCTCTTCCCCCACAACACCTGCATCTATGCCTCCATTTATGTACCTAATGCACCTTTTTGGAATCATGTTTTTAGTTTTTATTGGTCTGTTTCCTAACTAGACTTGAAGCTATTTGGAAACAAGGATCAAGTATTTCTTATCTTTGGATATCTAGCTTCTAGTTGGAACCAGGTAAGAACTCCATAAATGTTTGATGAACAAATCAATTAGTGTCTAGATATTAAGCTTGAACATATAAAACTAAAGATACCTAAGTTGATAAAACAACACGAAATCATTACCTAAATTTTTAAGATATTTTTGTATGTTCAGTCAGCCAACATATAGTATATCATAAATTTCGAATGTAGTTTTCAGTGATTCATCGGTTGTGTTCAACACTCAGTGCTCATCACAATGTATTCCCTCCTTAATACCCATCACCCAGCCCCCCCATCCCCCCACTCCCATCTCCTCTGAAATCCTCAGTTGGAGAAAAAAATCTCAGTTTTTCTCCCTCTTTTATTTTTTCCCCTTCATTTCTCTCTTTCTTCCCCTATGGTCCTCCATGCTGTTCTTTATGCTCCACATATGAGGAAACTATAGGATGATTGTCTTTCTCTGCTTGTCTTATTTCACTTGGCATAATATCCTCCAGTTATATCCATGTCAATATAAATGATAGGCATTCATCCTTTCTGATGGCTGAGTAATATTCCATTTTATATATGTTCCACAAACTCATTAGTTAAATATTAATCAATTGACTAGCCAACTGCTCACTGTTACATGATCAACTAACTTTCAAGAAGCTTGAGTAGCTAGAGAGGTTTTGTTTTTTTGTGTTTTTGTTTTTAATTAACACACAATATATTATTAGCCCTAGGGGTACAGGTCTGTGAATTGCCAGGTTTACACACTTCACAGCACTCACCAGAGCACGTACCTTCCCCAATGTCCATAACCCTACCACCCTCTCCTTCCCCTCCTCCCCCCAGCAACCCTCTGTTTTGTGAGATTAAGAGTCTCTTATGGTTTGTCTCCCTCCTGATCCCATCTTGTTTCATTTATTCTTTTCCTACCCCCCAAAACCCCCATGTTGTATCTCCACTTCCTCATATCAGGAAGAGCATATGATAGATGTCTTTCTTCAACTGACTTATTTCCCTAGGCATAATGCCTTCTAGTTTCATCCACATCATTGCAAATGGCAAGATTTCATTTCTTTTGATGCCTGCATAGTATTCCATTACATATACATATGTATATATATATGCCACATCTTCTTTACCCATTCTTCTGTTGATGGACATCTAGGTCCTTTCCATAGTTTGGCTATTGTGCACATTGCTACCATAAACATTCGGGTTCACATGCCCCTTCAGATCACTACATTTGTATCTTTAGGATAAATACCCAGTAGTGCAATTACTGGGTGATAAGGTAGCTCTATTTTCAACCTTTTGAGAAACCTCCATGCTGTTTTCCAGAGTGGCTGCACCAACTTGCATTCCCACTAACAGTATAGGAGGGTTCATTTTTAATCCTAATTTGCAATAACACATCTGGGTCCATGAAATTCATTCAGCTGTTAATTATATACTCAGAGATAGGGATGTAAATAAAATATTTATTTATTGGGAAAGCTCTTGAACCTTCCCTTTGTCAAAATAAAGTGAACTTTGCTAGTAGAGTACTACGTAAACATTAATACCCTATTCATGTCAATGATATTTGTAAGTTTACAAAGTGCTTTCACATCCCATGGAATCCTTAAACTAACCCAATGAGTTAATTAGAGTTTCATAAATTTACTTAACAAATGTGGACACTTCTAAGGCTTAATAGGTAAAATGAAATACCCCAAAACCATTCTCCCAAAAAGTGATGAAAGTAGTGCTCAAATTCACATCCTGTGTTTACATCAGGCCCTCATTTCTTTCTCCTCCTTCCCTTACCCCTCCTCCTTCTCCTCTTCCTTCTCCTTCTCCTTCTATTCATATTCTTATTCTTTTAGGGGCTCGTTTCATTTAGCAGAGAAACCTAAGCAACAAGTACATTCAATAACTGGTTCCAAAACAACAACCAAATCAATAACAATTATTTACTTTACAATATTTACGTTATTCAGAAGTGTTCATATTATTTCATTGGTTACAGAAAATAGCCCTGCAAATTAGATTGGACAAATACTGTAGTACTTATTTAGTGGTAAGAAGTCTAAAGTACACTAAGACTAGATGACTTTCCCAGGTTATTAAAAAGTTGGTAGGTTACAAGCCAAATTCCTAATTGTTTGTTCTCACCCCCCTTGTTAACCAATATCTTGATATATTTGAAAGGTTACTAGTGACCTTTCTCTAGTAACCACAGTTACTAGAGAGTTACCCCACTCTGAAAAATCAGGAAAGACAAAAATAATTAGCTTAGGGGAAAGTGTAAGTAATGCCCTATGATTCAATTCCTTTTGTACTGATTCCTCAGGAACTAACCAAAATGAATGTCATATCCCTAGTTATGCTTTATTCAGAGTAGCTTGATGTGTATGTGACACACTTCTCTTTCCTATATCATTAGTCTAGGGTAAATTTAAATAGGCCATCTCTTAGCAGATTTGTTTTAATTTTTTATTCAAATTCAAATTAATTAACATATAATGTATTATTAGTCTCAGGGGTAGAATTTAGTGGTTTCATCACTTGCATATAACATTCAGTGCTCATTCCATCAGGTGCCCTCCTTAATGTCCATCACCCAATTACCCCACCTCCCACCCACCTCCCCTCCAGCAACCCTCAGTTTGTTTCCTATAGTTAAAAGTTTTTATGTTTTAACCTCCCTCACTGTTTTCATCTTATTTTTCCTTCCCTTCCCCTGTGTTCATCTGTTTTGTTTTTTAAATTCCACATATGAATAAAATCATATGGTGTTTGTCTTTCTCTGACTGACATTTCACTTAGCATAATACCATCTAACTCCATCCACATCATTGCAAATGGCAAGATTTCATTCTTTTTTATTTGTTTTGTTTTGTTTTTGTTTGTTTCAATTTAGTTTCTTGACCTTAAAAAAATTTATTTTATTTTATTGTTCCAAAATTCATTGTTTATGCACCACACCCAGTGCTCCATGCAATATGTGCCCTCCATAATACCCACCATCAGGCTCATCTCATCTCTCAACCCCCTTCCAACACCCTCAGTTTTTTTCTCAGAGTCCACAGTCTTTCATGGTTTGTCTCCCCCTGTGATTTCCCCCAACTCACTCACTTCTTCTCTCCATCTCTCAATGTCCTCTGCGCTCCACAAGTAAGTAAAACCATATGATAATTGGCTCTCTCTGCTTGACTTATTTCACTCAGCATAATTTCCTTCAGTCCTGTCCATGTTGATACAAAAGTTGGGTATTCATCTTTTCTGATGGAGGCATAATACTCAATTGTATATATGGACCATATCTTCTTTATCCATTCATATGTTGAAGGGCATCTTGGTTCTTTCCACAGTTTGGTGACTGTGGTCATTGCTGCTATGAACTTTGGGGTATAGATGGCCCTTCTTTTCACTACATCTGTATCTTTGAGGTAAATACCCTACTACTGGGTATTTAACCCAAATTGCAGGATCATAGGGAAGCTCTATTTTTAATTTCTTAAGGAATCTCCACACTGTTCTCCAAAGTGGCTGTACCAACTTGCATTCCCACCAACAGTGTAAGAGGGTTCCCCTTTCTCCACATCCTCTCCGATACTTCTTGTTTACTATCTTGTTGATTTTGGCTATTCTAAATGGTCTAAGGTAGTATCTCAATGTGGTTTTGATTTGAATCTCCCTGATGGCTAATGATGATGTACATTTTTTCATGTTTCTGTTAGCCATTTGTATGTCTTCTTTGAAGAAGTGTCTGTTCATGTCTTCTGTACATTTTTTGACATGATTATCTGTTTCATGTGTGTTGAGTTTGAGGAGTTCTTTATAGATCTTGTATATCAGCCCTTTGTCTGTAGTGTCATTTGCAAATATCTTCTTCCATTCCATGGGTTGCCTCTTTGTTTTATTGACTGTTTCCTTTGCTATGCAGAAGCTTTTGATCTTGATGATGTCCCAAAAGTTTATTTTGCTTTTGTTTCCTTTGCCTTTGGAGACATATCTTGAAAGAGGCTGCTGTGGCCGATGTTGAGAGGCCACATGTGGCCGATGCATTCTTTTTGATGGCTCAGTAATACTCCATTGTATATATATTTTGAATTGCATAAATCCATACATTTTCCTCAATTGAACTTGAAACCCTGGATGTGAATATTTCTTCCCTGCTACCTGAGTTCTAATTTACATGTTCATTTCTGTAATTACACACACAAACCATTATTGAATATGCACATGGCTGCATAATCAGCCCTTATACACACAGACTTTATTTATACACACATACAACATGCACATACACATAAACACACACACACACACCTTTTGATTTTACACTACCTAGAAAGACACATATGGACACATAGGACGTACACATATCCCTAGGAGATAATGTCTCCTAGTGCTCATGCCCTACCCCACATCCATGTAACTAAATGCACTTATACACATGCACTCACACACAAATGCCAAGTTTCAAGAGTCCAATCAACTTTCAGGCCCTAAATGTGCCTAGTAAATTCTTTGGACTTCGCCCTAGGGACTGAGACTGTTGCTTGAGCAAAAGAGGGAGGATTTGCAAAGTAGGGAGAAGAATGTAGTACAATCAGAATGTAAAATGGAAGATTTCCCTATTAATAAAACAAAAGACTTTTTATTTTATAGTCCCAATCTAAGGCACTTATCTGCAAATATCTTCCTGACTACAATGTCACAACACTTTGGAAAACTTCCCCAATGAGCTTACCTTGGACATCCTGAAGCATGTCCTTCTTTCACTGTCAGAAAGTCCACATGGAGTACAGGAAAAGCAATTGAGTCCTGGAGACAGAGACCTAAGTTTGAAACCCATATCGGCTTCATAAGTTCTCTGAATATCAGTTTTCTCATGTGTAAAAAGATGATAATACTCACTACTTAGTGTTGTGGTGACAATTAAGTGTGCCAACATATGTAAAGTACCCATCACATTCTATGAGACAAAATAGGCTTTCAATTAATGATAGGTTAAATGTGTTATACTCTAAACACATGAGATGTTGCGCAAAGCCAAATTGTCTAAAGAGTAGATGTGAGATTCTTTTACAAAGAAATAGCACTTCAGCTGAATTCATTGCAACATCAACAAAATTTGGAGGGGAAAAACAAAATTTGGGCTTTTGATTAAAAATTAAGCAAGTATTTAGGAATTCTTTGGATGAGACTTTGATTTCCAAATAGCTATATTCTTTTTTATAATATTTTATTTATTTATATGACAGAGAGAGAAGTCACAAGTAGACAGAGAGGCAGGTGGAAAGAGAGGGGCAAGCAGGTTCCCCGCTGAGCAGAGAGAGCCTGATGTGGGCCTTGACCCCAGGACCCTAGATCATGACCTGAGCTGAAGGCAGAGGCTTACCCCACTGAGCCACCCAGGCACCCTCCAAATAGCTAGATTCTTGCTTTGCAGGGAGAATTTCAACTTATGGCCCATACTTCCCAGCAAAGGTGGCAAATGGCAACCAAGAATTTGGAGATGTCAGCCAGTGTGACTATAGCCTTAGAATGTGTATCCTCAACAGTTTTTGTATTTTTTGTTGTCTGCAGAAAAATAAGAAAGAGATGTCTCAAAGATTGATTGATAATTTGAATAGCCACACATCAAACTATTAGGACTTTAAGTCTCTGTGACAGAGTGAGATATAAATTAACTTTGGGTAAATGCTTGGGATACTTATAGAAGTCTTATAAAATCTATAAAATGGGTCAATATTAGTACTCATCTACTATCTCATTATAAGGACTAAATGAGATATTGAATGTCAAGTGCTTAGAAAAAGGCTTAGAACACCTGGTAATGGTAATTATTATTATTTTTACCCACCTCTTGAATTTATTGTAACAGTGAAATAAACACACTGTAAAATATTATTTTTAATTTTATAAAGCATGTTTAATACCAGCTAGATGTATTATGAGTGAGGCGAGCTGTTCTTACCTCAAATGTTCACTGTCAGCCAAAATGGACTTCTATAACATATTTTAATTAATTTTTTAAGTCTAAAAAATCAAAATGTGGGGAATGCTCCTTCCACTTTCTACTCCCCTCCCATCATCTCACCCAGCTCTACTGGGCTTCATTAAAGAGAACACTCCCACCCAGCCCCCACAAAATGTCAAAATGAACAATGACTTTACCCAGAAAATGCTTACCAGCAATATTTGCAAAATATCTGTGCTCATCTGTCATTCTTCTTAACCAAACATGGCCATCCTACAAAGCTGTAATAAAACATGAAATAAACCTTTCCATAAAACATTTAATAAAGCTGTAAAAGTTAAATAGCTCATAATAAGCAACCATTAAAAAAAAAGCATGTAGCCCAGTTCTTGATCATTAACTTTCATTAGGGCTTGGAGAAAAACCCAGGCCATTCTTCTAAACTGCCCAGCTTACAGTGTGGAATTGAATCAAGGGTATTGTTCCTGGGATTCTCTGCACTTTAAAGCCAAAGGGATTTCACAATTGTTTCATTGAATTGAATCTAAGATGATCAAATTCCTCTTACTGAGGTGAAATTAATTTGCCAAGAGACTTATTAAATTTCTTGGTTTGAGAAGAGAATGGATTTTTTTTTCTTATTTCTCCATGTGATGTTAAGCAATAAGTAGATGTTGTTTTTGGCTGCTCGGCACTCAGTTTTCTTTCCTAACAGTGCCCTATTTCCTTTCAGAGAAGATTTCATTGTATGCATTGTTAGAGGTTTGGGGATCCCAAAAATCAGGCCCCATCTCTGTCCAGACAAGGATGAAGATGGAGCTATGCTAATCAGACCTTGTCTCCCAGGACTGCAGTGAGTCTGCTCAGGGTGAAAACATGGAAGGGAGGAAGGGAATAAACAGCTGGTGCTCACTGGTTGTCTTACTCCTTAGTCACATCCTGATGGGTTTGTTCAATAGTTTCTGCCCTTGACCGCACAATCTTGCTCTGATTTCTCTGCTTATCAGAAATCAATCCTCTAGCCCTCTCTTTGATTTTGTAATAAACTCCTTTTCTGCTCAAGTTTTCTAGAGTCGTTTGCTATTGTTTATGCTAAAGGAATCGCTAAAGTATCAAGTAATAATTATCATTGATTACTATTTATTTTCAAAAACAGAAACACATGGTGCAAAGAAAACCACCAAAAGAAAGAATTATGCAATGATAATTTGTGTACCTCACCATTTTCCTCATCCCCCCAAAAAAAGTTTTTTTCTATTACAAATTGTATCTGAAAAAAAATTAAATCAAATGGCTGTCAAAACTGCAGAAAATACAAAAGGGAAAACATAAAACTCATATCAAAAAATTCAGCTGAGGAGGTATAGACCAGAAATTTCTATCCCACACAAAATGATTTTAAATCCCTAATAGCTGAGAACTTCATATAAATATTTGCCTAATGGCCTGAAAGGCACTGAGAAGAAATGAAATCCCTGTCAGTTGAAACCTTATAGATTACAGTTGGTGGCTCCAAATTGTTTGAGGTTAAGAGGATTTATAATTTATAAAAGAATAGTATTGTTAGCCCTTCCATAAAACAGCTACATCTCGCAGGCTCATTTTTACCAGGAGCAGCTCCCTGGAGCCAAAATGATATACAAAATGGAACACTAGCTTCTATAGTCTGTTCAAATCCCTTCGTCTTTCAGGCCAAGTTAATTTAAGTGAAAAAAACTCAGAAACTTGGAAAGTAAATTGGTACTTAATACAATTCCATCAGATCATTTTCTTTCTCCTGAAGTCTTACTCACTGAAGAAACCTTAATTAAGAAGGAGGCAGGGAAGTAGTCTAAATGCATATGTGATGTATTAAATATCTGACAGAACATTTGCATACTGATCTCACTGCTGAGCCAGGATGGAGCACAAGCCTTTATCTAGGCTCAAGGGCAGCTTGAACCCATCACTACCAAATAATGGCTGCTGTCTTTTTAAAACTCTCAGAGGTTCACATTGTAGATTTCCTTCCAGTTTCCAGTGGTATGAGAGACACCGCCAGTATAAATCTTGTTGTCACAAAAGAACAAGTTATAGTATATATTCAACCACACACACAAAAAAACTTTCAAATAACATTAAGTAAAACCCACAAAACCAAGAAGAATCAGAAACAAAACTGAAACTCTGTCCTTAAGTCACCCCCATTGTGTTTAGATCTTGAAGAATATCAAACTCATCCTAGGGTATCACCAGGGCTGTGTCTACATAATATTAAGACAATAAGTCAAACTGGTTGAAAATGAAGAAGAAAATAAAGCAAACCAAAGAAAAAAGGGGGCAAAAGGGAAAAACCTTGTAGTTCAAGTCTGGTTGACAAAAGAAATACAAACCAGTCTCCTTTTGTGAATTTTCATTTGTGTGTGGACCTAAATACCATGTGCACCCATCCACCCCCTCCCCTACCATGCCACACACACAGACGAAATGCTGAAAGAAAGGGAAAATGAACTTTGGTGACACTTGGAGTTTTCTTCCCTAGAATCATGAGTTCTAAGCAAAGGTTTTTAATGAAACAAGTGTTACTATTACTTAGCTTAAGAATGTATATCTTCTCTTAATACATTTATGAATGAAATCAAATCACTTGACCTAAATAGTCAGGAGGCCTGGCTATCCCTGGGAACCCATTCTGAAAAACTATAAGAATTGACAAATCTGAAGCAGGAATGCTGGCTGTGCGGCAGAAAACCTGACAGTTAAGGGCCTGAGTTTTAGAGCCAGAGAGACCTGGGTTCCAAACCCATCTAGCTGTCACTTGCTAGCTGTGTGACGTGGAACAGAAAGCTCACCTCTCTGAGTGGTGGATACTTCACCTATTAAATGACTGAAGTAACAACCACCTTACAGGATTGCCATGAGGATTAACTGAAATATTTGTGAAGCCTTTAGCCTGGTGTCTGGAGTGCGGTAAGCCTTCCATAAACAGTGCCTACATCTGTGAGCATCAAACATTTCCAAAGAGAAAAAAATAAGACAAGCCCTCTTTAAGATAAAGACTGGAGGATGTTGAAGGTTTCTTGATGCAGAAAGAATTTGCTTTCATTACATGGAAAGTAATTTTCACTTAGGGAAAAGGCTGCAAAAGTGAATCATTCATTCCGCAAGTATGCCAACTATGTGGCATCAGGGAATTCAAAGATGAACAAGATAGAAATGGTCCCTTCCCTCCAGAAAATAACAGTCTAGAAGGCATGCACTCATGGAAATGGGCAATCACAAGGGTCCTATCTCTCACATAGTGCCCTGATGCCCCCCACAGCTCCACCAGAAACCACACCAGGCCCTCTTCCTATCTCACACTCCACTTCCTGCCAATCCAGGTAAAAGACTTGAAATCTTTGACCAGACCTTTCTGGGTCATAAGAGCTTCATAAGATGAGCAACCAGCTTCTAGCCTATGACTGTACCTTAGAACTTTATGTGTCTTAGGCTACTGTTAGAAACTGAATTGTGTGTTAAAATTTGTACATTAAAGTCCTAACTCCCAATACCTCAAGTTGTGTATTTAAAGATAGGAGATTTACAGAAGCGATTAAGTAAAAATGAGATCATTTTAGGGTAGTCCCTAATTCAATCTAACTGGTATCCTTATAAGAGGAAATGTGGACACACAAAAAGAGACACCAAGGATTCACATGCACGGAACATCATGTGAGGACACAGTGAGAGGACTGCCCTCTTCAAGCCATGGAGAGAGGCCTCAGGAGAAACCAAATGTGCCAACACCTTGGTCTTGCACTTTGAGCTTCTAGAACCTTAATAAAATATATTTTTGTTGTTTAAGGAACCCAGTCTGTGCTATTTTGTTGTGGCAGTACCACAAACTAATTCAGTTGCTCTCTAGGTGATGGCAGGAGAGAATAGGAGCTTTTGTGCCCCAAAAAGGACATACATGTACTGAATGGATGACAAAGGGTGTTGATTCTTTCACTTAAAATTTTTGCATTTAAATTCAATTTAGTTAACATATAGTATATTATTAGTTTCAAGGGTAGTATTTAGTGATTTCATCAGTTGCATATAACATCTTGTGCTCATTCCATCAAGTGTCCTCCTTAATGCCTATTACCCAGGTACCCCATTCCCCCCATCAACCTCCCCTCTAGCAAGCTTGTTTGTTCTCTATCATTAAAAGTCTCTTATGGTTGGCCTCCCTCTCTGTTTTATCTTATTTTTCCTTCACTCCCCTAGTTCATCTGTTTTGTTTCTTAAATTCCACATATGAGTGAAATCATATGGTATTTGTCTTTCTTTGACTGATTTATTTCACTTAGCATAATACCCTCTAGTTTTGTGTGGTATACACACACACACATACACACACACACGTATACACACACACACACACACACACACACACACAATGGAATATTACTAGGTCATCAAAAAGAATGAAAACTTGCCATTTGGATTCTACTTTTAAAAGAATGTGATACCCAGTGAAATGGGCCATCTCTCCAGAAAGGTTTTCTCTATAAGGTACTGTCAAACATTGCTTTCACCCACCAAAGCACCTAATCACACATAACTACCAACAACAGGTTCAATGGTACATTTTCCCAACCAAATGAGACTAGCCAGGAGACTGCAATGAGATAGTGTCAGGCACATAATAATAATGGACTATATTTTACTGAACACATACTACATACTACATTGAACACATACTACAGTGACTGTTCTAAGCGCTTTACATGTATTAACAAATTTAATCTTCAGCACAAACTATGCATTAGTTCCCTGTCATTGCTATACCAAATTACCACAGACCAGGTGGCTTAAAGCAACATTAATGTATTCTCTCACAGTTCTCAAGTCCACAAGCTGGACTAAAGCCTGGAAGTCCAAAATTGAGGAATTGGCAGAGTCATACTCCATCTTACATCTGTAGGGGAGAATCCCTCCTTGCCTCTTCCAGCTTCTGGTAGTGGTGGGCTATGCTTGGCATCTGTGGCTTAGAGCAGCATCACTCTGGTCTTTCCCCCATTGTGACATGGTGTTCCTGTGTGTTTGTTTTCTTATAAGAATACCAGCTATTGGATTAAGACTCACTGAACTCCACTATGAGCTCATCTTAATATAACCAATTATATCTGCAAAGACCCTATTTCCAAGTAATATTACATGAAGTTTCAGGTAGATATGAATTTGGAGGGACACTATTCAGGCCAGCAGAAGTAGGGACTGTTATTGTCATGTCAGTTTTTGAGATTAAAAGACCTGAGCACAGAGATGAAACAACTTTCCAAGTTTGCCCGGATAGTCAACAACAGAGCCCAGATGGAGATCCAAAGTCCATGTTAACAGCTTCACTATCCTGCCTCTCAAAAAATATTTCCTAAATGAATAAATAACATGGTCACAAATGGCTGAGTTCCAGCATCCTCAATTATGTTGCCCTAATTTCCCTCCTCTCTCTGAGACCACTGCACCAGCCTCACAAATAATGTCTCTCTTTCTACTTTCTCCTTTCTCAAGTCTGTTCTCTGCATGACCTCCAGAGGTGAGTTTTCACAACACAGATATGATCATTACTACTGAAAAGTTCTTATTTACAGTTCTTAAACATTAGAGTTAATAACTTAGCACAGCAGTCAATGTTCTTCACGCACTGGACTAAAAACTCTATGTGTGCAGGAACTGTGTCCATTTTTGCTCACCACTGCATCTTTAACAACATCCTCAGTGTTAGGGTCCGTAATCAAAGGAGCGAGACTGATACAAAGCAAAGCTTTATTTCATGCCAAGCATAAAGAATCAAACTGACCAGTCAGGGCTATCTCTTGCAAAGAGGCGACCCCTCCCAGCCTCACAAACTAACTTTTATAGAGGTAGTTTAGCCAGGCTATACACAGGCGGCCAATGAGATTGCAATACACAGAGAAAACTACACAGTCATGCTAAGTCTGCCATACACAGAAAAAAACTGCTAGGTAACACACGGGTGGCCAATTGAATTTCAATTTACCCTAGTAGATATATGCGTGCCCCACTGATTGGATGTCTTCACGTGGCCTGACCCTCCCTTGTATCTAGGCTTTGCAAGTAAGTTCCTCTGGGAGGGGCAGAGTCAATCTAAGTTTACTGCAACAAAATGGCTCGCTCTGTTTAAGTAGGCCTTTACACTCAGGACCCTAGTATTGACTAGTCTTCAAAAGTCATTATCAAGTGAATGGAAAGATGAACGAATGAATGAATGAATGAACAAATGAACAATTTGGGCCCGCATATATTTCTAGCCTTACATTCTGCTGCTTTACCTACAACCATTCTCTACCACTCAGACCTCCTCATCACTCATTTGCCTTTCCAGTGTTGTAGACATACTTGGCAGCTCATATCATGAACCCAGCTGATGTGCCCAGGTACCTTTGTTTACACTGTGCCCTGTGTGAGGTATATCATGCTCACTCTCAGGGCCTAGATCAAACCTCCCCTTTCCACTAGGTACATTTAGACCACACACACACATACATCTCACACACACAAATTGCTTCCACTAACAAAGGTACCATCAAACTTTGTTATGTCACAAACACTGCATTTGGTTTTCTCTATGACATCTAGTTCTAAAAGGTTTCTTCCTATCTCCACTTTTGAGAGGTCCTTCGGGGGAAGAGGCTGTGTCTTTTCTGTTTGATATTATCAGTGTCTAGCACTGTGCTCATCAGAGTGGACACTCAATAAATGTTTTCTGGATAAACAACTGAAAAATAGTCTAATGTCAATGTGTACATAAACACAGGTTTTATTTCTATTTTGACTAAGGTTTGACTGTACACATACAGAATCCAATTGCCAAATGATGAGGCAACTTCTTGGCTTTCAAAACTACCCAAGCACAGATGTCACACAGCTAAGGAAAGGCTGAAGCTGAAATTCGGATTCAAAAACCTATCTTGGGTAAACTTATGAAGATGCACTGTAGGCACCTGCCACTCCCTGAACACTTATTTGCCTATGTGATGCATAAATAAGATGTAGAGATGAAGAAATTGCCAATGTGATTCCAGCACAAAGGACTGCCTTTACATCATTAACATAGCTTTATAGCTTTGTTGTTTTTAATCAATTGCATGTGGAGTCCATTTCAGTCCATTAATAAGCCTATTTAGTCACTTCTCATTTAATGTAATAATGGGGATAGTGTGGCATGGAGTTGAGAGCATGGTATAGGAATCAGAGAAACCAAACATGCTCTAGTGTCCCCTGTCTTTAATATGTGTGTGAGCATGTAAGGATATCAGGGTGGCTCAGTAGGCTCAGTGTCTTCCTTCGGCTCAGGTCAAGATCTCAGGGTCCTGGAATCAAGCCCTGCATTGGGTTTCCCGCTCAGTGAGAAGTCTGTTTCTTGCTTCCCTTTGCCTTTCCCCCAACTCATGCATGCACACACTCTCTCTCTCAAACAAAGAAATAAAAAAATCTTTAAAAAAAAATATGTATGTGAGCATGTAGGCATATATACATGCATGTGTTTCCCTCCCTTGACCACCCATCCTCCTCTTTTTACCGAGTCATTTCATGATCTCCTTCACAAAGAGACTCTTTAAAGAGTTATTTACATATATTTATGCATGTGTCCCACTTCCTCACTTTACATTCTTCCCAGAACCACAATTAGGCAGCTGTCTTCTCACACCCAGACCATTCATACCAAGTTCAACATTGTCCTCCATATTGTCAACTTCCTGCCCTTATCTTACTTGGCTTTTCAGCAACAAAGGTCCTTATGTTTTCTACACATAAGGACCACCTTCCTTGTTTGAAATATTTATTTTCTCTCTTGGCTACTGTTAACTCCACTTTCTCTTAGTTCCACCTCCCTGCTATCTCCCAGGCTGTCCACCTGACCTTGAAATCCTGCTGTGTCTTAGGACTCCAGCTTGTTTTCTTTGTCTTTCTGTCTGTCTCTCTATCATTGGGTCCTGTCCAGTGGTCTTAATGCCATATGTACACTCACAACCCTGCCTATCCTGGCTTTGTCTCTGGACTTCTTACTCCTCTAACAGTCCCCTTGTCAGACAGAGATTAGAAGAGAAGTAAGCATGGACCCCATACAGTCAGAGTACCTGACTTAGAATCCGTACTTGCCATTTATTTGCTTCAGAACTTCGGGAATTTAAGAACTTATTTCCTCATCTATGAAATAGGAATAATGCCTCACAGGATTAGGATTCTTTTAAAGATTAAATGAGTTGAACCACCAGGTTTTATGCTTATAAAAAATAAAATATTCATTAAAAATTAAATAAATAGAAATAAAAAAGATAAAAGCTAAAAAAAAAAAGATTAAATGAGTTGACACATTTAAAATATATACCAGTTCCAAGAACATGGCAGACACTCAGTAAATTATAGCAATTATTAAGACCAGAAGTAGCAATTGAAGTATGTTCTCTTGATGTCAAATCTCTAGATTTTCCTTTAAAAACTCATTTCTACTTATGACCCTATCATATTACTTTATCTTATTTTCTTCATAAAACTTATTACTATCTGTGAAATTTCATTACTTGTGTCTTACCTATTTACTGTTTGCCACACCTCCAGCTAGGAAGATAGGATTTAAGCTTCATGAGTGTAGACCCATGTCTGTCTTGTTCACTGCTGTGATTCTACCATCTCAAAAGTGACTTGTATTAACACATAGTAGATGTTCAATATCTAGTTGCTAAATGAATATATTAATGAATTAACTGATAAACAATTTGACTTGGACTTGATATCTACACCTAGCATTTACTAGCTATGGGACATTAAGAAAACATTTAACCTTTATGAGCTTTAACTTTCTCACCTTACCTATTCAACAGAGTTACTGTGAGGGCTAAGTGCACTTAACATGCTTAGTACAGTGCCTGGTTCAAAGTAACTATTTTTCATTATGTGATAATGAAAAAATGAAAATAATCATTTGTATGAATCACAGAATAGTCTTTAAAGGAGTTGGAATCTAACTTGGAAGCAAGATAGTGCCGAATTTTTTTTTTAAATGTAGTATATAGAATAATAGACTTTTAGAACTAGGAGGAACCTTCAAGAAGAAACTTTTTTATTCATTTCATGAGTATGCAAAGGTGCAAACTGATGCCTGGATAACTAGGTGATTTGTCCAAGATCACAGACTTAGAAATAGAACTAAAATCCAGGTCCCCTAACTCTAAGTCCATCATACATGATATAGTGCCTTAACTTTTCCCAATTATTTTGCTTTGATAATTAAGCTACATGAACATACTTCATACATAAGCTTCATGTTGAATTCCTTTTCAAATAAGAATAAATTATAACTACTTGAAAAGTATTTCTATTGCTGAAAAGATGTGAAAAGACATACAGATATCAACATATACACACCCAATATTTCTTTCTCCATCATTTCTCCATTCATTCTTTGATCACCTATTGTAGGTTCAATGTTGTGTCTGATGTGGAAGAAAACAAGTGGAAGACACAGTCCCAACTTTCAAGGAGTTTTGGGCACAATTATCCATGTTGGTTACTCAATAAATGCAGTGGGTTACCCAACCAAAATATGTTGAGCCTCTGCCCTGTGCCAGACACTTTGCTAGGTTCTAGGAATGCAGTGGGGGGTTAGAGTGAGGTTACACTACCATCACAAAGAGAACCAAAATAATTCAGTGGTTTGAAGAAGATTGAAGTAAATTTCTTTCTAGTATGACAATTGGAGGTAAGGTACAGGTTAGTGGGAAGTTTGATTCCACTTGGTCATTTGGAAATTCAGGTTTCTTCCCTCCTCCCCACCATTCTTTGAGGCTTTGCTTTGCATCCTCCATGCAGTGGACACTGGGTCACAATTGATTCCAGCTGGCAAGAACAGAAAAGGAAAATAAAATGCCCACATTCTATTTGTAGAAACTTAAACATGTGGCCACACACAACTACAAGGGAAGCTGGAAGATGTAGGTATCTGGAAGTCAATGAGCCTGGCTATAATTCTATCACTGTGGATGAGAGGAGGAAGTGTTTGCAAAGATAGTTTACTGTCTCGACCTCAGTGGATCAAACCTTCCCATTTTCCCTACTATGTATGCCCATAATCTAGATGGGAGACAAAATAATAAAATCCTTATGAACTATGATAAATATCATGAAAGAAACACATATGGGTCCTGAGAGCCTAGAATGGAGAGACTAACCTGGTCAAGTCCAGAGCATTCAGGAGGCAAGAGCAGCCTATGGAGAGTCCAGACAGCAGATGGGGGATGGCTTCAGACTCTGGAGCTAATCAGAACATTCATATTTCAGTCTTAGCTCTAGAACTTTCTAGCTGTGTAATTTTGAATGAGTTATTTTACCTCTTGTGCTTTATTTTCCTCATTTGTAAAAAAAGATTGAATAATAATTATTTACTTAATAATATGACTAATTATCTAACATTATTATGCCATAAATTTTATTATTATTATGTTATAGTTATCATAATCATTATCATTATTATATCATAAATTCCTTTGGTATGAAGATTAATTTTAAGTGCTAAACTACAGACAAATACCAAATACAGCTAATGCTTTTCACAGCATTGGGGGACATGCAACAGGAGGTCAGGAATTTAGCAAGTAGTAATTTATGTGAGTTACCTAGTGGTGAGTACTTAGTATTTTCTGGCAAAAGCACAGGCATTTCTTATGCTAAGTAATCCAAGAGTTTCTATGTTTTTATATTTTAGTCTGTAAAAAAGCCCAACCTTGACTAAGTGTGCCCTATATGCTGAACGAGGAGAAATGTCTAACTAGTAAATCTCTGAGCTGTTGCCACCAGAGTAGGTACAAATAAGGTTATTTGTAAATTAGACATTTGCTTGGGAAGTATCAAAGGGTTGTAGATAGGAACCTCTATCCATACACTCAGGTGAATATTCATTCCTACTCTTTTGTGCCTATTTCCTTGTGTTTTAGAAATTAACTAATTTCAGTTCTAAGTCTTCATTACACTGTGCAGTTAGGATATTCAACCATGGTTTTGGGGTCTCCTCTCACATCTGGCACTAGATAAGCTTTGGTATTTTAAGGAGCACCCTATAACAGGGAAGCCCCTTTATTCACCAATCACTATAGAGACCAATTCACTCTGTGATTTGTGCTTTTTCTGTTCAGGTGGTTCCCTCAGGTTGTGGGTTTGTGACATGCCTCTGGGGAGCTTAGTGTTTACTCTTGCCTCCTCTGCCACTGTTCCCTCCGGGATCCAGCCACCTTCTTGAAGCACTGCCAGGGAGGGATGGTGAGGAGAAGGATGTTGTCCACTGCTCACAGAAACCACAAACATCTGCCATTTCTACTGTCTGAGAATTTTTTTTTTTTTTTGGTCTAGGAGAATCTCACTCTTTATGGTTCCCTCAGGGCCATTTTTTCTATCCTCAAACTCTCTAGACTACAGCCTTAGAAAATTTCCTCAACGGGCATGGAATTTTGTAAACAAAAGTCAGAAAAGGTAATTGTTTACATCCTTTGTTCCCTGCCATAAAACTCCCTGAGAAAGGGAAGCAAGATTCCACTGCCTGCTTAACTGGGGGACAGTGAAAGAAAAATTCAGAAGGAAAGATCTGTAGAAAAAGCATCTTGCTACCTTGACACCTGTGTTTCTGTCCCACTGAGGGAACATTTTCATCAGAAACTCTTCCAAAATTGTTTCACTCAGAGATTAACCTTTTTCTTTCTGCCCTGAGACCCTGGGACAAAGTACAGGACTCCAGCAGCAGCAAGCTGACTACTTGAAAAGAGGAGACACTCAAATGCAGAGGTCATGACTGTTCATTTTACCTTGTGCTGATTTGTTTCCATTAACAGTTGAATTGGTTATCAATGATTACAATTCTGGGGATTTCACATTAAATCAAGGTACCTGACATTTCTTTTGGAGGAAAACAAAAACCAGACTCTCAAAATACTGAATCTGTATTGTCAAATAACAACACTGAGACTGAGTTGTGGCACCTCCTTTAGATGGAATACATGCCCTCTGATTTCCCACAGAACCCAATACCCACCCCTAACTCCCTAAAATCCAGTTGTGGTGACAGATGACAGGTATCATCATAATTAGTGATGCCATTTTTTTTAACTGTAGAATTAAGAAGAAAATAACTATTTTTTATGGATTCCTGTTCCATGTAGAGAAATTAAAGACAGACAAGAGGAAATCTTTGCTTTAAAAAAGTGGGAATGAAAAATTTCCTTGTACAAATTAAAAATAATCCTACTTGTTTAATAGGCACATGAAGTGAGTCTGAGTCCAAGAATAAAACTTAAGAGTAGGTTGCCAAATAAAATATAAAATAACATTTGAATCTCAGATCATGGATTTTTTCCTTTGTGTAAGTATATCTTAGATATTGCATGAGACATACTTAAAACAATCATGGTTTTTCTAAAACTTCAATGTAACTGGGCATCCTGGGTTTGTTTATTTTTTAAATCCAACAACCCTATTTATGAAGCCATCAGAAAACAAATATGCCTCCAGGTTCCCTTTATTGTCTTATTAACTTTTTGCTATGGTTGTGTAGGGAAAGTAGAAGAAAAGTACCTAGAGTATCAAGAGCTGTCAGAGAACATTTGGCAGAGTGCTGGAGAAAAACAACCTCCTTACATGTAGAGAGTATAGATGTTATTTCAAATGTGGGCATGGACATTGAACAAGTGCAGATGAAGAAAATGAAGCTTCTCTTTCCAGCAGAGACCATGGCATTAAAGGGAATGAGTCTTGGATGTGAACATTAGAGACCATAAGAACATAAGGTCCTAGAACAGGATCAGCAGAAAGTGGGAAATTAAAGGAAAAACACATCTGGACCAGCCCAGGACAGAGACAACTCCTCCACCACACCTAAAGAGCTTAAGCAAATGAATTTGCTTAAATTCACTGTTCTTCTATCTCTCCCTCTCCATTAAAACAAATTTTTAAAATGAAATTGATTTCTGTCTTGAAATGAGAATTTGAAGATAAGAATGAGAGCACCTCTGCCATTCTGTGACCTATCATTGAGAGGGTAGAGAAGGACATGTGAACAAACTGTTGCATGGAGCGTGGTAAGTCTGTGATAGAAGTAGGTATGAATGCTACAGGGGAGGGAATTCTATTCAGATCTGAGACACTCTTGGAAGACTTTCTTTAACAGGTAGTAACTGAAGGGAATGTTCAAGAATAAACTAAAGTTAAGTGAGAAAAGTGAAAAATTGCATTCCAAGCAGGGAGGTCATTTTGAGGCCAGGAGAGCCCTCATATTGCCTAGAAAGCAATTCATTAACTGGCAAGTGCCAGAGAGGGAGCAGTGACAGATGAGACTGAAAAAACAGATACAAGCAGGTCACCAAAGCCTTGTGTGGCCATGCTCAGGATCTCAAGATTTCTTTTGTAATCACTACCAAGCTCCTGAAGTCTTTTAAATAGGAGTGACAAGGTCTAATGTGAACTTTAAGTCAACTATAAGGAAAGAAGCAGACAGAGCAGCTACAGGGAGACCACTTACAAGATTATCGCAAAAGTCAAAGTGAGGGATGACCAGGGCTTAAACTATAGCAGCAAGAAAGAAAGTGAAGGAATGAATAGATTTACTACATCATATGGAGATAAAACCAATCAGATGTAGTAATTGATTGAATGGGAAAATATGAAAAATCTTGGATAAGATCAAAAAGCCGAGGATGAATTCCAGCTTGGATCACTGGGTGATGCCAACCAAGATAGGGAATACCAGAGAGGGAAGAAGATGAATTTGGCTTTGGATATGCCAAGTTTCTAGATGCCTGTGGAATATCCAGATGGAGATAATACAGGAAGTGGTGCTGTTTGTAAGACCTTCAAAGTCCTAGGCACACTTATTTCTGGAAGCCCCATCCCACATCATAGCAAACATATTAAAATATACCCACATTCCACATTAAATGTAGCTTTTGCAATAAAAAAAATTGAGAACATTTTTGTAATTTTGATTTTTTAAATTATTTACAATACATTTAATTTTTGATTATTTTGATTTTTTCAATTGTTTACAAATTGAGTATTTTAAATAATAAATTTACTTTTGTAATAAAATTAACAAAATGTTATTTTTAAATAACACATTAATTAAGCTTTTGCAGGGTTGTTTTAATATTTTTGAAGTTTATCACTTATTTATTTAAGTCTCACAGGTTTACTAGGCCTTTGAAAAGTTCACAATCTCCAGCATGAAACCAATCATGCCTGATAGAAAACTATCCAGTGAGCAGACAGTTGAATATATTAGTCTGGTGCTCAAGAAAGATATAGTTTTATGAGACAAAAATACATAAATTCTAAAATTAAATTTAATTGCCTCAAGATAACATATAAATTGAGAAAAGAACAGGAAAAAAAAGGAAAAGCACCAATATCTAAGAGAAGGTAAGAGGAATAATTCACAACGGAGATGGTGAAAATGGTGAGAAATTTGGGAAAAAAAGAGATCAGAGAACCGAGGAGCAAAAAAAATTAGAGATCTCAGTTGATCATTAAAGTGGCACCAAAGGAAGTAGAGTGATCCATCCAATAAAACAAAGACAGAAAGTGTCTAGAGACTGGGCTAGTGATCTAGCTAGTGTGGGGAGGCCACCATATCCTAGAGATATTATCTCTAGGAACAGAAAGTCAGAAAAACTTAAGTTTGGGAAGGTTGAGAAATGAAAGACAGATGAGAATGTAGAAGTAGCTGTGGAATTAAGATAGGACAAAGAAAGGCCAATAGTTGGAGTGTGACATTGCCCAAGTAAGTTAGCTGGCGTTTGTTTGTTTAGATTAGGAAATTTTTGAGCACTCTTCTGAGCCCAAAAGAAATCTCCAACACAGATAGAGATATTAGAGTTAATAAAGAAAGGATATATTGGTGGAATGATGACCTGGAAGAGGAAGAAGACTGGAGCAAGACCTTAGGACCAGTGTCTCTCTTGATGGGTAAAAGGGTATCTTATCTCCTGGGGTGACAGCATATAGACATGCTGATTGTTTGGACTTCAACATACGTTCATTTGTACCATTATTTCTCTATTCCTGTCTCCCAACAAGACCGTGCAGGCCCAGAAAAAGACTGCCTTTTAATCCAGTCCTTTGCTTCTTTTCTATTTCATTTGGAGGTAGTTTCCTGGGCAGCATGGTTAAAGGACATTAGAGATAATGTACAAAGTTCTCTCTCTTTCAGTTTTTTTAAGAAGAAATTTCAAAGAATATATGTTTGTTTTCTAAGAACATCATAGTGGAAAAGATTCTCCTGGTTCCACGGGCAAGAGTCTTTCCAGTAATTCACATAATCAGAAGAGGAAGATGAGAGAAGAAAGAAGTGGAGGGTCTGTAACCTAAGAGAAATTGAATTCCCTTCTCAATCAGTTACATATCAATTATCTATTCGTTTATCCAAACCCTGTTTAGCTCTATTTATTATTCATTCATTCAATAAAAATGCATGTGGGCTTGGCACAGAGGCTCTAGGTTCCTATGCAAAGTGACAAATTCTGAATGAATATTATTCAATGTATAGCACCGTTCTTCCTTTTTTTGCCCTCCAATACTTCCTTCCAAATTTGAAGGGTGACCCACTGCTCAACAGTTCTAGGATTTGATGAACAATTATCTGCTGACCCTTTCTCAAGCTTTTCCTCCTCACCACAGAACAGATACAAATACAGTTCACTTTGAAAACTCTGGGTTTGGCTCTGGAATGGGAGTGGGTTTGGATTGGTAGTGTGGCATGAGCTGCAGAAGATGAGAAATGAGCATACTGACGTATTCTCCTATTAGTCCGAGAAATTCTAAGAAACTGTTCCCAAAGAGAGGTGGTAAGAGGATTTTTTTTCTCCTCTATTAGACTTATATAACTCGTAAAATAACAGGCTGCCATTTTAGAATAGTTGGTGTTGGCATGCTGTCGTGAAAATTACATGAAACTATTCTTTTTAGAAAATATTACTTCAGGTTTTAGGTTAAAATCTGATGCCAAACACAGATGAGTAGTTGGTTTACACAATTATCGCCTTTTTCTTAGAAGTAAGGGCAAAACCTCAAAACATGCCACAGCAGAAAAGCTATTTCTGTCACTGGCTAACAATTGAAGGACATCCATAAACCTTTGGAAATTAATATCCCCCAGGAAAATCCATTTGACGAAAGTCACAAGGAAGTTATTAACTAGAGTTAAGTCACTGACAAGAGATATTAATGATCTCATCAAAATTTCAAGTGCATTTGACTATCACATTGCAAGCCTTATTATTGACGACACAGAGAATATTAAATTATTCTACAGTAGTTATTTGGCTAGAGATCAAATGAAAAAAGATAAAAAGCTAAGTTCTAGGTAATTCCATAATTCTTTACTCTTCACACAATTAAAAAGTTAGTCATTAGCCTTTCTGTCTCCCTCTCCCCTAAATCTACTGATTGCTAATACAATTGGTCCTTTTTAATTGTTAATTGTTCCCTCTTCCTTTTCCAAATGCTGATGCAGGCAGGATGAAAGTCAGAAAAATCCTCCAAGCTTTGGTTTTCCAGAAGCAGCTCAGGAAACTTAGTTTATTTTCAGATTGGAAGAGACACTTTCAAGTACACTGGGTCTCAATTGCCATCCCTCAAAGACATTTTCCACAAGGGAAACAAGCATTCTCTTTCCCACTCAATTCTCTCTCTCTCTCTGAGATCTTGACCAAACTTTCAAGTTGATACCAGGTTAAATTCCATGTTTTGCCCTTATTAATGTTCTCCATAAGTGTTAAAGCTTGACCAAGTACTGATGTTGGGTAATAAGTTATATATAAAGAGATACAGATTCTTAAAATAACACCTTTTCAAAAATAGAGTATTTTATAAGACCTTTCTAAAGTATAAGTTTATCTGTTTAGCTAAGACAATTTTCTCCCCACTTCAGAACCCCTAGTTCAGGAAACATTTAATGGATTTCTACTACTCATGTAGTTCTGTGTGAGGAGCTAGAGAGACAAAGGTAAATGTGAGATTATTCCTAGCATTCAAGAAAATCCAGAAATAAAAGCAGACATTTGACACTATGTGATAAGAATGATATATACAGGTGATATGCCAGGAAGTCTGTGACATGGAAAAGAGCAGAGTACTTACCCAATGTGGAAGAAATGAAAAAGAGTTCAATGAAAGCAACCTGAAGGGGATGATACCTATGCTGAACTGGAAGAATGAGAAGGAATTATGAAGGAAGGAAGGAAGCTTGCATTCATTAGTGTCTACAATAGCCAGGTACTTTACACATGGTTTTCTGTAGGAAACAGTATTGTGTTCTCCTATTTGTAGATGAGGGAAACTGAGGTTCAAAGAGAGTATATAACTAGCAAAGGACAGACTTGGGATCCCAAGCTTACCCTTATAACCACGATAGTCTTCTCTGATATCAACCCTCTGTTCTTGCTCCCTAGGTCCACCATTCTGATCTCTGCAGAACTTTTAGACAATCCCTCTACAAACACAGACTTGGCGATCCACTTGGTATAGTTTGTTTCAACCAGTGTTCTGTGAGCCACTATGGATGGCCACAGACCATCAAGTGTTTTCTAAGACAAAAGCGCCCTACGGAATTGGGCATCTCTCTTTCCTCTAATGCATGGCATTCAACCTATGAACCACTTCCTTTGGCATTTTATTAAACCATGCATTCCTTGCTAATTGGTACATTCATTTGTAAAAATATAAGTGATAAATTCCCCCTTGTGCAGCTGGTCAGAGGATTCTTTCAGAGGAAGGACCAACCTTAATAGGAAAATGTTTGAGGGGCAATCTTGGGATAAGAGCACCTCTGGAGCACACATGTCAGTTGCTACCAGAGCTTCAAAGAAAAGAGCTTCACAAATTCAGCTAAGACAAAGAAAAATTAGTTATTCCTGAGACAGCGGAGGGGAAGCGGGGGAAAGGTGAGGAGGAGTGTAGGTGAAAGGGGCAAAAGAAACATATGGTATGATGTGACTTTTCTGTGACCCTCAACTTCCCAGCTAAATCTCCTGTCACACTAAATCCTCATTGAGATTATTGGACTTTTTGTGAAAGCAAGTAAAGGAGAAGCTTCTATATGCAGAAGTCCAAGCATCAGGGGTCCCAAAAGATGAGCTATAATTCTCAAAGGGACTGCCAAGAAGAGGGAAAATGTTTGATTTCTAGAGGTGTGTGTTTTGATCCATCATGGCATTTTCTTGCTGTGGTCATTTTTAATCGTGATGAATTTGACAACACCATAAAATTCAGCAAGTTTCACTATTAAAAATTCAGATTTTCTTGAAAAACAGTTAATGGTGTGGCAACTCTGGGCCCACAGTCCCACAAGAAATAACCTATGGAAGTTGGTTTTCCCTGTTAGATGAAGCACATACTATCCAGTTTGCCACAATTCTCACTATTCCATACTACCCTATGTAACTGAGTAAACCTAACCAATTTCCCTCATTCACATTATCTATCTGACCCCAATAGACTTTTGAATTTGCAACCCCAGCTGTAAGGCTGAGAAACTACCACAGATCTCTTGGTGGTGCGAATTGTGGTGGCTGGCAATTTCTTCTTGAAGAGAAGAGTTATAATATTAAGCTTTGTTTCTGCAACTAGAGAAGGAGGCAATACCTACCAAGTATTAATTATTAAGTAGGTAATTTAAATCTTCTAATCCTCACAAAAACCCTCATAGGGGGTTATTTTACAAATAAAGAAACTAAGACACATAAACGTTAAGTACTTTGGCTAAATTCAGCCTTCTATAGATGAGGACTGGGATGTGAATCAGGAACCCCAAGAACTCCAAGGATTCCACTCTTCCCTCAATTCTTAGGCTTTTATTGGATTGTGAGATCTCCTGCTTTTTGTTTTCTCCCACCCTGCCCCAACTAATTGCCTAGAGAGTTGTAACATTTTTTGAGGTAGCAAATTGTGCAGAATGTTTTGGCTATGCCCAAATCCTTTTGACTCTAAGCCAACCATTATTGGAGAGTTGGAAAATTCTGGTAGCCTCTCCAGAAGCTCTTTCCTCTTAGTTTATGTATGTGCCTCTGTTCATGTCATTCCGTAATATAACCAAGTTTTGGAATAATGGTAGGTCAGAGGGAAGATGTGGAACATGGATGAGCCTGGAGAGGTATGTTCACAGGGACCAGCCTTTGAAAGTCATGTAGCTTTGAAAACAAACACTGAGGAATTGAGGTTGAAGTGGAAGAAAAGAAAAGAGAATGCACAGAGAACGAGGAGAGACCCCTGGTTAAGAATGGGGGTAGATAAAAAAGAGGGAGAAGCAGAAAAGAAAAAGGAGAAAGACAACTATGTTTGAGTAACTGAGAGGGACAATGTTTCCCTGCAAACAGAAAACTTTCCACTGAACAGAGGAAGAAAAACTTTAAAGTTGAGGGGTGGGGGTGCTGGTGGTGTGGAGAGAAAGAGGGAGAGAGAGAAGAGTGCTTCACTGTTGATTTCAGACCATCTCTCCCCATATCTTCACATCACAGCACTATGTAAATCCTTTCCTTACCTCATTTAACATACCCAGCCTCCAAGGGCATTCTGTTCCTCTCTCTAGCCCAGGACTGGATAAATCTTCTTTTCTTTGCCACTTTGTCACAAGAAACAAGCTTGAATTTTTTTTTTTTTTAAAGAATTTTGTTATCAGGGTGCCTGGGTGGCACAGTTGGTTAAGAATCCAACTCCTGGTGTTGGCTCAGGTTGTGATCTAGGATCATGAGATGAGTCTTGCATGGGGCTCCGCATTCAGCATGGAATCTACTTTAGGCTCTCTCTCCCTCTCTTGCTGCCCCTCTCCACTCAAATAAATAAATCTAAAAAAAAGAAAGAAAGAGAGAAAGATAAAGGAAGAAAAAAAGGAAGGAAGGAAAAGGAGGGAAGGAAGGAAGAAAAGAACTCTTTTCGGAGCCAAGCATAAACTGAAAGAAATATACAAAAGCATGGCAAATGGATAAACATACCACCACGATGCTCTAAACTTCAGATAGCTAAGTCTGATCTGCAAGTTGCCTGATCCACCCTGAATTCTTTCATTCAATTAACTGACATTTATTAAGTGTCTATCACGTGCCAAACACTGTTCTACGTGCTAGGTACAAACCAGTGAGCAAGACAGAGAAGTCCCTATACTCAGATTCCTTTCTCCTTTCATCTTTTGGTCAGACATCCCATATGACCACCTTGCTTTATTTCTTTCTGTCTGTTTCTGCTTAGAATATTTAGTCTGCTAGTGACTAGAACCCAGTTCAAATCAGTTTAAGCAAAATTTGGAATTTACTGGCTCATATAATGACAGGTTTCCCCCATTATCTGAAAGCAGTGTGTTCCTATGAAGTCTTTTGAAAGCCTTAATGGCATAAAGGGAAGAATCCCCATTTTCCAAAAGTTTGGTTTATATCACTTTGCTATTATAAAACATCTTCCTCAAAATGTCACAATACATAGAATAACTTGAGCGGATCTTCAGGGTATTATGCTGAGTGCAAAAAAAAAAAAAAAAAAGCCAATCACAAAAGGTTATATACCATCCTCACTATTCCATGTCTATGATATCCTCAAAATGACAATTTTATCCACACCTTTGATGAAATTACATACAACTCGGGACGCCTGGGTAGTTCAGTTGGTTAAACCACTGCCTTCGACTCAGGTCATGATCCCCGCCAGGGTCCTGGGATCCAGTCCCACATCAGGCTCCTTGCTCAGCAGGGAGCCTGCTTCCCTCACTGCCTCTGCCTGCCTCTCTGCCTGCTTGTGTGTACTCCCTCTCTCTGGCAAATAAATAAAATCTTAAAAAAAATATTCCTATTTTTAAAAATTACATACAACTGTATAGACACATTATACTAATATGAATTTCTTGATTTTTGATATTATACTATACTTAAAAACGACGTAACTACTGGATGAAACTCAGTGGAAGGTATGAAGAATTCTTTGTATTATTTTCAAAACTTCTTGTGTACCTGTAACTATTTCAAAATAAGTTGAAAAAACAAAAAAATCCACTTTGGTAATAAAGAGTTATTCATGGGTTAAAAAAAAAAAAACTTCAGCTTAATACGAAAAAAAAAAAACTTCATTAGTACAGTAATAGACTTTTTCATAAATTCTCTTTGGATTTTTTTTCTATCAGTGAAAACAGGTACTAACATAGGTCTTCACAAAAGCAAAGTGGCATAATGTGAACTTTCAGAAAGTAGGGGATACTTATAATATGTTAGTTTCCCGTATGGCTAGATCTAGCATTCCAATGCTTTTCTTAAGGAGTCCCCTTTTTTCCTCAATCCTGGACACCTATTCTTGGCTTTATTTTCAGATAGACATTCTTTGTATGGTAGTGGGATGGTTGCTGGCAGCCCTAAGTCTACTGTGTAGTGCAATTCCCAAGAAAAAGAGGAAGCATATTTATTGATAATACCAGTAAAAGTCCAGTAGAGATTTCTGATTGGTCTAGCTTGGGTCAGGTGACCGACCTTGAACAAACTAAGCTAATTTCAGTCTCATATTGTCCCAACTTAAATATACAGTGACAGTCACAAACATGAAGCTACAAATGACGATCAATTCACAATAGATAATCCTTACTCCTTTCTCTTCTCAATTAATTAAGATCTAAGCATCAGATTTTTGAGGGCCATATTTGGAAATTAAAGGGAAGAATGTGTGTTCTTAAATAAGACTAGCTTCAAGGACCCTCCCCATGAAGAACAGGCTCACTGACCCAGCTCCCATCTTATCCTGTCAGTGTTTAAAGGTCTCCTCAGTTGACACTGATGTGTCTTCTTCACTTTTGACAGCATAGTAGTTGTTCTATAGCAGGCACTCCAAAAGTATGCCTGAATTGTCCTGGTGAATGGAGAAAAGAGGGAAGAATAAGAGGAGAAGTGAGGAGAAGAGGGGGTGGGAGGGGAGCATAGGGGAGAGGAAAGCAAGACAAAGGCAGTAGGAAGAAGTAGGGAAGGAGAGCAGAAGGAAAAGGAGAGGGTGGTACAGTAGTGTTCAGAGCCCACACCCTGAAGTCCAACATCCTCATGTTCAAATCCCACACTGCCATTATCCTGAGGACATGGACAAGACATCAAATACCCTAAGCCTTAGTGCCATCATAGTATAATGGATACAACCATACCTTCCTCATTGGAGTCTTTTGAAAATGACATTCAATGATGATTGTAATGCTCTTTATCCCAGTTCCTGATACATGACATTCGTTTAATGATAACTTCTAACATTACCCTTCTTTCATGCCTATTGTTACTGTTGGGGTGGGGAGGTTACAGGGATGGGCCAAGTGAGGACCACCAGAGCCTCATATGCCTCTCAGAGGTCATGAAGAGCTCTCTGAAGAGGTTCAAAATGTGTTCTGGAAAGAAAATAAAGTCTGCTACCAAAAAACCCAGACCATTTCTAGAACCCAATCCAAACCAAACCTTCTTGAAGGTCATAACGTGTTCTGAGGTTTCATTCCACTATTTTTCACTTATACAGTCCTCAGCTCTGCCAGGGCTGAGTTAGGATTTGAGCTCAATATAGCCAAATACCACAAGGGGGAAAAAAAGCCGAAGCCCTTTGCCCTGAATGTATTTCCAGGCCAACAGGGCACTGAAAGCCCTAGAAAGCTCCAGGTACCCTGCGACCCCAACATCCACCTCTTCAGAGGAGCTTCAGAGCTTCATTCTGATGGCCTTGGGGTGCTGACGGCAGTCTCTGGCTTCCTCTGCTACTTCCACAGCCACAGATACAGAAAGGGCTCACAGCAGTTCTTGTGCTCCAGCAACCTAACCACAGGCTTGGTGAGAAGGGAAAGGCTGCCAGAAGTGGGATAAATTGACTAGTTTTTCCAGAAAGTATCTTCTCTCCGTCAGGGCCAATGTAGAATGTAGTCGCAGAGCTGATCCATGCCCACTTCTTTATGGAAAAGAATTCCCCAGTACTTGGTACACTGCATATTCAATTATTAGCTTCTTGTAAAAGTAACTGTATGGAGAGTCCAATGTGATGGGTTCATTGAAGAAACTAAGTAAGAAAACTGCTTATAGAAAGTGGGAAGGGGAAGCACAGGAGAATAAAGGAGGGAGGGAGGAGGGGGAGAGAAGAGAGACATAGAGAGAAATGAGAACTATGACATCTGCTTCAGTGAAATGGAATACCGTGTGCTGTCTTATAACACCTTGTACTTTCCAGTGACCCTTGTGGATTTTGCTGGAACTGTGCAGAATAGTTGTAGGAAGAATGAGTTCTAGAAAAAAAGACATTTTGCACTTAAGATGAAAGGAAGGATAGATGAATTGAGAGACAGGAATCTCTTCCTCAGATGGGTAATAGCCATCAATTAAGCCAATGTAAAATCACTGATAAAATCATGTGAGTATGTGTGTGTGTGAGAGAGAGAGAAAAAAGAGAAACAGAGAGAGAGATGGAGAGAGAATGATAGGGTATTTTCTGAGAACCTAAGACTTTTCTTATATAGTCAGCACTATAACTTGGTGACTTAAGTGCCTAGAGATAGACAAGTCTCAATTTGAATCCCAAGTACCACTTAGTGGCTGTAGCGACTTTGAGAAAGCAATTTGACCTCACTTTTCTCATCTGAAAAGTGGACATAAACTAAAACCTATTGATAAGGATTAAATGTGATCCCATGTAAACTACATGGGCTGGGGACTTCATAATCATTCAATTAATAACCATAAAAATAAAAGTGTCATTAACAATATTGTAACTTCCTGAGACACTTTCTTGCTTCTAGCATCAGGTTTTTACACAGTAATTGTGAATTAACTTTCACTGATTCAACGAGGGGACGGACTTACCTGAACCTAGCCACAAAGAACAAAATGCAATCACTCAATAAATATTTATGGAGGACCAACTTTGTATGGGCAGTTTCAAAGGGATATAATCCCAGCTGTTTTGTATTATTACCACTGTAATTATGCATAAAGACCTAGCACAGTTCTTAGCACATACTGAACCCTCCACGAATGCAATTTTTCTCCCATCATCTTGTTCACCAAAGTGCTATTTCAGCCTCCAATATCTTTCTTATTCCAGGTTCCTAGCCCTCTTCTCTTCCTTAAGCAAATGACTTGCTAATACTTCTTGGAGATTATATGAAATTTCTCAATCTCCTATCTCACCCCCACAAATACAAATATACCCATTTCTCTAAACATGTTTATCTTCTTCCTTCCTCTTTTGAAAGGAGAAATGTCCTGCCATCTGTCCTTTGTTTACCCCTGCCTTTGGTCTACTCTCACATTTTTATCCATCCCTCCTGCCCTTTTCCTCATAAATCTTAAGTCTCCTTCTCTCTTCTCTGATTCTTGCAACCCAGAAAATTAACCCATTCTTTAAAAATACAAGCAAGTGGGATAACAACATGCCCTGTCTCTTACCTTCCATTTTTCTATGTAGTTCCTACTCTATGCTTCTCCCTCCTTTCCCAGACAAGTTCTTGGAAATCTAGGCCACCCCTTGCTGATTTCACTTCCTTCTCTCCTCACCCACAGCAGTCTGGCTTCCAGCCACCTCTCCAATCACCCTGATCTTGTCAAGGTCACGCCGACCTCTGTATTTACAGATCCAATGGTAGCTCTGCATGTCTCACCTTACTTGACCTTCCTAATCCATTTGGCACTAGGAAGCACTCCCTTTTCCACTAAATTTTTCTCAACTTCATCTCTCTTCTCTGCTCAGTTGTCCTATGAACACTTAAAAATCAGTGTCAAGAATGAACTCTCTGTCTTTCTCCCCAAACCAAACTGTCCCCGTCTATTTCATATTCTTGGTAATGGCACTGGCATTCATCAGCTCACCCAAACTAGAAACTCAAAGTCATCTTCAGTTTTTCTTTCCTCAGTTTCCATGTATTCAGTTGTTCACTGAATCCTATTATCTGTATTTTATCTTTGGGACTCATCTGTATCACTTCTTTCTATGATTGCTGCCTTTTCTCACGATATTACAACATGCATCTGAATTTTTTCAGTAGTCTCCAAAGTTACTGGAGATACATCTCCAAAAACTCCTAACACCAAAAATGGCTATATAGCATAGTGGTTAAGGGGATAGACTACCTCTCTTCAAACTTACACTTGGCCTTTTAGCAAATGTAAGATATTAAGCAAGTCATTTGCCTTTTCTATGATTCAGTTTCCTGAACTGTAAAATGGGGATGAGTAATGGTAATCTTTTAGGGTTCCTGTAATATCAAATGACATCAAAGTGCTTAGAACAGTGCCTGGAAAACAATAAATATTCATTAGGTATTAGTTATTGTGATTGTTGTTACTATTACTTACTGTTGTTAGAGTAAACTTTTAAAAAACTAAAATTAATTAAAGCACTTCCTCACTTAAAAATACATTGATTCTACAACATGGCAGACAAGATCCTACTTGTTATATTTCCTACCTGTCTTTCATTTTCACTTCTCAGGTCTTATGCTCTAATCTTATAGTGCAAACCATGCTCTTTAATTCCTGAAACTCAGTACATGATTCCCCTGTACCTCATACGCTCTAACCCTTCTTATACACCACAAAAACTCCTATTCATTCTTCAAACCCTGTATATTCTCATGAAATCTGGTTATTTTCTACCACCTCCAAATTAAAAAAAAAATCACTGATATCTATATAATATTTCTATATCTTATGTATATGAAAATGTATGTGTATGTGTAGATATACATTATTCTGTATTGCATCTGTGTATTTGCATGTATGTCTCTCCTTCTACAATATAAATTTTTTTAAAGATTTTATTTATTTATTTGACAGACAGAGAGAGAGATCACAAGCAGGCAGAGAGGCAGGCAGAGAGAAAGAGAGAAGCAGGCTCCCCACTGAGCAGAGAGCCCAATGTGGGGCTCGATTCCAGGACCCTGAGATCATGACCTGAGCTGAAGGCAGAGGCTTAACCAACTGAGCCACCCAGGCACCCCTACAATATAAATTTTTAAGGAGAGCAACTATCTTACTTACCATAGGGTAGACAAACCTGACTTACAGTAAACACATCAACATTTTATATTCCTGTGTGCCTCATAATTTAAAAAAAATATATGTATTTGTAGCAGATAGTCTCCAAAGATTGCCATCATCATTTCCTTTCCTTGTTGTATGTGCATATTGCTCCATTCATCAAGAGTTGGGAACTTTTTCCTCTTCTCTTGAATTTAGACTGGCTTTGTCTCTTCTTTGGCCGAAAGAATGTGATAGAAGTAAATGTTTTTGAACTTTCAAGCCTAGGCCTTAGAAGAATTGTCAGCTTCTGCTTTTCCTCTTTAAAAACCAGCCACCATGGGATGCCTAGGTGGCTCAGCCAGTTAAGCGTCTGCCTTTGGCTCAGGTCATGATCCCAGGGTCCTGAGATCGAGTCCTGTATCAGGCTTCTTGCTGAGCAAGGAACCCAGTTCTCCCTATGCCTGTCACACTTTCTGCTTGTGCTCTTTCTCTCTTTCTCTATATCAAATAAAAAATTTAAAAAATATATTTAAAATAATAAATAGAGAGATAAAGTAGAATAAAAAATAAAAACCAGCCACCGTATCAGAAGTCCGATCTCTATGAGACCACTATAATGCAAGGAGGTAAGGACTATGGACAACTCCAGGAGTTGTCTCCTCCTCATCTTCATCATCATGGCCATTCAGGGGAAAAGCCCAGCCATATCTGAGACCCAATCTGCTCCATCCGTTAGGCAGATTGACCAACCTTTTTAATTTACCTGGAACTTTTACAAGTTCAGCACCAAAAGCCCCATATCCCAGGAACCCATTCAGTCCCGGGCAAATCAGGACATTTGGTCTCCCTACCTTCGGGTTTCCATCACTGTTAATATGCTCTCCATGACCTCTGAAGTGAGCCATTCAGCTATTGGAGGTTTCTGGGTTGGAAAAGAACATTTTTTACCTTCAAGATCAGTTTCTTCATAGGCTAAAGAATAACTATGTATTCTATTTCCCATCTCCAATCATGGCCAGCCACATGGTGTGGTAGAGCTTGTCAGAAATTACACAAGGAACCCAACTAATACAATGAAGACTATCCCAAAGTTACATATCAGAAGTTTCCCTTGATTGTTCAATTCCCAGTGAAATGAAAACCCAAAAGTTAACCCCCAAAATCCCCCTTTAAAGCTCAAAGTACAAAAAGCTAAATACATAGAATCAAAAATCCTCTCTTTTCCAATTTCTTCCCTGCTCAGTATCAGCTGGATGATACTTGGGTTCCTTCAGCATCTCCTGCATTATTCTCCCCAAGAATTGATAAAAGCTCCTTTATATCCAAAGGTATAACTTTTCAGTGTTGCCACCATCACCCCAAATAAAGCAACCATGAGCAAATCTGAACACTACCATTCTGAATGCATAGCACAGTTGTCTCCTTAGTACCCATCATGTAGATAATTTGGAACTACATTGCTGTTGTTAGCCACAAACCACCACTGAGACATGGCATTATCTAGGATCCCAGGGTTGAAAGAAAAAAATAAATGGGCCAAGGCAGGAAATTGAAAGGTAGTTTTCATCCAACCTAGGAGAGATGAAAGGAATTCTAACTATCACAGAAGTCTTGTCTTAGTTTGTGACTCCCTAGTTCAAATGTCCAGGTAGGATAATTCTACTCATTTCCTGTCCTTGGAAGTCCATAAAATTTCTCCTTATATTTGAACTAGTTTGAATTATATTTGAACTGTGAATTTCTGTTCCCTGGAGCCAGAGAACCTTGACTGAAATACTATTTTTAAGAAATGACTTATTAGGAAAGGTACTTTTCCCTACACCAAAAATCCCATTCATTTTGTTCCCTGAATTATCATCTTACACAGATCAAAGAAGCTATCAATAAAGCACACATTAAATACAATGTGAAAATTAGTTCTGAGAACATAACTGAGTAGATAAGAAGCATGAGCAGAATATGTTAAATTTTAATGACTAAATTGTACTTTTACTCATTTATCAACTTTTAAAAATATTAATGCTGTAAGATCTATAACAGCATTTCTATTTTAAGGGGAAGCTTTCACAGACATGTATCATAGCATGATTTAAGACTTATAGAACTCCAGAATTCTTAGAAGCATTACTGCACAGAAATAGCCTTTATTTTGGATCCCAAACTGCAAACATGTGAAGTAGACACATATACAATAGAGGGATCAAAAGATATTCAATATCTTTTTAAATAAAATAGAACTGTATGTAGATGCTTCAAAGATTCCGGGAAAAGAGAAAATCTTCACATTTGAGTGGGGATAAGGAAGTTGTATCATATAACCACCACACTTGTCCCCAAAATTCACCATCATCATCACCATCTCTCCTAGGAACAATTGCCAATACTGTGCTAGCCTTCTGAGGTGGAGGCAGTGCTTTTCCCCTGTTTCACTTTCTGGTCCAAGGGTGGACACATGAGCCTTTCCTTCCTCATCTGTACTACAGCTTGAGACCAAGCTGGAATGTTTAAACAAGGCTTTTCTAAAGGCTCGGGAATAACACAAGGAAAGAAAATACAGATATAAGCTGAAGTCCTCCTTATCCCTTTGTTCTAGAAGAAATTCCTTTAAACCAACTGCTTCCATTCTTAATTATCATGGTCTGGGAATGTCCAGAAGCTTGTTAGAACTCTCCACAGCCTCTGGCCCCTTTGGTCCTGGGTGTTCTGTTCACAGGTGCTGCTTCTGCCTTTACACTGAATCAAGGAACACACAGAAATCAACATCTATTCATATTCCCAAGAAAGCATTGTACAAACAGGTGTATGCACATGAACACTAAACAAAGCACCATACAATCCAGACTCCTAAAGATTCTACCTAGGAACCCAGGGGAAGGGAGGACTTAAGGTCAAATATACCAAACAGGGGGAAATTTTCTTCTTGAACATTTGTTATCCCAAAGTCCCCTACCTGTGTTGAGGCCAGCGGCCGTCTCTCTCTCTCTCTCTCCCTTCTCCTTAGCAATGCCCAGCCTCTGCTCCTCTCTCATCTCTCCCTCCTTCTTGTGGTCTCTCAATCCTTCACCCCCTCAGGAGCCACAGAAGATTCTTTCCTCCTCTTAGCAGTTAGAAACCATCCTCCGCTATTTAAATACACGCTTGGAATCTCACGCTCCGGCCCGAGAAATTTATCAAAGAACTCCCTCCACATAGATACTGTGCATTTCTAAGAATAAATCTGCTGAATCCTTCTTTCTCTGTCTTTGTAAAAACCTGGAGAGTAATATAAAATTAGAGAATCTACTTTACAAATATTACCTGCCTTCAATTGTCATAGGCCTGATTTTATCTAAGCTTCAGGCCTGCCTTGATGTGGAGAACATCACGTGGAAACCACCACCATCCAACAGCACAAGTTCCTTGACATTTAGACCCAAGGGACCTCAACCAAGACAAACACACATAAGAACTTTTTTTTTTCTTTTTTTTTTTTTTTAGTTTCTGGTTTTCTATCTGACAATCTGTCTATTATTCATTTGACTGACTCAGGAAATCTTTGCCTTCTGAGAAAATCATGACTTCTCAAGCAGGTATGACTTTCCCCAGTAGATTATTCATGGTCACATGGTAGTGGCAGAATCCAGGACAGCTTGGTGGGCAGGTGACTGGACAGTCGTACAATGTCTCACCCTCAGAAGGGCCCCATACTTGTTTTAATGTTCTACAGTCATTACCTTAAAATTCTTAATTGTCATTGAATAAGGGATCCTGTCCTACATTTTCATTTTGGGCCCCACAAATTATGTAGCTATCTCTGACCATTATTTATAGACGAGGTACACACACGGAACAGTGGGTGGGCCTTTTCTTTAGAGTGGTCTTAGAAACAGTGGCAGCAATGGTTTTAGTGTCATTATGTACAAAGCCTTTTCATCAGGTGAGAAAAATGGAACCCCAGAGATATGAAGTAATCGGCCCCAAGTCTCACAGCTCATTGGTGGGAGGGCCATTGCTCAGCACAACTCCAGGTGCCATCAGCCTCATTATCTTAGAAGCTGCAGAAGTCACCATCTGCTAGATTCTCTATGTGAATAGTGATCCCTAGAAATGTGTCACACTGACACAGAACCAAGCCTCCGAAGCAGCATTCCCCACCTAGCACCACCCTAGCTCCCGAGGGCATCCCACCTTCCAAAGCTTCTATTCTCTTTCCCATGTCCACTAGGAACACGCACTTGGGCAGAGAAAAAGCAAAATTTTAAAAGGGCATCTCTCAAAACAGGTGCTCACAGAAATGTGGAGGATCCTAAACAGTGAAGGAAACCAGAAATTCGTCAAGAAAAGGAGGATCAGGGAACATTTTGTTGTTGTTGTTGTTATTGTTGTTATAAATTCAATCTCATAATGCTGGCAGGAAGATGAAAACACTAGAAAGGCAAAGCTGGAGTGGGTGGCTGACAGCTGCAGGCAGCTGGAATGAAGAGAAAGAATAGGGAGACCATTAACGTGCAACAGTGGGAAAAGGACCTGGAAATAATGAACGTAAAACCCTACTGAGGAGCGAGGTGACACAATTAGAGACACATGATGGGCCAGTAACACAGTTATTTAGTGCCTTTATTCTCTGCTAAAGGGGTTTTAATTTGCTACTAAGAATTTTGATGTGCTAACATGTACTGCCCAAGGAAAGGAACACACTGTTCAGATCTCAAGGTCATTTGAGCCTGGTTTTGAGGCTTCTCCAAATCGGGCATATCTGAGTCTGCCTCTGGCAGGAGGTTTGATTGAGGCAAGACTTGCCTTAGAGAATAATCCTCTTGTGTTCATGTGCAGTCATTGTCTGGCCCCTGTGGATGCCTCTGGTGTTTGGGAATTCTCTCTCTGTTGGGAGATTAAAAGAAAATTCTAAAAACTTACAAACTACAACCCAGATTAAAGCTCAGCCCCAGGGGGTAGCATCAGATGGGAAATATGAATGTAGTGTAAAAGCATCTGAACATTTGGAGTAAATTTGAAAACAGAACCATCTGTTAAATAATCAGATCCAGTAGACTCCGCACTTTGTACCACCAGCTGCTGTCAAAGAGGAGATTATGAAACGTTGTAATAAATGCTCCACTAAGCCTGTTTTCTTGTTTCAGGGTTAACTTGGGGCAGAGCTGCAAGGCTGTAGGGATAAAACTCTGTAGTCCAGGTGTATATCCTCCTTTCAATTCAGTCATCCATGGTAGATGTAGAAAGGACCTCAAGCCCAGTATGTGAGGTTGGAAGAGGAGCAGAAGAAGCAAATTTCACAGCAAACCCCCTTCTTTAGTGTAAATTCTGACTCATCTCCCATCTCCCCTAGTATGTGTCTACCCATCTCCCATTCTCTGCCCCTCCGTGGCATCATGGGATAATCTCTGAAATGACATGGGAAGAGAAATAACAGCCAGCATTGAAATGAATGTAAGGATGAACATATTAGGGATTTTTCCCTGTACTTCTGGCTTTGTTCACAGATATAAAGAAGAAGTATCAGGGCAGAGGAGCAGTCAATAATAATCTCAGTGAAAAGACAAGAAGGAAAGAAGCTGCAATTTTCTTCCTACTTGTACACCTCAAGTTTTCTTACTGTTTTGGTCCAGTTTTAGTTCCCAAACTCTTGTTCTGAGTAGGCCTTCCTTGCTTTGATGACTGAACAATTCTGGGTGTGGACAAATGAAAGCTCCTTTGTTGATGGCTGTCTTACAGAAGAACCTATACTTCATGAAAATCTGGAGCAAAGAGTTTGGTACAAGAGCTTCCTTATATCTATAAAAACCTGGGCATTTTTTTCAGCTTCGTTCTCTCATATTGACATCTAATCTTTCAGCAAGTCCTTTTACCTCTATACTCAAAGCATGCCTCAAGTTCTCTCTACTTCCTTATACCTCTGACCTAAGACAACTGTCTCCTGACTGATCTTGTCCTGCCTCACTTGCCCCATATCAGTCCTATCCCCAGTTAGTGACAAGAGGGATCTTTAAGCTGCTTAACTCAGTTGATGTCATCCTCCTGCTTCAAATCCTCCAATGGCTTCTTATTATACTTGGGATAAAGCCAAACTCTACCTTGCCCTATGTGACCTCTCCTGCATGATGTGATCACTTCAGCATCATTTTTCGACACTCACGACACTGCAGAGACACTGACTTTCTTGTTTATTGGTTCCTACTTAAGGGTCTTTGCACTCTAGAATCTCTATGCCCAGAAACTTCTCTTCCTGGATATTCCCATAGCTTCCTCCTCCTTATTCTGGCTGCACATGTAAAGTAACTGCCACCTCTTGCTCCCCAAGTCAGTCTCTACCCAACACGTTGATTGTGTCCTTCTCAGTACCTAACGCAATCTGAAATCAGACAGCTTGTTTATCTGGTTGTTTTATTATTGCCTGGATTCACTAGAATGCAAAATCACTGAAGCCTGGGAATGTTTCTGAATTATTCGCACTTGTATCTTGGCCAGTTGCTTTAAAAATGCTTGTGAAATGAATGAATTCCCGGCTGGAGATGCCACAAAGAGATTTAGGACTAAGATCATTTAATATATCCTATCTTTTTTAAGGCTTAAAGTTCAGTGATTTCAGAGAGTTATTTGAAAATTTCAGTCAAAATATTGCTTCTGTTCAACAATTATAAATGTTTATTAATGGAAATTATTTACCCGGACAATATGCACTGTGTAGAATTCATTGTCCCACTGGTATGTAGTTATGATCATGGCAACAACTCCACATTTGTGAAGAGTTTAACCGTTTTCAAAGTATGTTCTTCCAATAACTTCCAGGAAAGAACGACTCCCATTCCCCAGTGGGAAAACTGAGGCTTGCTGGCATTAGCTGATTTCCCACAAGGGTTCAGAGATAGGGAGAGCAACTTGGTCCCAGACTCTGGCTTCCAGCTCTACTGAGCTGCCCCTCATTATCTCATTCGATGGTCTCAGTATTCCTGGGAGGTCAGAAATGCAAGGTCATAATCCCTGTGGCATTCCAGTGAAGTCTTCACATTACACCCATGTGTGCCAGCCCTAGCTGGGGAACCTCAGTCTGAGCAGATCAAGTTGAGAGACAGTATTATAAGGGGCTCTTTTAATGCCATTCAGGTAAAAAGGCAGACTCTTCTAAGTTGTCCTGTGTGCAGCACAGATAAAAGTTAGACCCTTACTTTCTCCAGCACCACTTAGACCAGTATCCAAGTCACAACCTTCAGGATCTCTGATCCTTCTCTCTCCTTTACCATTTCCACCCTTCTACCACTAAGTCACGATGTAGAGTCAGTTCTTCTTCCAACCAGTCACCCTCTCCTCTCTCACATCACTGTTCACTCCTTACTTGTGAACCAGACTGCCTGGATTCAAATCCCTGCTGGACGCTAAGTGGTATGTGGCCTTGGCAAGTTACTTAACTTTTTTATGAACTAATCTCCTCATCTGTAGGATAGAAGTAGCAAGTAGAACTGATTGCACAGGAGTATTACAAGAATTAAATATGCCATAAAGCTCTAAGAACAGGGCACAGAGGAAGTGCCATGGACCTGTGACTTATAATTATTATCATTAGTCTTTCTATGTCTTTGGTAATACTCTTTTGGATTCTCATTTTGTCTCCTGACAGGACATGTAAATGCTGTCTTTTCTGTCTCATCCACTCTCCTTAATGTATAATCGACCACATTCTTCATAGAATCCTTGGCTTGGAGCCCTTAGTGGTGTCCCACTGAACTCTGGATGAAATTCAGTTGTTTCACCCAAGCACATAAGATCTGGCCGCTGCACCCTTCTACCATCTCAGTTTATGCCACCTCTGCTGTTCTCCTCATTTGTTTACAACCTTACTGTCATTCTGCCAAGTTCTAGAACATACTAAAGAGTTTTATACCTCTTGCCCTTTGCACATGCTGTTCCTGCTATCTCTTCCCCTTGTTTTTCATATCCTTTAGGTCTCAGCTCAGAGCAGTCTTCTCCTATCTCATTTGAGAGATGTTACCCACACCCATTTCTGCCTGTCTTGCTCCTCAAGTTATTTCTAAGAGTACTTATCACACCTCCTAATTCTTTTGTATCTGTATATTTTAGTCTGTAGACATGACCTCTAGGAATTAGTGGATGTGCCTATAGCTAACAGTATTTCTAATCCCATGGATTATACTTCTTTTATACTTTTTGGCCACAGCTTCTATTTTAGGAAAATAAGTAATGAGGGAAAAGTTTCAAGATGCTTGATGCTTTAACAAACCTGTTTTAAAAATTCATTACTGCTCCATGTTATACACACATATATTTTTATGAATAAAAAAATAAAGCTTCGGGGCACCTGGGTGGATCAGTGGGTTAAGCCGCTGCCTTCGGCTCAGGTCATGGTCTCAGGGTCCTGAGATTGGGTCCCGCATCGGGCTCTCGGCTCAGCAGGGAGCCTGCTTCCCTCTGTCTTTCTTTCTCTCTCTCTCTGCCTGTCTCTCTGCCTACTTGTAATCTCTCTGTCAAATAAATGAAAATAAAATCTTTAAAAAATAAATAAGTAAATAAATAAAAAAATAAAGCTTCCCAGAGGAAGAAACAAATAGAGAAGAGTGATAGTCATAGATATATAAATGGATCTGAATAATTCAAATGTCACCCATGAGTTTTGCTAAAGAGTAATTAAAGGAGATTTCATGAAATTTCTCTAAGTTTGAAGGGAAGGGAAATGAGGACTATGAAAATTAATTATGTTGCTCAAAGGTGAAGCTGTGGTGTGTGTGTATTATGATGTGCAAAATGTCATCAGATAGTGGTACAACCCTGCTCAATGGCACATGCCCTTTGAAGATTTCCTTAAACATCTAACTATAGAAGAGCCAACTAATTTGGATGTCTTTCCCTTCCCTCCCTCCCTCCCTCCCTTTCTCTCCCTCCCTCCCACAAAGATGGATTGAGTTTCTGCTTTACACCATGTACCATACTAAGTAAATGAAGGTGATAAGACCTAGTTCTGCACTCAAGAGATGCGCATACCTATAGAGAAGACCTGTAGTACAAGACACAACTGTAGAGAAGAACTGTAGACATACCTGCACTCAGGAGATTTACATACTTGTAGAGAAAACACATTGTGTGTAATTAAGCAATGATCCCAAGACATCACAGCTACAAAAGCAGGTACAAACTACAGTAGCAAGGGAATGAATTTTATTTAGAGGTAGCTAGAGCACAAGATTATAGTAAGGAAGGCTTCTCTGTGGTGGTGACAACTGCACTGGGATTTGAAGTTTCCATGGGAGCGTATGCATGGTCAGATGAGGACAGAGATCCTGTACTGTCATCCCACACTACCCTATACTATATCTTTTAGTATCATGTTTATTCATCCTGTCATCAGGGCAGCCCTGTCCAGGCCTGGTGCTGGGAGGGAGAAAAGTGCACTTTGAGAGTTAAAATCTCCTAAAGAAACAAAACAGAAATGGCTTTACATTGGAGACAAAGTAAGCAAGCAAAAACAAACATATGAGTAAATGTAAATAAATAAGAAGAGCAAAGAGTATTAAAAGTAAATTTAAGGGGCACCTGGGTGGCTCAGTCATTAAGCATCTGCCTTCGGCTCAGGTCATGATCCCAGGGTCCTGGGATCAAGCCCTGCATCAGACTTTCTGCTGGGCATGAGGCCTGCTTCTCTCCTTCTCTCTGCTTGTGTTCCTTCTCTTGATGTGTCTCTCTCTGTCAAATAAATAAAATCTTTTAAAAATAAAAAATAAATAAAAGTAAACTTAAGATCCCGCAAGCTCCTTGTTTCCAGATAAGAAAGGGGATTGACTAAGAGAGGGCATTAGAAGCAGTTCAAGTGGCACTTGAACTATGATGTGCAAAATGTCACTCCCCTATCACCCTTCTCTCTAGCTCTGCAAAATCAACCCATACCCTGCAGTAGGAGAAAAGTACAGTCTCCACCACCACGGAGTTCATATGCAAGGTTTTACTGCTTCCTTGCTGAATGGCTTTAACCAAGCTATCTGCTTCCATGAGTCTGTTTCTTCATTGATAAAAGAGAGTGAAGGTATTCCAGACCCATTTGTAAGATCATTTCAACATACTAGTAGCAGATAGCAGAATGTGTAAGGTTGCACTAGCACTTGATAGATCTTATCGAGGAATTATATATTTGCAACTGCAAAGCAGCAACCAAAAGTGAAGGCCAAAGGCCAAAGTGAAGGTAGCTGACACAGCTAGGTCATTCCTGCCTCCAACACTGGAAGGCTGAACACTAGAGTGCCCTTGAAAGGTGCCTGCTGTGCCCCCCAGACCACGCATGTTCTTTACTCTGACACAGACTTTTTGTGGACCAGTGGTCATGCTGCCCTGCCCTGGAAACACATCTGCCCAGGGTCACAGAGATGTCAGGGGAAGCTGCTCTGACTTGATCTCAGGCACAACCTGACACTGGAGTTTTCTTTCACCAGCCAGCAAGGAAACATGTGGGATGAATTAACAAAGCCAGCCAGAGAAAGCAGCAGAGACAGGCTTCAGACAGCTCCCTGATGATGGGACAGGGTGGGCACTCTTTTGTCTAGCACTTTGAGGGCCCCAGGATGCACCCAGTGTCCTCCCACCCCCAACATTGCCCATTGGCCAACTCTCAGGCCTAAGGATGTTGGATTTGAACCCAGGCAGTCTGGTTCATGACTAAGGAATTGATGGCGGCAAGAGAGAGGGATGATAGTAAGACGGACATAGTTGCAACCTCATGGGCAGAGTAGGCTCAGATCTCAGCTTCATGTTTACAGGTCAGGAATGCTAGGGAGCCAGGCCGGGGGGAAATCAAAGGCCTTACAGCGCATCCTTACTGTCCAGGCAAAGTTGAGGCTGGGAGACCGCCAAAGTCCAAATGGTTGTAGCTATAAATGTTTCATTATACTCCATTATACTCAGAAACACTTCTTTTTCCACCTGCCCTTGCTCACAGTTAAGGCTTTGTCCCTATAAGTTAAGCAGTAGCTTCTTTCCAGCCACACAGTCCCCAGGGATAGAATTGAGTTCTGGGTTTCCTACTACTCCCACCTCCCCTCAGCAATGTGGCCTGCATCTTCAGCACCAACTCTTCCCCTCCACTGGCTGCTGTCACTGAGGGCCAGTTCTCCATGGAGGTATTTCATGCCTTGGCAGGTTATCCCTGGTTAGAAGAGTAAGGTTGGTCTGCGCTGCCAGGAGTCTGCTAGGTGGTCATGCAAGCCTGATGAAGAACATCATTTCCTTTTAAGGGACACGATGCAAGGTGCTGGTTAAGGAGAAAGGAGAATGAAAAACAGGATGCTTCGTACACAACAAGGTCCTCTGGGTGGAAGTGAGGAGAGTCCCTGTAGGTGCTTCTCATAATGGACGACTTCTCCTAATGGAAGACTTCAATCTTCAATCCTGATGGTAGATAACCAAGGCTAAGGATTTTGTGACATCCTGCTGCTTTCAGCCAAGTAAAATGGATTTCTCTTCTCCTTGGGGAGAAATGTTTATCTAAGGCAGGCTTAATGGGGGAAGGAGAGAAGTGAAAAGGAGGTTCAATACAACAGGCACTGAAGTGGAGTCTTGAGTAACACTTGGAAATTGCAGTGTGATTGTTAGCTCTACTGCCGTCTGAGCTCCACACCCCTCTGTGCTGCCAGAGCCCATTTCTAGCATTTTCCCAGCTCCATTGGGTTCCCTCTGAAGGCGATACTTCACAGGAAGGCCATTTCCATGATCTTGTCTCTGTGATGGATGGCCACTGCCATCTGTCCTCCCCTAGGAACCTCGACATCTGGGCGCACGCAATCAGGCTGTGAGAACAGAACAGGGCAAGGAACACAAGGGTTTCTGCCAGCTAATTGATGCCATGAAAGGTGGAGCACAAAAGAACTAACCCCATTTTATAAAGAGTTCTAAGAGGGGGGCAGCCATAGGCTCAGGCAAGTTCTTCTTGATGTGATCTTCATAAGACCCCAACCACTTCGAATGGTGGATTTTCAGTCACTCAAGTCTTCTTCTCTTTCTTTTTTTTTCTTTTAATTATTAAAAAATACACACAATATAAAATTCACCTTTTCAGGCATTTTCAACTGTACAGTTCAATAATATTCGGTACATTCACAGTTGGTCACTGCTATGATCCACCTAAAAAACTTTTTTGTCACCCTAAACCAAAACTCTATACTCATCAAAGTCTATCTCTTTGTTTCCTCTGCCCCTCATTCCCTGGCAACCACCATTCTACCTTCTGTTCCTATGAATTTGACTACTGTAGGAACCTCACATATGTAGAATCATACAATATTTGTTCTTTTGTGTATTTAGATTACTTCACCTAGCATAATGTCTTCATGGTTCATCCATGCTGTAACATGTATCAGGACTTCCTTCTTTTATAAGGCCGAATAATATTCCATTGTATGTATAGAGCACATTGTGTTTATCCATTTATCTGATGATAGACATTTGGCTATTATGAATAATGCTGCTATGAAATGGGTATACAAATATCTCTTCAGGACCCTGCTTTTAATTCTTTTGTTATATACCCAGAAGTGGAGTTGCTGGATCATATGGCAATTCTATGTTAAGATTTTTGAGGAGCTTCCATACTGTTTTCCACAGAGGCTGCACCATTTTGCATCCCCACCAGCCATGCACAAGGGTTCCTTTCCTACACAGTCTCACCAGCAATTGTGTCATTTTCTCTTCTGTTTTATTCTGTTCTTGTAATAGGGCCTTCTTTCTTTTGGTTTCTCTTCCAAATGGGCAATTTATCTTTTCAATGTGAAGAGACTCCAGTTCACCTTCTTTTGTTCACCATAGAGGAGGGCAATGATCTCACCAATGAATTCTTCTACATGGTGCAGACACTCTTTTCATGAATGCCACAGTCCATGCCAGTCTGAATTTGGGTCTAAAGTGCTTTTCCAGAGTTTAAAAGTCTCAGGAAATCTGTTTTCTCATCATAGAAAATCCTGCAGGTGATTTCTCTTTCTATTTTTGCTAAGAAAGTTGTTCCCCTTTAGGAGGAGGGAAAAATAGGCACAGGAATGAATAATGTGGGAATGAAGAAGAAATGCAGCCTGTAGAATCAGAATTCTTAACCCCTCCTCTGCAGTTGCTACATGGCTGTGTGGCCCTGGGCAGCCATGGAACTCACCAAGCCTCAGCATGAATAGTCATGCTTGTGTCATAGGATTGATGCTACATTTATATTAAAATTTCTTCATATATGTTTGTAACATATATATAACATATACATTATATATCTATAAATTCATGTCATGTACGTACACACACAGTTTTTCCCATAAATGTTAAATGTGATCAATTCAGATATAATGGATTTCTTAAGAGCAATCACTTTTTTAACTTGGTGTCTCCCTTCCTCTCTCCCCAACCCTTGCAAATTTTTCCTCTCATAAGTATGTAGTCCTGTGAACTATCTAGTTTGTGGGTTCCTATAATTTTCTCCATGTCTATATAATCACATCAATAAATACTTGTTTGTATTGCAGATGGAAAGTTGTGAAAGCCCTTATTTTTAAAAAATGGGATGTTCATGCTTTTCCTTTTTTAAATTTAAATTCAATTAGCCAAGGTATAGTACATTATTAGTTTTTGATATAATGTCCAGTGCTTTTCTGTATTTTGGCTTTCTCACTCAACATTTCCTTGTGGAATACCTGCAAATCAAGCGACAATAAGTCAGTCTTCATTATGGCTTAATCTGTGGTTTAACTGTGCTATCATTTATTAACCATTGTCTCTTGGTGAGCATTTGGTTTCCTATGCTCCACAGCCTAAATGCCACTCATAGATTGTGACTTTTCTGGTCAATGCCCTCCACAGGTGCCCTTTCACACTCAAAATGAGATCCAGAGGCCTCACAATGGCCTGCAAGGTCCTGAATGATTTTTTCACCCTCACTTTCCCTCTACCATTTCTGGGTATTCTCTGCCTCACTCACTCTGTTCCAGCCATACTGGCCTCCTTTGTCACTCTTCAAACCCATTACACACTCTTTCTGTCTCTGGATTTTTTACTTGCTGTTCTCTTGGGTCTACATCTTTTCACCAATATCTACATAGCTTACTTCCTCACCTTCTCCAGGACTCTCAGTTAAGACCATCTCTAGCTTCCCAGCCTAAATAAGCAACACCCCTTCCTCCTTAGAATTCCATCTCTTTCTTCCCAGTTTTCTTTTTCTCCCTAGGAATTACCACTTTTTTCTTTGTTTATTATCTGACTCTTCCCCTTAGAATGTAGACTCTACAGGGCAGGCATCTAACTATTTTTACTCAATTCTGTAAATTCAGTGTCTACAACAATGCCTGGGCCTTAGTAGGGTTCAATAAATATTTATTGAATGGCTCAATGAATGCATGAATTAATGAACAAACAAAACTACACAGATCAGTGTAGGATGTGGGTCTTCAAGGGACACAGAATAGCATCTAATCAGAACCATAACAGAGATGATTTTCATGGGCCTATTAAATTAAAGTTTAACCAAATTCCTAGCAAAGAGGAATTGACATAATCCTGGAATTGCACCACATTAAGGCTTATGTATCAATTACAGATACACACATACCTAGCTACTCATTGAACTATAGAGAGCTCATTTCATGGGATACATCAGTCAGTGTTGTCTTTGTTAAATCTAGACTCAGAACCATCTGGTCTCAATATAGAGAACTCTGTATCTAGTAGGTTATAAATGAGTGAACACTGGAGTAGTGTGGCACAGGAGCTGAGAGCACTGGCTCTCAAGTCTGATTCCTTGGGTTTAAACCCCAGCTCTGCTAATTACCTCAGTAAAAGCTTGGACAAATTATTTAACTGGTCTGTGCCTCAACATCTTATATGTCAAATGAAAAGAGTACAGAGTACACACATCAAAAACTTCTTGTTGCATGGGGCAAATGGATGAATATATATAAAACACTTAAAACTCAGCCCATAGAAAACACTTATGTTATAATTACAGAGGTTAAGAACACAAACCCTTGAGACAGACTGCCTGGGATTAAACCCATTCTCTGCTATTTAGTAGCTGTGTGACCTTGGGAAGGTCATGTAACTGCCCTGATTCAGTTTCATCATCTGTAAAATGAAGATAATCATATTCTCTTCTCCCAAGAGTACTGTTAAGAATTAAATTTGTTGATATGTAGAGAATTTAACAAAGGCAATATTATTGAGCCATATATCATACAATATGATGTTTTCTATCAGCACCACCACCACCACCATCAACATCATCATCATCATAATATGTGTAGCTCAGATTCTGAACTACATAGGTAAGAGAGCAGATAAAAAACATCTGTCTAATAAGAGCACATAAGAAACACCTGTCCTTTCCAGGCCTGCCATATGTCACACAGGCAGTTCTATATTTTGCCCAGCAAACTGGTACTTGACATGTTTCCCAAGTCACTGCCCTTACTTTTTCTCTTCATTAATAGAGTTAGTCAACTCTTCTGTGTTCTCAAGGCACCTTGTCTTTGTCCCTAATTCCCCATCCTTGGCTAGAGGTATTCTAGGTGGTCCCTCCTCTGAGGTTCCCAAAACTGTAGCCATCTCTCACCAGAACCAGCAGAGGAGACAAAGACAAGAAAGGCCATTGGAAGCAAAAATCAGAATGGGTCACCATAGCGCCAGAAATACAGGCAGCGGTGGGGAGTGAAGTTAGCTGTTAACCTCTCCACCTCAATGTCTTCTTCTGTAAAGGTAGATTAATAATAGCACTGACTCTGTGGAGTCTCTGAAGATTGAATGACAGAAAGGGTGAGGAAGTCTTGGCTCGCATATAGTGAGCAATGATGGGGTAGAGCACAGGTGTGGTAAAGGAGCACAGAACATGGGCTGCACAGGGGGGCAGAGATAACAAAGTAAGTTGTGGTGACTGCAGTAAACTGTGCTACCTGCTTCTCATCCCTAGAGACGATTGTATTTGGCACTCCATGGAGGCATTCTTGGGTATGTGAATTTTTGGCCAGCAAAATGTGAATGAGGGATGTGTTACCTCTGGGCAGCAGCTTTAAGACATAATGCATGGTTTACTGTACTCTCTTTTCCCTGCCTCTGCCAACCAGGAGTATGTTTTGGGATGGAGACTCCATCAGTCTGGAGGCCTGAACTTTTGCTCACTTGCAATGACATGCGACATGCTGGAGAAATAAGTTTTGCTTTAATCCACTAAAATATGGAATTGTCAGATACTGCAACCTGAAAGCACCATAGTATTTCTGGAGCCTGAAATCAAGGAGGAGAATGTTAAGGGATGTATCTCATGTGCATGCTGAAGTTATTGAGCTTGGTCTTGCAAATCATTGGGAAGATGCTTTAGTCAAGCCCTCAGGCCTTTTAGGGACTCACATTCCCATGCCATATTCTCTGCATGGTGCCTGGACAAGGGTCACATAACAATAAATAAACTAGCTCCAAAATCCTTGTAATTCCTTCTTTGCCAAAAGATAAACTCACAAAACTTCTATCTGGCATTTAAAAACCCATATAAACAGCCCTGTTTGTCCCATCTCTTAGACCCATGAATCACCTTACTGTAACCACTTTACTGTCTGTGGAACAGACATTGGCAATTCTATTTTTCAGTCTTTTCTCATGTCTTTCTCTTCTATCTGTACCGATCCTCCTTTCCGCCCTATTTGTCAAAGTCCCAGTGGAAAGACACCGACCTTTGAGGGATTAAATCTGGTTCTGGTTTGTTTAATGGCACGCATAGGAAGCTTGTAAATAATTTTTGAAAAATTCTCTTATCCACTCTGATTCACATCAGTAAAATGAAGGTTATTGGACCAGATGATCCCAAAGGTGCTTTTCAGTTTCTTAAATAACTATTATTTAAGATTAAGTTTGGTAGCAAATAACAGAAAACCCCAAATGACTAGAGTTTAAGTCAAATAAAAGTTTATCCTTTACCTTTTGTAAATGAAATTCAGAGGTAAGCATTCAGGACCAGCATGGCACCTTATTACTACCTTAGCTTTGCTGCTATAACATAATATCACAGGCTGGTGGCTTAAATAACAGAAATTTCGTTCTTACAGGTCTAGAGGCTAGAAGTCAAAGACCAAAGGGCCAACCAATTCAATTTCAAGTGAAGGCCCTCTTTCTGGTTTGCAGACAGACTGCTACCTTTTCACTGTGTGCTCACATGACAGACAGATCATCTCTGTCTTATATTTTTCATAAGGGCACTAATCCCATTCATGAGGGCTCTCCCTTCATGACCTAATTACCTTCCAAAGTTTCCACCTCTAAATTCCATCTGTTTGGAGATTAGAGCTTCAACATGTAAATTTGGGGAGACACATTTGTTCCATAGAACTCTGCTCTCAGTGTCCACAATCCATGTCCTTCTCACATGCAAATACATTAATTCCATGTTCATTACCCCAAAGTATTAACTCATTCTAGCATCAACTCTAAAGTGCAAAATCCAAAGTCTTATCGAAATATCATCTAAATCAGACATGGGTGAGACTAAAGATATGATTCATCCTAGGGCAAAAATGCCTCTCCAGTTGTGAACGTGTGAAACCAAACGAACTAGGTGCTTCAAATACATGAATACCTACAATGATAGAACAGGCATAGGATAGACATTCCCATTCCAAAAGTGAAATAGAAAAGAAAGAAGGGATGATGGGTCTCAGGCTAATCTAAAACTTAGCAAAGCACACTCCATGAGATGTTAACTCTCATGATTAATCCTCTTTAGCTCAATGCTCTGTCTTTCAGACCCAATGGGGCAATAGGTTCACCTTCTGGACAATTCTCAGAACCAAAATCTGTTCTAGTCAGCCTTCTCCAGAGAGATCAGAAAAAGAGAGAACAGAGATGAAGACAGAGAAAGAGATATAGAGATAATTGGCTGAAAATTCCCATGATCTGTCACCTGCAAGTTGGAGATATAAGAAAGACAGTGGTATAGTCTGAGTTGGAGACCAAAGGCCTGAGAACTAGAGGAGCCAAACAGATTCTCCCTTCCTCGCCTTTTTATTTTATTCAGGCCCTTAACAGATTGGATGATATCCACCTATAACTGGGAGGGGCAAGTTGCTTTATTGAGTCCACAAATTCAAATGCTAATCTCATTTGGAAACACCCTCACAGACAGACCCAGAAATTATGTTTAGCCAAATATTTGGGTAGTCCGTGGTCTGGTCAAATTGAAACATAGAATTAACCATCACAGTGGCCATCAGAAAACCAACATTTTTTTCCTATTGTTCTATCATTGTCAACATGTAGTTAGAACCTAACGGTGCAAGATGGTTTATTGCGTTCTAGTCATCACTTCTACCTTCCCCTCAGAGGAAGAAAGGAAGTGATTAAAAAAAAAACAAACAAACAAACAAAAAAAAAACCACTTCCCTTGAAGAGCTATCTAGCAGTTACACACAGTGTTAAATTGCACTGGACAGGACTTAATCAATCATACAGCAATACTTAGCTGTAAAGGAAGCTAAGAAATACGGTCTTTATTCTGGTTGTCTATGTGTCCCACTAAAACCTGGGAATTTTATTACTAAGGAAAAAGAGGAATTGGATATTAGGCCTAGCAGTCTTGGTTAATTCATAACAGAAATCTTAGCAAACCCATCTCTCCATAGTTTAGACCTACATTTTCAGTTTATTAGTCATGAAGGAAAAATGTGGATCTCCTTTGGCTTGCCTTTTATGTGAATCTCTCAATTGTTTCAAACTCAGAAGTGGAAGAGGAGTTTCATTTACTGAAACCTAATACTATCAATGTATCACAACAAATCAGTACAAATGGTAAACTAAATATATCTACCTCAATTTTCTTCTGGTAACAAGATACTGATATACCAAAGAAACACCTTCCTTACCCCCTTCAATAAAAACACTAGAAAAAATTACAGATAGTGTAAGTATGAAACTATGTACATTTTAGTACATGAGATAAGCATGAGAATAGCATATAGCAATAATTAGAGCTTGCTCTGGAGGAAGATAAGTGAGAAAATATGGTCTTCTTATTTATATCTAGGATCCAATTGTAAAGTCAAAGAATAATGCTATCCATATATTTCCAAAGAGCAAGGAACTGAAACATGAAAACTTACTTAAGTGTCTTCATTAAGGTGAGGCCAGAGCCAACTTAACACTGACCTACCATGGTTTTTTTACAAGAAGAATTTTACCTATTTTATGTTGATACATATTATGTACATAAGCATTAGATTTATATTTTGTTAGATAGCAATGAAGATATCCATCACTTTTGTTTAAGGGCACGCATTATTCAAGAGAGAGCATTGCCGCTGACAAAACACATTTGGATAAATAAGATTCCTTCTCTTATTCACACAATGATTCATTTCATGTCACACACACTTCATTTTTGACTCATAAAGTGTGTCGCAACAGGCTTTGTAAGACTTATAATTATTGAGGCTATTTTTGCGCTGCTATTCACTGCCTTTTCTTAGCCTCTTTGCATTAATAATCAGTTTTTCCCTCCTCATTATTTTGTATCCGACCAAAGAGAACTGGTGTCAGCCAATCAGCATCTTGGACGATGACTCATTTGCATTCAAAAGCTTAAAAATATTAGGTCCTTATCAACAAAAATTAAGCCTGCTGTTACACACTACACACTGAGCTAGGATGGGGATACTGGAAAATAAGATGTGGTTCTTGCTCCAAACCTCTCTTGCAAAAAATTGAAAGGCTGGATTACATACCAACTAAGAGCCTTTCCAGAAAAGATTCACATTTTAATACAAAATAACTACTGCCACTGACTTTACAGCTAATAAACTGCCTTTGCTTGCACTGAGTTCATCTGAGCTGTGCACCAACCTCTGGAGAGAGGTGTCTCCATTATCAACCCTATTTAATAAATGAGAAAACTGAGGTTTGAGATTTAAAAAAAAAAACAAAAAACTAGCCCCCACATAACTTTGACTTTCAACATCAAAATTGTATTTAAAAACCCCATGTCTTATGTTCCTCAATTTTGGAATCTTTACAGAAAGTCTGGCTAAAAAAATATGGAGTTTTTTTTCAAAGAGTGGTCCTCAAATTTCCAACTTCAGTATCATTTGATGCCTATCTAAAAGGAGTCTGATTCCCCAGCCCACTTACAGTTTGAGTTCCACCAATGGAGTCCCTCTGCAGGGAAAAAAGAAAGGGCAGAACATTTCGGGCAGGGAGAAGTGTGCAAGCTGACGTCTGGAGTTATGGACATTTATGGAAAACTCAGAATCTGCAAAAATAATCCATTGCATCCATTTATAGATGATGTCATAGACTAACCGCTGAGTTGAAAATCTTTTTTTTTTATAAATTTTTTATTTTTTATAAAAAATCTTAAAGGACTGAAATGCTTTTGGAATCCTCAGTCCCTGAGTCTCTGTAATACCTGTAGCTATTTCAGTCAGGTGTGGGCTGCAGCAGCTGGAAGGTCAAAAGTCTGCCTCTCTTGAAACCAGGGACACTTAATTTAATCTCTGACACAATCTGCCCCTGGCTGTAAAATTCTGCTTTCTTCCTCTGGGAAAAGACTTTTCTCACTAAGTCACATGCAGATCCTAAATAAACTGTGTATAGTAATCACCAGAGTACTGGAAGCCAGGGGACTTGGGTTCAAATCCTGTCTCAGCCACTGTACTTATTATATTTTTTTGTTTGCAAGTCACCAGTATAGCTTGAACCAACAGGAAGATTTATCATAAAGCCATGGAGTATTTCATAGATCCCAAAGGCCAATCCAGGCCTCTGGAAAGAATATGCTTTCTCTATTATGCTTCTCTACTTTGTTCAACACATCTGTTCATTTTTCTTTTCTTTGCCAGAGTAGATTTTTCTGCTGCCCTGTTTATGGGATGGAACACAGCTGTCCCTCTGCTCCCAGTAATAGCTAACAGTTACTATTCACATGGTCAGACACAATTCTAAGCTCTTTATAAGTATTGTTATATTTAATCATCACATGGTAAGAATGCCATGAATGCCATTTTTGTACAGATAAAGAAACTGAGTCACAGAGAAATTAAGTAATAGGCTCAAGGACACACAGAGAGTTCTATTATGGACCCAGGTACAATGAACTCAGAGGCAATAGATTTGTGTCCTGACTCACACTCTTTCATGTTACATAGAAAGGTTTAATGGCTATCTCTGTCTAATTTTCATATGCCCAAGTAAAACCAGATTGCTGTGTATGGCCAGGGTCTGGGGTCACACAACACTGTCAAGAATGAGAGGACTAAGCTCACCGAAAGGAAGGTTTGAGGAAGTTCCTGTTCTCCTTAAAGAAAGGCCCTCCACACCTGCTAATCCAACCCAGTGACTTTCTTCAAGCTCTTTCCAGGCTTTGGATTGCAGTTTCCTCTGACGGTGGGTGCTCCATCCCCTTCTTGGACACTCACAATGGATTCCTGCGCAGTAAAGGCTCTGAAAACACCATCAGTGGAGATAATTGCTTGACCTTAACACAGTGTTTCCCAAATTTATTTGACGACAGAAACTTCCCCCATCCTCCATATAGATGCTGAGCCCTCTGTTTTACAAAAACCATAGAAAAGGGGCACCTGGGTGACTCCGTCATTAAGTGCCTGCCTTCGGCTCAGGTCATGATCCAAGCATCCTGGGATCAAACCCCACATCGGGCTCCCTGCTCAGTGGGAAACCTGCTTCTCCCTCTCCTGCTTCCCCTCCTTATATTCCCTCTTTCACTGTCTTTCTCTCTCTTTCTCTCTCTCTGTCAAATAAATAAAATCTTGAAATAAAGAAAGAATGAAAGAAAGGAAGGAAGAAAAAAACCATAGAAAAGTTCCAATAAGAATGCTATCAACTTCCTACCACAAACACTTTAAGTTCACCTGCAGCTTTGTCCCTACTCTCCTCCTCCTCTCTAGTTATAATTGAGAGCTACCCCTTCTCCTTTCTAAGGCTCATGGGTCTGGATGATTCCATCTCTTCCTCCCCTTTCAGGAAACTTATATTATCCATTCCCAATCTCTCTCACTCTGATCTCTAACTCTCTTATATTTTCACACCTCTCTTTCCTGGGATCCATAAACCATTTAAACATGGTAAGAAGGTCTCTTGTCTTAAAGAAAAACTCTCCCTGGTTCTCACTTTCCCCTTTCGCTAATGTCTTCTCCCTTCTTCCACAGCCAAACTTCTCCAAGAAGAATCTACTCCTCATCATCTCTCAGGCATTGCTTGGGCCTCTCCTGCCTATCTTCTGACCCCAATACCCTCCATTTCCCAAATGGCTCTTGCTGAGCTCACCAATGGCCTCCATGTCATTAAATCCAGAGGACAATAAATAGTTTGGTCCTTATCTCCCACTTCTCCCAATCATATACCACTACTGATCTAGCCCTCCCTCTCAAAATGTTTTTTTCCTATAGGTTAAGGAATAAAGCCTTCTCAGGGAATCTCTTCTATTCTTCCGACTGCTCTTCCCCAAGACTCATGGTTCTCTACCTCACAGAGTCCCCAAGGTGAGTTCTTATCACACACATGGTTCCAGTTATTATCTCCAGTTCTATATTCTCCCCTTAGCACCACATTTGTATCTCTTTCTGCTCACTTGACATTTCAACTTGAGCAACTTATACAGGCCTCAAGTTCAACACAACCAGAACATAATCTCTCCACAGTCTAGTGGAGAGATACTACTCTAGTGTTCCTCATTTCATGAGAAATATATAGTCCACTGCAGTGAGAAAATAAGAAACCTATGAGACATCCTTACTATCTTCTTTTCCTCGCTCCTGATATCTATTCAGCAGAAGGTCCTACCTAGTTTAGCTCCTAAATAACACTCAAATATGTCCATCTCTCTCTGTTTCTATAGCCACCATCCTAACTGAAACTGCTCTCATGCAATTACTGGTCCCACTGTTTTCCCTCCAACTCTTCTGTTCTTTCTGCAGATCCCAGCTAAAATAATTTAGTAGTTTACTGGTACTTTCTGGATAAACACCAAAGTCCCTCATCTAGTCCCTGCCCTCTGCCCACACTCACCTGCCCCTTGCTCTTGGTATCATATGGGTAGACATGAGGAATGCTGATAAGCGTCTACAATGCACAGGAGACCCCCACATAAAGAATTATCCCTAAATGTCAAGAGAACCACAGTTGAAGACCCCAGTCTAAGCTAATCATTTTATACTCCTTACTCATGCTTCATTTAAAATTCCTGCACCACACAGCACCCACCTGACCACTAGTACAGGTCTAGGAGTGAGCACTATCCTAAATTAGCTTGATTTGACTGCAAAGAAAGACTTTTTCCCCCATGGTTGGAAGAGAGTCTCTCTTTCTCTTCCTCTGACTCATTCTCTCTTCTTCACCTCCACCTTCTCCATTGGTTAGAAACAAGAAAGCATGTTGTCCCACCTGTCGCTGACAAACATCTTATGACCATAAGAATAAAGTTGTCCAAGAACACAACTTATACACCAAAGATTACAGAGAAGAGAGAGAAAAAGAACCTGAACTTTAAGGCAACATTGAGCTATTGGATCAATGAAACCTGAAGTCCACCTTACTGCTAAACGTATTATATGAGATAAATAAATGTCCTAGTTGTATGAGTTAGATTGAATCATATCTCCTGCTACTTGAGATACTGTAAAATTGATTTGTATGGTTCCTATCAGTCCTTTATGATTCTAGATGTGACTAAGATCTAGCTGTGGCTTCTAGCCCTGTAAATATTCAATAAAAAGGTAAATAATTCAAAGAGTTTCTGGTAGAAGATGACAGAGAAGACTAAGTTTTTCACCAAATTAAAGAATACTTCCTTTCTTGTTTACCACTTGGGTCATTACACATTATCTATTCCTCTCAGGTCTATCTCAGACATATTCAGGACATGACAAAAGGCAGACAATTTATTCTACTATGATGACAGGTGTGTTTGTGACCCCATCAACCTTGCCTTCTGCCTATTTCTATGGCTTCAGTCCCAAACATCTGTTTCTTTCCCCACTTCCAATGTGCCGAATGTTAAGGAACTATCTATACCATAACCACCACCACCACTGCCACCACCACCACCATCATCCATCACACCCCCCAGATGCTGTGGTCACTTTCCATGACAATTAGGTACTGAATTTAGGATGAACAAGTCTGAAATGCTGAGTTTTGTGTTGGGACAAAATTTGGACAATAGCTAGGATGATTGAGTGCTTGTGATAACTGGTGCTTAGTGCTTTACACACCTTCTCTCACTGAATCCCCACAGCCATTCCATGATGCAGGCACCATCACTAACCCTATTTTCCAGATGAGATCATGGGACACAGAAAGCTTACATAATTTGCCAAAGTCCACACAACAAGTAAATGAAGCCCTTTTTCTTGGATCATAAGAAATGAAGATAGAGTGGGTAAAGTTCTTATGATTTAATTTGTTTTCATTAAATTTGTCTTTTCTAAAAATTTCCATTAAAAAACAATATGTACACAAGATAACTTAACTGAACATTGTGTAGACTGAGTAATAAAGTGAAAAGCAGAAGTCTCCCTACAAGGCTATCCCTTTCTAGCTTTCCAGTCCACCTCTGTGAGGGTAACAGCTAACGCTTCTGGAGCATGTTCTGCAGAAATCCCCTTTGCATATGCAAAAAAGCAGTTCTTTCTTTTAGGTCACCTTTTCTTATCCTCCCCACCACCCCCCTGAAATTTCAGGGCAGTACTCTCTGGACACAAACCATCCTTTGCCTTTTCCCTATGTCTTTCCTACCTTCCTGCCCCACCTCTGTCCCTAGGTCTCTTTGCCCTCCCCTGGAGGAAGGAATTGCCTTTGCCAACTTTTACACAGTCAAGTCATTTTGAGCACAACCATGGAATGAAAGGATGAGAGCTCGTTTGCCAGACTCTTGCAATGAGAGAAAGAAAGAAAAAAAAAAGATCAAAAAAGAAAAATCCTGAAAAGCAGAAGGTTCCTGAATTGTCTTCCTGCAGCCCTGTGGGACAACTCTCCCTTTCTTATGTCACCCTAAATGGGCAGACTCTGCCTAGTTGCTGAAATGTCAGAGTGAGCCCTCAGCTGGAGAGTTAGATAAACACATGAGATCACTGGCAAAGAAAGACATACCCAAGGATCTGTGCTGTCCTGGAGATCCCCAAGTTAAGACATTCTCAACTGTTAATCTAGGATTCTCCCCTTTGTTCTGCTTTCACCACAGGCTGCATAAATATATATATATATATATATATATATATATATATATATATATATATATTTTTTTTTACTGTTTTTTAAGTTAAAGTGCAGCTCTTTCAGAAAGACCATAAGAAATAACCTTTCAAATAGGACCTTGCAAATGTATTCTATTCCAAATGCTTGCTCCATCGAGAAGTGGCACACGTTCCCACCCACTACTAATCCCAGCTCACTCTTCATCTTTCCAGTGCATTCCTCTAAAGTATCAACTTAAGTATTAGTGAGTGACAAATATTTCTTCCTTAGAAAACCAAATGGAAATTGGTCAGTGGGCACTGGAACTCTCTAGTGTAGGTCTCAGTGAGAAAGTGACAAAACAGGTGGCCCAGAGTCCTTAAGACAAGGTAATCCTTAAATGCTCATATGTGAGCAAGGTGCCCAGTACAGCTGAAATAGAATGGAAAGGAAAGAGTGACAGGAGATGAAGGAAGGAGTTATGGAAGGAAGACACCGTAGTATCTTTTACTCTAAGGAAAATGGAGAACCATTGAATGGAGACATCTGTTGCTTTGTTGCCTACCCAGCACCCATTTCCTATCCGTTACCATACTTCCATTTTCTCTCTCCCGTTCTCAGTCCACGTGGTTTAGGTGGAGCTGACCAAATCTCATGATCCTGGTTTGGACATCCAGGTCTTGCAAATCCTGATCACTGGGGTTGGTTCAGAGGTGGACATTTGACCTGATTAAGCCTAAAATTCAATTCTAGGATTTTCACTGAACTAAAGAAAAAGAGACATACTTTTTCTGCCTGAGTTGCCAAGTTGATAAAGTAAATCTGGAGTTTTTGGAAACCACTGTGGCATTATAAAGCAATAGCTTGCCTCAGAATGATGCCAGTGCAGACCCTAGGAATGGAGAGACACAGAATCCTATTGACATCATTTGAGCACATAGGTCCAGAAACTAGTGAAACTAGTGTCCCTGGTCTTTTAAGTTATGTTAATAATTTCCCTTTTCAGCTTCAGCTAGTTTAAGTTGGGTTTCTCTTACTTGAATGGGAAAAGTACTGACTATAACACTGATGGATACAAATTAGTTTTCATTTTATAATGGCCTTAGGGCCTTACCTCTTCAACCAAAGGAGAAATTAATGGCAGACAAGGTGGCAAGGAGTTCATGTGAGTTTTGTATAACATTTAAGAGAACTTCAAACCGTATATCTGGCCTCTAACTTTCACAGCTGAGACCATTAAAGACCTACATGTGCACTCACTTTTACGTCAGTTCATGAGAACTTTTCTAAACAAACATGGAGGTATTGGAATCAAATAGGCCTCATATCTGGGTCCTTCCAATGCTTGAAGCCTAGCTCCCCAGGAACTGGCCTCCTGCTTCCCTTCCCTCTGTGTCTCAATCCTTTTTGGCTTTGAAGCTGCAAGACACTTCATTTCCTTCTCCTGTGTCTCACTTTCCCCATGTCTGCCTATAGTAGATAAAATCATCAGGCTCTGTTCTTCACTCCTGCATTCACAATCTTGCCATGGCCTCTTCATGGGAACAATGTACTTCCCTACTCCTTGAATTTGAGTTTAGCAAGTTTATGACTTGCTTTGGCCCATGGCATGTGGGCAGAAATAACAATGTGCTAGCTCCAAGCTAGGCCTTAATAGGACTCATATATCTCCATTTACACTCTGTTATCACTGGTTTCAAGAAGAGGATGGGAGATTTATGGCAACCTTTCCATCTGCAAGGGTATTCAAATTGACAAGTCAAACTCTCTCTCTTTGCAGATAACATGATAGTTTATATGGAAAACCCAAAAGACTCCACCCCCAAACTACTGGAACTCATATAGCAATTCAGTAAATGTGACAGGATACAAAATCAATGTACAGAAACCAGTTGCTTTCGTATACACTAACAAGGAAAATACAGAAAGGGAAATTAGATAATTGATCCATTTTTTATAGCACCAAGAACCATAAGATACCTGGGAATAAACCTAACCAAAGAGGTAGAGGGTCCATACTCAAGGAACTACAGAACACTCATGAAAGAAACTGAAGACACACAAAAAAATGGAAGAGCTATCCATGCTCATGGGTCAGAAGAACAATTATTGTTAAAATGTCTATACTGCCTAGAGCAATGTATACTTTCGATGCCATCCCAATCAAAATTCCACCAGTATTTTTCAAAGTGCTGGATCAAACAATCCTAAAATTTGTATGGAACCAAAAGAGACCCTGAATCGCTAAGGAAATGTTAAAAAAGAAAAACAAAACTGGAGGCATCACGTTGCCTGATTTCAAGCTTTACTAAAAAGCTGTGATCACCAAGACAGCATGGTACTGACACAAAAATAGACACTTAGTCCAGTGGAACAGAGTTGAGAGCCCAGATATGTACCCTCAATTCCATGGTCAAATAATCTTCGACAAAGCAGGGAAAAATATACAGTGGAAACAAGTGTCTTCAATAAATGGTGCTGGGGAAATTGGACAGCTATGTATAGGAGAATGAAACTCAACAATTCTTTTACACCATACACAAAGATAAACTCTAAAGGATGAAAGACCTCAACATGAGGCAGGAATCTATCAAAATCATGGAGGAGAACATAGGCAACAACCTCTTCGACATGGGCCACAGCAACTTCTTTCAAGACATGTCTCCAAAGGCAAAGGGAAAAAATGTGAAAAAGAACTTTTAGGACTTCATCAAGATCAAAAGTTTCTGCAAAGCAAAGGAAACAGTCAACAAAATGAAGAGGTAACCCATGGAATGGGAGAAGATATTCACAAATGACACTACAGACAAACGGCTGATATCCAAGATCTATAAAGAGCTCCTCAAACTCAACACACACAAAACAGATAATCATGTCCAAAAAATTGGCAGAAGATATGAACAGACACTTCTCCAAAGAAGACATACAAATGGCTAACAGACACATGAAAAAATGTTCATCATCATTGGCTATCAAGAGATTCAAGTCAAAACCACATTGAGATACCACCTTCACCAGTTAGAATGGCCAAAATCAACAAGGCAGTAAACAAATGTTGGAGAAGATGTGGAGAAAGGGGAACACTCTTACACTGTTGGTAGGAATGTAAGTTGGTGCAGCCACTTTGGAAAACAGTGTGGAGATTCCTTAAGAAATTAAAAATAGAGTTTCCCTATGACCATGCAATTGCACTACTGGGTACTTACCCGAAAGATATAGATGTAGTGAAAAGAAGGGCCATCTTTACCCCAGTGTTCATAGCAGCAATGGCCACAGTCACCAAACTGTGGAAAGAACAAAGATGCCCTTTAACAAACGAATGGATAAAGAAGATATGGTCCATATACACTATGGATTATTATGCCTCCATCAGAATGATGAATACCCAACTTTTGTATCAACATGGATGGAACTGGAGGAGATTATACTGAGTGAAATAAGTGAAGCAGAGAGAGTCAATTATCATATGGTTTCACTTACTCGTGGAGCATAAGGAATAACATGGAGGACATTGGGAGATGGAGAGGAGAAGTGAGTTGGAGGAAATCAGAGGTGGAGGTAAACCATGAAAGACTGTGGACTCTGAGAAAAAAACTGAGCATTTTGGAAGGGGATTGGGGGATGAGGTGAGCCTGATGGTGCATATTATGGAGGGCATATATTGCATTAAGTACTGGGTATGGTGCATAAACAATGAATTTTGGAACACACACACACACAAAAATTCAATTAAATTATATTTTAAAAATAAAGAAATAAAGTAGAAAATGAAATTATGAAAGAAACCCTGAATTACTAACACTAATTATTTAGTGTTACTGTATTGTGAGCAATATTTGCAAATATTTATCTAAAATTCAAATTTAAATGGGCATTCTACACTTTTTATTTATGAAATCCAACAACCGCTCTCTTCTACTATTTAATTCTGGTTGGTGCTAAAAAGAGATGTTCCTCCTGCACAACACACATAAACACATACACACACACGCGTGCGCACGCACACACACCCACACCCACACACACACTTCAGGCTTAGGATCACCTACTCTATCACTTCATAGAAGAATTATTTGCAGTGAAAGTTCAGAGCATTTTTTTTTCAGTTTGAAATGACTGCCCTGTGAATATTCACTCTAAATCCCAAGGTGCCAAGGTGAGGGAAAGAAGACATTTGGAGTTGTTTGTACTCTATGTTCATGCAGCTAACTGAATCAGTGTAAGGACTATGTTTCTCTCTCTGTTTTGAAAATCTGTCCATTCTTTACACATCAGAGGTGAAACATAGAGTTAAATTCCAGCAGCCACATATTGAGATTGCAAATGGTTGCTTATCATTCCTCAGTTCATAGAAGGACCATATCTTTTATTGTCAATTTGATTAAAGGCTTCAGCTTCAAAATAAAATTCATGTCCAAGGGGCTTTCATTTTCCCTTTGATAAACGGGCATAATTCACTTTTCTTTAATGTTATTCCAAAGAGCATTGTGTTACAATGGGGTTTTTGTGATGCCCCAAAAACATTTTTGAAACTGTTCTTATCTTTCCAGGCTCTTGCTAACAGCCACCGCAATACTCTCTTGGGCATAAGTGTGCCCAGCAAAGGTTCAAGGAATAAGTTTATAGCCTCTGGAAGTTGGATCTCCTGGATGGGAGGGAGAAAAGGTTGCATATAAATTCTTTTCCATAAAAGGCTTTATCAAATGACTGAAACAGAACATGCCAGGTAACTAGTTCCAGATTAATTTTCAATCAGCATTTTGTGAGCACTTCTAGGTACCCGGTGGTTCATAGTGGTTCTTAACCTTGACTGCACATTAGAATCACAGAGGGAGCTTTTTAAAAAATGTTGCTCCCTGGGGCCCACCTTGGAGATTCTAGCTCAGTTGGTGTGGGGTGGGGGCTGAGCATTAGTATTGTTAAAAGCTCCCTAGTGATTCTAAGGTGGAGGCAGCAGTAAGCAACGCTGATATATACAATTTCGTTTATTCTCTCCTGCAATCTGGCAAGGTTGGCAGAAGTATCAGGTATAACACATGAGGGGATTGATCATACAAAACAGCTTTAGTGACCCCCTCCTCAAGCTTGGGCCTATTTCATGCTCAATTTCATACTATGACAGCTCAGGATACCAAGAGGCTGCAAGGGATTTTTTTTTTTTTTTAATTGAGTCCTCTAAAAGATATAAATGCTCAGAGCACCTCAGAAAATTAAACTCAACATCCCAAATACGATAGATGTATTTTCAACTTTATATTATCAAGTGTTTAAAATACATAAAAGTGAGGGAGCAGCATGATTGAGCCCCCATTACTGATCTCTAGACTTCAACAATTAGGATGACTTTACCAGTTCTGCTTCCTCTCTGTTTTCCAGGGTTTTGGTTTGTTTTGCTTTGTTAGATTATTTTAAATTAAATCCCAGTGGTAGTACTGTTCAGCTGTACCTACTCCAGAATTTATCTCTAATACTGAGGACTTCTTTGTTGTGGTGGTAAAATAAAAATGGCATAAAATTTAGTATTTTAACCATTTTTCAAGTATATAGTTCAGTGGTATTAAGAATATTCCCATTGTTAGGCAATCATCACCACCATCCAATCCTAGAACTTTTTTCATCTTCCCAAACTGAAAGTCTATCTCCATGAAACACTAACTTCCCATACCTCAGTGTGGTGGCAACCACCACTCTACTTTCTGTGTCTATGAGTTTGAGTCCTCTAGATCCTAGTTACAGTGGAATCATATATATTTTCCTCTCATGTCTGGCTTATTTTACTTGGCATAATTTCTTCAAGGTTCATTCATGTTGCATCATGAAACCCCTGAGGACTTTTTCTGTAGCAAAATTCAGTGCCATTTTCATCCTTAAAAAATTAATACGATATTATTAAGATAAATTTCCTTTAATCCTCTCCCCAAAATTTGGCACAATTTTGTGACATTTATTTGTTAGAGAAACCAGGTTATTTGTTCTATAGAATTTCCCATGTGACAGATGGCACATGCTTTCTGGAAAGGATATGTCAGCCTCCTCAATCCCAATATTGCTGAAAGCTGGTAGTAGGACCAGAGACTTGACCAGACTTGGACTAACATACAGTTTTTTGGCAAGAATTCACAGGGAGTGGGACATACATTGTATTGTGCCTTTTAAGAGATAATAACCTCTGATTATCCTGCTTTTCGTGATATTATGGTTGCTCAGGCAATGTCACTATAATCCTTCTATCTGACTTCTTTGTGATAGAATTTCAACACTGGAAGAAGGCACTCTGAGGGGCATCTGGGTGGCTCAGTCAATTAAACGTTTGCATTCAGCTCAGGTCACAAACTCAGGGTTCTACTCAGAAGGGAGTCTTCTTTTCCCCTTGCTCTGCCCCTGCCCCCTGCTTGTGTTCTCCCCCGCCAACTCAAATAAATACATAAAGTCTTAAAAAAGGAAAAAGAAAGAAATTACTCTGAGTTTATGAACCCGCTTTTTTCATCTGTACACAGGAAGAACCATGACCAAAGAAGTTTAATGATTTGTTCAGCATCATGTATCAAGTAATATTTATCGAGTTCCCTCTCCTGAGAGAACCCAACCCTCTTTCCATGTAGAGGTCCATTGTTCTTCCTCATGCTTCCATGTGGCTCAGTTCTTAAAGAACTTAGTAGGCTATGGGATGCCTGGGTGGCTCAGTTGGTTAAGCGGCTGCCTTCGGCTCAGGTCATGATCCCAGAGTCCTGGGATCGAGTCCCACATCGGGCTCCTTGCTCGGCAGGGAGCCTGCTTCTCCCTCTGCCTGCCATTCTGTCTGTCTGTGCTCGCTCTCTCTCCCTCTCTCTCTCTGACAAATAAATGAATAAAATCTTAAAAATTAAAAAAAAAAAAAAAAGAACTTAGGAGGCTATGAAAACTACCTAGAGGGGCTCCTGAGTGGCTCAGTTGGTTAAGCAGGTCATAATCCCATAATCCCAGGGTCTTGGGATCAAGTCCCCCTGTCAGGTTCCCTGCTCAGTGAGGAGCCTGCTTCTCCCTTTCCCTCTGCCACATCCCCTGCTTGTGCTCTCTCTGTCTCTCTCTCTCTCTTTCACCCTCTCTCAAATAAATAAAATAAAATCTTAAGAAAATAAAACTTCCTAGACTAGACCACAAGCCACAGGAAGGAAGAGAGCTTTATTCACAATTTAACTCCTTGGATAGATGGTACAGAAAAAGGGATTAATACATATTTGTTATATAAAAGAAATACAAAAGTGAATGATTAGTCGATTTAATTAAAAGATGCAAGAACTTTGGGATCACTTTTCTAAACATATGTTTCTATCGATGTCTTCATAAAAGAATGTCCCAATAGATTTTAACAGCTTCTGGCCATGATTCCATCTCAATATAAATTTTAGATACTTGTAAAAAGCAGTGTAATCCTTTGCCAAGTGCCTTTTCTGAGACATCTCACAAGAGGTAAAGGAATGGCTTTACCTCCTGGTGGTTTATTTTCATTCCCCAATAGGGCTTTGAAGTCTCTTACCTGGGTGCTCTGTTGTGCCTCTACAACTTCCAGACAGCAACCAGGGTGAAATTTTTCAAATGCAATTCTGATCATGTCATTCCACCAATGAAAACCCTCTGATGTTCTTCCATTGTGCTTAGAATAAAGCCTAAATTCCAAGCTAGGACCCACAAGTTTCCACCCATACTACTCATATCTCTTTCTCCAGCCTCATATCAGCATCTCTTCTCTTGAACTGGCCTCTTTTCATTTCCCTGATCCTAAAACCTGCAGCCTGGTCCCACCTAAGATTTTGTACCTGTTTTTCCCTCTGCCTGGCCTGTTCCCCTGCAGGTTTTCCTAAGGGTGGTTTATTTTCATCCTTTGGGCCTCTAATCAACTGTCCTAGAAAAACCTTATTTAAAATGAGCCTCCTCCATGTTGTTTCTATTCCATCGCCCTGGGTATTTACTTCATAACACTGTATATAATTACTGTATTAATTAGTTTATTTATCTGTTCCCTTGTTGACTATCTCTCTGTTCTGTTAAAATAGAAGCTCCATGAAGACAGATAATTTGTATTTTTACCACTCTATTCTCAACAACTAACACAGAGCTTGGAACAGAATATAAGCTCAATAACTATCAGGTAAATGAAGCAAGGCAAACCTTTAAAAGCCTGTGAATGCAGAATGCCTGGATTCTTGCATTAGCCTGCCTGCTTCTCTACCCTCAACCCAATACACAGCCTAGCGTTTTGAGATACTATGGCTCAAATTGGCCCCGGACTCTAGGAAATGTTGAAGGAGCCCTGGTTTGCTTGGATCTCACATATAATCCCCATCATGTTGGGCTTGACTCTATCTTGGACCTGAGATCTAACTCCTAAGGCTGTGGCTTATTCCTTGACCTAAATATCCACATTATTTCTCAGGCCATCTATAAACTCTGCCTTGTTCTCCCTCCTTCACCCCTTCCCCTTGCATTTTTCTTATTCACTCACCCTCTATCTTAGGCATTAGATCCTGGTCCATATCTCATCCCTGTGCTGGGACCACACTACTGTTGACATGGTGGGTCTCCTCTGGATCTATCTCCATATCCCCCATCAAAACCTTTCACTTTCTCCTTCCACCAACTTTTGACCAAAGCAGCCAACATCCAAATGGTGGGTGATGTTAAGTGCTGGTACACTAAGATCAGGCAAACTTGGCTTGCTTTTCCTCTATGGAAGATGGAAAGGGTGTCTCCAAGATCTTGATAAGGAAGAGGAAGTAAGTCCGTTTTTCTCATAAACACTTAGAATAAAAAACCATCAACAGGGCAGACTTGAACTATTAAGGCAAACCACATGAAATTCCCAGTATGCTACCTACCAAAAAAGACGACTAATTCATTCAGCCCAACACATTTCCTGCCTGCCTCTCCCACCCATTCATGGCACCCAAAGGTATTGTCAGTTGTTTTAGAGTAATCTGGAGTGAAGAAAATATGGACCATAATTAAAGGGTGAAGTCTGGGACCGAACAATTCTATAGAAGGGATAACCTCCCAACCCCCTTGCCAATGCTTAGGATACTTAAAGCCAAGGATAAGAAAGAAATATTAGTCATTCATTCAATTCCTCAGCACAAATGCATTCAAGTCCTATGTGCACTAGGCACTATGCCTTTTACTTCACATTATCTTTATACTTTATGTTTAATCCTAGCCTTATTCTCCTTTTCAAGGAAGATCTTTATGTTACAACAAAACAACTCTTTTTAGGGTCAGAAAAATCAAGCTTTGGCTCCGAGATCTGTTCTTAATTACCTGCATGACCATGGGACAAATTTCAGACTCTGAGTTCTGAGTTTTCTCTTTGATAAAATGGGTATAAAAAATACCTACACTATACTCTTAAAATGAAATAAATTGATCCATATGACAAATACACTCACTATGAGAAAAGTCCCTCTTCTTTTTTCCATAAATGCTTTTTTTATCCTCAGTTTTTCTTGTGGCGCCATACCCTCTGGTTCCAATAAGTTTGTACAAGTTGAAGCAAACACTTATATTAAGTGGAATAATAGTCTGGGGTAAGGTTCATAGACAGCAGGTTAAGAATCCCTGATGTATGTTTAGGTGTTCTAATACTCAGTGTATGACTCTGACCCCAAATGATCAATGTTGCTGTTTGCTTTCCTGTTCTATTTTTGGATGTTTGATAAACACACTAATATCAAAGAGTAATATTGGAGTTTGGCTATCACACTGGACTTTGTCACTGCCCAAAGCCCTTGGCCAGTGTGATCATTGGTTATGACTAATTGCTGGCAAAGCTGCAAGGAAGAGTCACTCTTCTACCCTGCTATGGGAAGTATAAATTGAGGATACTTTTTTGGAAGACAATCTGACAGTCCATGTTAAAAACCCCGAAATGTATATAATTCACATTCTAGAAATTCATCACTAAGAACATCTGGCAGGAAAATAATATATTAGATGTTTGCTTATAAAATCTTGGAGGGGAACTTCTCAATATCCAACCAGAAACCTAATTAAATCAAGTATAACTTCCCATAAAATGGAATAAAATGATCCACTAGAATTTTCATGATGAAATGAGAAATTCTAATCTATTGCTAAGTTAACAAACCCGATTATAAAACAGCACAGTATATTGAGCACTACATCAAAAACTAGTGATGTACTATATGTTGGCTAATCAGACATAATAAAATAAATAAATAAAACAGTACAGTACAATGGATTTTTGTTGTTGTTGTTTTGTGTCTTATTTGTTGTTTTTACCAAATACACCAAAAGTTTAACAATGGTTACATTGGCATGAAGGGATTATTGGTGGATTTTGTCATCCTCTGTGTTTTTCTATATTTTCTAAATTTTCAGCAATCTATATAAAGTACTTACACTGTTTTCAAAATTAGGAGGTGGGATGAAGGATGTGTCTTTTGTTTTTAAGTAGTAGATTTAAAAACAACTCTAAATAGCACTCCACCATAGGGGAATGGAGTAGAGAGCAGTGATTTATGAAAATGATGGAGACAAAAATAGCCATTTATGGTCATGAAAGATGTAAGGATCAGCCTTGTTGATACTTCCCTCTTCTGTATTGTTACATGTTTAAAGGATGTTATAACTTTTCCAGGCTACATGTAGAAGATTGTCTTGACCAGTTGCATTTGACTCAGTGAATAATACAATGGAATTTCAGGGCAGAAAGGAATCTTCAAAATCAATTTGTTTTGCTCTTTTTCTTAGATGAGATATCTAAGCTCAAAGAAGCCCATTGACTTGTCTTAGGCTGCAGAATTAGTCATGTCCTTATATATGACACAATTTAGAAAGTATATTGAGGTCCATATGATGAATGAGGAAAGAGTATCAAAGATTAGAAAGACCCATCATAAAACTATCCATTTGCAACAAGGTGGGTACACAAACAGTAATAAGACAAGAGGAATACTGTGTTCACCAACATTCCATTGAAGGAGAGCATAGTGTTTGTTTCAAGGAATGTTGTGATAAACTTACTTGGACTGGAAGTTGAAGCCTTGGGGCCATGAAATGGTTTTGTGCCAAGGCTTCAGGAAGGTGGAGCAGAATCCCTCTCCATTAGAGGAGAAGATTGTATGTGTTCCTTTAAAAGGGAAAGATGAAGAAAGAGGAGAGAATGAAATGTTGGTCATGAAATGTTGGTGAGTAGTTCGTTTTTTGGAAGGTCCATGAAAGAACTGTGTTCTGCACCCAAGTTGGGGAAACCAGTAGGTTGACGTGCCCCAAATCATCCCAGTTTACCTAAGACTTTCCCAGTTTAGTGGTCATAGTCCCATGTCCCAGGAGACCCCCAGTCTTGGACACACTAGGGTAGCTAATCACTCCAGGGCAACAACTCATTGTCCTCACAATGTATTAATTAAATGAGTTGAAGACTTCATTTAACATCTAGTTTACAAAATAGCTCCCTAAAAATCCAAAGGACTGTCAAATTTTGCAAAACACTGTCAAGTTTTGCAACAGGTTAAATGACCAAAAGGGGAAAGAAAATGTATCTTCCCACATACAAAGAATGTATAATTTTTCAAAAGCTGCTTCCTAGGATAATAGTAATGCTTTAAAGTATTTATGAATGTGAGAATCTTAATTAGAAAGCTTCTGTCTTGCCAGTCTTTTGCCTGATGAACAGGGATTAAATTCCTACCCTCCCAATAGTGCAGCACTCCAAAGTTCTGTGATACATGTAGAAATCACATCTCCTATAAATAAAACCAAACTCCCATACATAAAAATGGAGTTGCAATTGTTGTACTATTTCAATGTTTCAAGGTTTCAATGAGCTCTTGAGTGTAGTGATGACTTAAAAAGTTGTTAGTGTCTTTGACTTTGACTGGTTAGAACTGTTATTGGCATTTCTATTCCATTTTTAGATCCTCTGCCAATACACTTAAGATTGAAAGCAAAAGAAAGCTGAATGTAAAAAGCTTCACATCATAGTGCTGGGTAGGAAGTTGGTCCCCCACCTGTAAAAGCTACCACATTGCCCCCTCCTAGTTTTTCCCATTTTTTTCCTTTCCTACTGTAATTCTCCATAGCAACAGAGTGAGGATTTGGTTGGCCATTACCCATGCTCTTCCTGCTTCAAAGGAGAACTTGCCTTAGGAAAAAGAGGCCAATGGGAGAAAGATATGCCTTCTTCTGGTCATGGAATTAAAATCCTCCAGTATTGGACAGAGCAGTCATAACTGTCTTTCTCATGGTCTCTTTGTGGCCATAATGGTAAAATGGAGTAAGGAGGAAGTAATGAAAGATGTGAATTGAACCAAAATACTATCCATTGAAATCCTAAATAAGAGTTAGGAGGACGTTGTTCTAGTGAGTAGAGAATAATGGTTCTTAATCTTGACTGAGCATCAGAATCACCGAAGATATTTGTTAAAAACAGAGATGACTTCTGTTCCATTATCAATTTCCTCAGTCTGTAGGTTGGCCATGGCCTGAATGTTTGTGTCTCAGAATTCATACCCTGAAATCCTAACACCACAGGTGATAGTATTAGGAAGTGTGACCTTTAGGAGGTGGTTAGGTCATGAGGGCAGTGCCCTTGTGAATGGGATTAGTGCCCTTATAAAAAATGTCCTAGAGAGATCTCTTTCCATTTACACCATGTGAGGATACAATAAAAAGTCTGCAACCTGGAAGAGGTCCCTCACCCAACCATGCTGGGACCCTGATGTTGAACTTGCAGCCTCCAGAGCTGTGAAGAATAAATTTCCATTGATTATAGGCCACCTCATTTGTTGTTATACCAACCCAAATGGAGTAAGATAAGGTTTATATTTTTAGTGGGCACATGTATATTTAACTACTTCTAAGAACTTTGAGTATGGCATATGTGTGGTGCAGTGGGTCTCAGACTGGGGTTCTGAGACAAGTAGAAAGAAAATTTCACTTTGAGAAAGGCAACTCCAGAGGTTAAGAGCACAGGTTCTGAAGTCAGGAAGACCTGGGTTGGAATTCCAACTCTTTCTCTATGCAATCGGACAAATGACTTAAGTTCTCACTTTTCTTGGATATAAATTGGGAATGAAAATAAGACCTTCCTATATAGATGAAAGGAGACAATGTTTGTAAAAAAAAAATTAGAAACACATTAACAAGGTATACAGCAGATAGCAAAAAATGGTCATTACTTCTCACTAGTCACTTGGTCCTCTGTGAGTCTCAGCAAACTCATCCACAGAATGGATTATGCTCAAGGCTATCTCTATAGTGACTCTCAGTTCCCATTCTCTCTGATTAAATAGGATGTAAAGTAGTCATTGCAAACTTTTTCTCTAAAGGAAAAATTGTGAACATTTTAGTCTTTGCAGACCATATGGTCTCTGTTGAAACAGCTGGCCTCTGCCATTATAATGTAAAAGGAGCCATAGTTAATACGTAAGTGAACAAGTGTGGCTGTGTCACAATAAAAGTTCATCAACAAAAACAGGAAGTGAGCCAGATTTAATCCCGGGCTATAGATTGCAGAACTCTGATTTAAAGGACTAAAGGATAAGGTGAGTTCTCTCCACTCTCCAGCAGTGTGTCTTCTCCCAGTAGTACACTTTTGAAATATATTGAGGCACAGAGAGATAATATAATCATAACAACATCTCCCATTACATATGCTATTCATACAATAAGACTTTGACCACCTCTCATCAAGAGGTAGAGTCAATACTTCCTACCTTTAACACTGGCCAAAATTATAACTATGGTATGATGGCATATATGTCTTTTGAGACAAATTCATAAAAAGCGATATAGCTTCCACCTGGTTTCCTGGTTCCCTGGTTGGGACATTTGCCTTTGTAACCTAAACACTATGTTCTGAGGAAGATAAGGTCCTCCCTGTGATAAAACCCACATGGAGAGAAATTGTCCATCAGCACAAATTGTCAGTCCTGTGAATAAGCCATCTTGGAACAATGAATAAGTCATCTAACAATAGAAGGACCACCCCAACTGGGAGAAGCAGAGATGAAACATTCCTGCTGAGTACTGTGCAGGTTGAAGTTTCATGAACCAAATAAAATTTAAAAAGAACAATATTCAAGTGACTGTACCTGGTGCCATAATGAGATAAGATTTGGGGATCTAGAGAGGGGTATAAGTATATTTTGCATAAAAAACAAATGTTAATTATTGTGACCAGAAAGTAAATTAGAGAAGATTGTATTTTCTTAAAAAAAAAAAAAATAGTGGTATAACAATAGCTCCACTCTCACATGTTCTTCTTACAATATAGCCTCGGCACTCCTCTTTCAAAATATGATGCTCTGTGACTTCTGAGGAGGTCATAAAAGGTGATACAGCTTTTACCTAGTTATCTTAAAATGCTAATCCTTGGTGTTCAGCCACCAGGCTGTAAGAAAGCCCAAGTTGTCCTGTGGAGAGGTCCCTGTTGAAACTGTCAGCCATGTAAGTGAGCCATCTTGGAAGTAGATCTTCCAACCTTAAATGTACCCCCCCAGGTGACACCATGTAAAGCAGAAATAAGCTTCCCCACTGAACCTACCATATTGAAGATTTATGCTATAAATAAAAGATTGTAGTTTTAAAGCTATTAAGTTTGGGAGTAGTTTGTGACATATTAGCAAATGGTGGCGCTCACAAATGAATACAGGTATTCTAATTCTCAAGTCCACATTTGCAGTTTATACAGAGTACTGCACTGCCCAGATAACCCCTGAAGGAAAGAAGGTTATATTCAAGCGCTGGGTGTGCTGCTTACCAATAGCTCTCAGTCCTCAGGCTTCCAGAGTAATTGCCCTTGGCTGAAAAGAGACACCTTGCCCTAAAGTCATGACTCCCTCGAGGGACAGTTTGCATCCAACATCTGTTTCATGTAGAGATATGAAAGCTCAGCCTCCTTCTCCAGTCTGGGCCAGTTCTGAAGGGCTTCCCCAGCTTCAGAACTCTCTAGGGTCAGCTAAAGGCCTTGCTGCTGCCATGCGACAATACATCCTCTCTCCCAATCTGCTTCTTTCACTTCCTCCACAGGTGCAGATCCTGAGAAACATCCACCAAAACTTCCTGCACACAAATCTCCACTTCAGAATCTTTTTCTTGGGGAACGCAGCCTGCAACACTATTCTTATTCATCATTAAAGTAGAATGAGATGTCCATAAAGGATAAGCTGAAGGCATTCAAGCACAGACACTTGATGGGTCTAGTTCGTCAATGTAAATAACTTGAATTGATTGCCTACTGCATGGGGATATAAAAATAAACTGTCTTTATCTAGAAATTCTTACTGTCTAATAAAGGATATACACAAACAAACATGAATTGTAATACAATGTAATAAGTACTATGAGATAAAAGGATTCTAACACATCCATGGGAACCCAGAGGACCAGGAAATGTGTTTCCGTATTTTGAAATAGAGGAGAATGTAAGCATTATATAGGGATCTGTAGGCACTGCTAAAAATACAAAAGGACGGCGCTAGTAAGTGGTATAGCTAGAAAAACGTTACAGGCTGGACCATGAAAGACTTCAGTACCAGGGTTATGGGATGTATTTTACTTTATAGAAAAATAGGGTTCCACTGAAGACTTTCAAGAAATGGATCATCAGAGTTATATCATATATTCTGGAAAGATCACTGTGGCCACATCTTGGAAGATGATTTTTAAAGTGGCAAGACTGGAAATAGGATTTAAGGTTTGCTGTAGCAATGATCTGGATGTGACTCTGATCTTTTTTATTCTTCATTGGAATCAACTAAGAAAAATGGGAATTCTGCACCTCTCCCCTAACTCCCTGCCAAAGATTAAACCACCTGGGCAGTCTATGCTAAATGTGGATGCCTGTACTGATTCAGCTGAGCAACTAGCTAACTAATCCTCTCTTCCATGGAGAGGCTGAGGAGGCGGAAGAAACTCTAACAGTTCACCAGTTTCATTAGGGAAAAATAGTTCCACTAGCCCCCAGTACTCCAGAGAAAGCACCAGTTATTCAAAACGAGAATCTGTATTATACACTTCTGTGACATGTCACTGCCCAGTCAAATGTTGAGACACTCTGGGCACCCCTAAGGAGTCGCTTCCCTGCCCCAGAGTGTCATGACCACTCAGGGACTTCCCTCAAGGATGAGAACATTTCTGCTGGAAGTGTATTATCAAGAACATCTAGTCCAGCTTGTGCCAGAATTTACTTGTTTGTGCTTGTCTTAAAACAGTTTTCAGCTACCATTTCTTTGGTTCACAGGAAAGCAGAGACCTGTGAAGCATGCAACAGCAAAAGAAGTCTGGAGGAGGTGGTTTTCATGATTGGCTGGGAATGGAGTAATCTCAGCATCAGGACATCTAAGATTTCCAGAAATTTTCTGGAATCCTTTGAGATTCAATTCCCTTGTGATTAGAAGGTGGGAATAGAAGTAGCGAGAAAAGGGTCTGTTTTCTTTATTTAACTACAATATACACATACATACACACACAACTCCAATTCACTTACCATTTTAATTTCTTAAAATAAGTCTTACTTGAGCATATTAAAAAATTACACAATACAACATATTATAGTAAAAAAATAAGTTTTTTTCTCTTTCACCTTGTCTTTCTCTCATTCTCAATTTCCATGTCAGAGGGATTATCATGTCCAATTTCTTCAATATCCCTCTAGCAATATTCTATGCATATATAAATATATATATACATATATACACATACATGTATATGCACACATTTTTGCACATATGGTAACATACTATTCAAACCATTATTAATCTTGCTTTTCTATATTAATAATATATGTCAATGATTCTACTGTGTCAGTAGAGATAGAGCTTTCTTATTTATTTAGCAGTCACATAGAATTCCAATATATGGTGGTGCAATAATTTGTTTAATCAGCCTCTTACACTGATAGACACTGAGATCGTGTCCAAAAGTTTGCTACTATAAATAATCTTGCAAGGAATATCCTTGAATGTATACATGTATGTATTTGTGCAGATGTGAGCATTTCATAAGTGTGTAAACTTATAGAATTGGAATTACCGTATAGAAGAGTATACGTGTTTAAAATTTTGAAAGATTATGACAGATAGGCTCTGTAACTTTGCTCTTGATGCTCCCACCATACCCCTTCCTCAGTCACTAATGACTTCCTACTGCAAGCCTGCACCTCTTTTTATGAGGTTTTCTTCCTGGCTATAAAAGTGTGCTTTGTGCACTCACAAGGTAGGCCAGAAAAATTGGGGACTGAACATACCCAAGAGAAGTCCTCAGTCAATGACAAATAAATGCCCCCACTTTCTTCACCTTTGGCAGAGAACAACTTTATACAGAGTTCCCTAGTGGAACTGAGCTGAGCCTCAGCTATCCACAATGATAACTCCCTCATTAACATACCCTTTTATTGACTTCTTTCCCTTTCTGCTCCCTTACCAGTGCTATATGGGATCATCTTCTAAGAAAACTAATTGTGCTCAAATCTTTGTCTCAGGGTTCTTCCTTTTTTTTTTTTAATTAAACTTTTTACATTTTTAAAAAAATTTTATTTTATTTTGTGTGTGTGTGTTCCAAAATTCAGTGTTTATGCACCACACCCAGTGCTCCATGCAATATGTGCCTTCCTTAATAACCAACACCAGGTTCACCCAACACCCCACTCTCTTCCCTCCAAAACTCTCAGCTTATTTCTCAGAGTCCACTGCTTCTCATGGTTTGTCTCCCTCTCTGATTTCCCCCAACTCACTTCTCCTCTCTGTCTCCCAATGTCTCCCTTGTTATTCCTTATGCTCCACAAGTAATTGAAACCATATGATAATTGACTCTCTCTGCTTGACTTATTTCACTCAGTATAATCTCTTCCAGTCCCGTCCATGTTGCTACAAAAGTTGGGTATTCATCCTTGTTTCTGATGGAGGCATAATACTCCACTGTATATATGGACCATATCTTCTTTATCCATTCGTCTGTTGAAGGGTATCTTGGTTCTTCCCACAGTTTGGTGACTGTGGCCATTGCTGCTATGAACACTGGGGTACAGATGGTCCTTCTTTTCACTAAATCTGTTTCCTTGGGGTAAATACCCACTAGTGCAATTGCAGGATAGGGTAGTTCTATCTTTAATTTCTTAAGGAATCTCCATACTGTTTTCCAAAGTGGCTGCACCAGCTTGCATTCCCACCAATAGTGTAAGAGAGTTCCCCTTTCTCCACAACCTCTCCCACACTTGTTGTTTACTGTCTTGTTGATTTTGGCCAGGAAACACAATTTAAAAGTACCCTCCATAAAGGCTGTTGTAACTTGCACTTCCACCAAGACTGTCTGTTCCCCATCACCACCACAATTCCATCCCCACCCCAACTCACCATCAGTTTTATTGTTTATTTATTCATTTTTTCATTTTTTCATTCATTCAAAAGATAATTTTTGAGCATTTTCCTTGTTTCGAGCACTTAGCTGGCTCCTGGATATAATACAAAGCACTAGAGATCAGACATACCTCCATTACCTATATTCCTCCTCCTTTAAGTTGAAACCTGAATTTTTTTAAGAAAGGTAAGTCCAATATTATTTCACAGTCAGAGCAAAAGCATGGAAAAATGCCTAATGTTGATTAAAGAAGCACAAGAATAAGGCATTCCAAGAATCTGTAATCAGCAACAAGAAGACAGATTATCAAATCCTCCCCAGGTTTGTAGAGGTTGAGGGTTGAAAAGAACAGGAGATGTCAGACCCTTGAAGTAGGTCAAGGGGACCTGGGACAGAAGATATTCTTCAGTGATTTCACATGGTGATCTAGACTAGGGTCTGGTCCAGGACAAAAAGAAACTGTGTAGTGAGCAGTTCTGTCATACAGCTACAAATGTTCTGCTTTCATGATTTATGAACATGTTTTTGTTTTTCAGACTGCCTGTTTTCATAGTAAAGAGCTTTATTCCCGGGGCGCTAATTAATGGAGGTATTATTGTTCTTAACAGAACAAGAAAGAAAGTCACCCCTATCCTGGATAAATGCCACAGTCTGCCTTCTCTGCTCCTAAACCAGGCTGCCAAGCTTTGCTGGGAAGAAGTCCCTCCATTCCATAATCATGGACTCCAACCACAGCTGGGCCCTGGATACTTTGAGTATAAATTGTACTTGTCTGTGATTAACTTTCCCCCATTTTTCTCAGCAGTTATTTCCAACTTTCTCCTTTCTCTTTAAACCCTTGATCTTCTACCTGTGGCCTTAACCTAAGCACATGAAACTTTTTCCAATTTAAAGGGAAAAAACAGACAATCCAAACATGGGCTTCTCTACCCACAAATCTCTCCACATCTGCACCAACTCCTGCTCACTATTACTGAGAGGACTCAAGAACCTCACCTATTTCCCTGGTCCTCTCCAACCCCTTACTCTAGGGCTCACCTCCTGTGTCTCTTGTATCAACACCTTCTCAAGGCCTTACTATAGCCCTTTATTTTAAACAAATAAATATGCCCAGATCTTTCCCATTTTTAAATAAAAGGTGCTTTTTCTGTCATTCTTTCTAACTGGTTCCCTCTCAGTTCTTTGATAATTTGATGCCTTCAAATAAGTGCCTATCTTCATTGCCTTTCCTCCTTCTTCTCCCAATCATTCCTAACTCCCTACATCTTTATCCACGCACCATAAACACGTGTACTGTTCTCCTCTTCCACATTTTCAATTCCAGTAAACTTTTCCCAAAGCTCACCTTCTTCAAAATCTCTATAACAATGAGTCTCAAAAGTGGTCTCCAGACCAGCAAAAAAAAAAAAAAAACACCATCACCTAGGAACTCCTGAGAGACTTAAATTCTTGGGCTACCCTCAAGACTTACTGAATTAGAACTGCTTGGGCTGGGCCCAACAATTTTGTTTTAGTAAGCCCTCTAGGTGACTTTGAGTTTAAGTTTACTACTTCCTCTTCTCTTCCTTTGCAAAATTCTTTCTTCACTTAGTTTCTGTGAACTAGATAGCGCTGGCTCTTCTTTTACATTTTAAACTATTCTTTTTAGTCTCTTTCTTCCATTCATCCATAAATATGGTTTTTCCTCGTGTTCTATTATCTCCCAATCTGTCCTGCCCATGTGATGTCATCTATTTATAACACTTTAGTTAAAACCTGTGTTAATCAAAATTCTTGGTTATAAATGGCAGAAAATGCAATTCAACTTAAGTGATGTTGAGCAATGTTAAACAAAAGATGGAATTTATTGGTTCATGTAACATGTTTGTCTTGCCCCAGGATCTTAAATAATCTTATCAAGATTTGGCCTCATTCTCTTTATTTGTTAGTTTTGCATACATCTGAGTTAGTTTGGTTTCCAGTCCAGGCCCCCTCAGTGGGGTTTCTTGAAGCTCCAAAAGTACAAATTCTCAGTTTCAGAGCCATATTAGTTTATGTGCCTATCCTAAACCAGCCATTGTCTCCAACAAAGTAGAATATAATTACTTCCTTAAGCCTGAGTCATATCACCATCTCTGCTGGTAGGAGTGAGGTCAACTTTTAACAAACTGACCTTTATTTAAAAGCACTGAACACTTACTATGTGTCCAGTACTTTTCTTGGCTCTAGGAATGCAACAGTTACCAACAGAGTCAGTCCCTAGGCTCATGGAGCTTATATTACAGAAGGATATATAGTCAGTAAACAAAACAAGCAAGCAGATAAATATAAGCATAGGAAGATAAAGGGGTGGAGAGTGATGAGACTGCTGAGGGGTATAGGGGTAACTTCCCACAGACTATCAGAATATTAATAGGAATAAAGAATTCTAGGTGGGTAAAAACAATAGATACAATTACCAGATCTACATCTTTAACAATTATAACCAACTGCCTATTGACCCTGTCACTTAATAGTAAAATTAAAATGTCCCAAACTAAAATTAGCACATTCCCTACTTTTAACTTTCTGCTTGGTTTTCTTTGAATAGATTTTTCTTTTTAAATGCATGACTTTTTAAACTAATAAGGATCTCTGTGCATTGATTTTATATCCTGACACTTTACTGAATTCCTGTATAGGATCAGTTATTCTCTTTATCCCCTAAAATTGGAGGTTATAAATAACAAAGGATAATAGATTGGAAACCTCACCAACAGGAATGGATAGAAGCTACAAAGACTATTTTTGAGAAGTCTTAGGTAGGAAGCTTGTGGAAGGATGGCCAGAGTGCAAAGAAATAAAAAACCTATGGACAACAGAAATGAACAACTTCCCATGAGTAACCTTCCTATTAAGTCCCTTCCAATCATCCAATGAAGTACTCTGGGTAAAATCTTAAATCTAGAATAATTTCATTTGCCTGTTGTCTCCAGGTTCTACCCAATGGTTCCTGATATGAGCAAAGCTGATTATTTAATTTCCCAAGTCATGTTTCGCTCATCAAATCATGCCAGTTCTGCCTCCTAAATGCTGTTGGAAAATATTCCCTGACCTACATTCCTGTGACCTCTTCTCTAGTCCATGGCTCATCATCTCTTTTCTCACTCTCTCATCTGAATCATACCCAGTCTTCTTCTTATAGTCTTATCCCCTCCCCCAACATTCTTCACATTATTTCCAAAAGTCATGGATTTCCAAGCAGTACTGCGCAGTAGGTTGACTTGATGTTTCTGGTAAAAAATAAATAAATAAGTAAATAAATAAATAAATTTAATGTGAGGCTGCTTAGCCTGATTAATATTTTCTTCAGCCACATTCACCTGCTCCAGGTACTCGAAAGGGATTCAGAATTGAGGTTTTGCTTGACAAGTATGATGGAAGAGTATTAAAAGAGATGAGCTGGAAAGATAGAAAATGGTATGTAGGGAGTAGTATACTTAAAAGGAGGATTTGGGAGATTATCCTTTTTTTTTCCTTTCCTGAAAACATGTTTATCTATCATATTCTGAAAATAATGGAAAAGAAATAGATCGAATTCACTTTAAAGTGGAAGCATGGTTCAGCAATGGAATTTTAAGTGATAATATTTGGTAACCTAAGCAAGTGGCAAATGCCACAAATCCCCAAAGAGAAACTTGAACCCAGAACCCTCAGATTAAAAGTTCGATACCCTACCAATTGAGATATCCAAGATAGTGGTAATTGAAATAGTAATGTCTGGGTATAATGTATGTGTGGGAGAGGGGGTGATAGCCAAGATAGAGTGGAGGAACAGAAGATTGGATACAAGGAGGTCAAGGAGTTCAAAGGTCACATTGTCAGATGTACTGTTCATATGGATGCTGAAGTCCTCGAGAATGGTGACAAGAGCAATGATGGAAGGAAAAACAATGATACAGACAACAAATCTTCAATGCATAAAGGGGAATGACCAAAAAGACAATCAGTAATAGCAATAAGGTGGCAGAGAAGGTGGCATATTCTGAGAGTTTGTGCTCCCAAGGAGGTGAAAGTGAAGTAGATTTGGATAAGAGAAAGAAAAGTCAGAAAGTAATCATAGGGAATAAGGAGGATACCTATCCATCATCCCAGACCCTTTTGTTTATGAAATATAACATAAAAAAAATAAAAAGAATCTCAAGAGAAGACTGGGAAAAATTTACATCCTCTAGAGAGACAGATGGGTTTCAGTTAGAGCAAAAAGGGGAAGCAAAAGAAGATGAAGTAACGGGGGATTTTGCTGATGACATGTCATGAGTTCTAGAGAGCACAGCAGAAGAGTTCAGGGAAAGAATACAGAAGACTAAGTCAGATTAAGGAATGTGTAGAGCAGGATAAAGAGTACTCACAATGAGATATGACCTGGAATGTAAACAGGGATCAAAAACATGATGGATTAGTCCATGTGGTCTTTTAGAGAGAAGTTAGTAACCAGCTATGATTGTAGTCTTTTCTCTGAGACTAGTACCTGAAACAGTTTTCAGTAGTGAGTGGGAAGTATGGAAAGCAACATGGTCTTGCTAAAAAGCATGAGAGAATTCTTTCATGTGTTTGTTAGTCATTCATATGTGTTCTTTGGAGAAGTGTCTGTTCATGTCTTCTGCCCATTATTCACTTGTTTTTTTTGGGTGTTGAGTTTGAGAAGTTCTTTATACATCTTGGATACCATCCCTTTATCTGTACACTTTATTATTTACAAATATCTTTTCCCATTCCATGGTTTGCCTCTTTGTTTTGTGGACTATTTCCTTTGCTGTGCAGAAACTTTTCATCTTGTTGAAGTCCCAAAAGTTCATTTTCGCTTTTGTTTCCCTTGCTTTTAAAGAGGTGTCTTAAAAGAAGTTGCTGTGGCCAATGTCAAAAAGTTACTGCCTATTTTCTCCTCTAGGGTTTTCATGGATTCCTGTCTCATATTGAGGTCTTTATCCATTTAGAGTTTATCTTTGTATACGGTGTAAGAGAATGGTCAAGTTTCATTCTTCAGTATATAGCTGTCTAATTTTCCCAGCACCCTTTATTGAAAAGACTGTGTTTTTTCCCTTGGATATTTTTCTGCTTTGTGGAAAATTATTTGGCTATAGAGCTGAGGGTCCATATCAGGGGCCTCTATTCTGTTCCATTGACCTATGTGTCTGTTTTTGTGCCAGTACCATGCTGTCTTGATGATCACAGCTTTGTAATACAGCTTGAAATCAGGGAACATGATGCCCCCAGCTTCAAATCAAATCCACAGTGAGATACCACCTTATATCAGTTAGAATGGCAAAAATTGACAAGGCAAGAAACAACAAATATTGATGAGGTTGTGGAGAAAGGGGAACCCTCACACACTGTTGGTAGGAATGCAAGTTGGTACAGTCACTTTGGAAAACAGTGCAGAACTTCCTCAAAAAGTTAAATATAGAGCCACCCTGTGACCCAGCAATTGCACTACTGGGTATTAAACCCAAAGATACAGAGGTAATGAAAAGAAGGGCCACATGAACCCAATGTTCATAGCAACAATAGCCAAACTGTGGAAGAAGCCAAGATGCCCTTCAACAGACAAATGGGTAAAGAAGATGTAGTCCAATTGGGGAAGGTATGTGCTACGGTGAGTGCTGTGAAGTGTGTAAATCTGGCGATTCACAGACCTGTACCCCTGGGGCTAATAATACATTAAATGTTAATAAAAAATAAAAAATTATAAAATAAAAAAAGAAAATGTGGTCCATATATACAATGGAATATTACTCAGTCATCAGAAAGGATGAATACCTACAATTTGCATCAACATGGATGGGACTGGAAGAGATTATGTGACGTGAAATAAGTCAAACAGAGAAATACCATTATCATAGGGTTTCACTTATTTGTGGAACATAAGGAATAGCATGGGTGACATGACAAGGAAAGGAAAATTGAAGGGGGGAAGTCAGAGGGGGAGATGAACCATAAGAGACTGTGGACTCTGACAAACTGAGGGTTTTAGAGGGGAGGGAGTGGGGTTTGGGTTAGCTGGTGATGGGTATTAAGGAGGGCACAGAGTGCATGGAGCACTGGGTGTTACATACAAACAATGAATCATGCAACACTACATCAAAAACTAATGATGTACTGTATGGTGACTAACATAATGTAACAAAAGAAAGAGAGAGAGGAAGGAAGAAAGGAAGGAAGGAAGGGAGGAAAAAAAGAAAGAAAGAAGACAATTGACACAGGAAGGGAATGACTGAATTTCTTTACTAAATATCTGGATGGGCAGAGAAAATTTTGACAGTCCTTGACAGGTGATGACATCTAAAATGATATGTCAAAGTGTTGAATGAGAAATGAACATGTGATTTCAATTTATTATAAATATGTACAATAAAAATGTTTCATTTTAATGCAAAAAAAACCAAACCAACAAACCATGAGAGGCCCTGTTAGCCTTATAAGGAACCCCAAAGAAATTCTATTAAGCTCTGCATAAACTGTAACCTTTTCAGGGACTGTTTGTATTTTTAAGTGAGGCTGTTTCCTTAACTGAATGGAGGAAGAGACTTGAGCCTCTGCATCTTGCTTCCTGTGACCCATTTTTATATATGTTCCCCAATTCATCTCAGCTAATTGTCTAAAGAGTTAATATGGCAGAACAAAGATTACAGCTGCTATTCTCCTATCATCAAATCATCAAAATAAAGTAAATACTAATACTTACTGTAATGTTTTTCTAAATTAAAGCTAACAAATATGACAGAGAGATCACTGTGACTATTTGTGGTATGAAGAAATTTCAGAATCTGAAATTTTTTGGATAGTTCTTAGGTTGGATATTTAAATTTGGTTTCCACTGTGGATTAATGACAGGGATGATACATTTTATACTAGGTTTATAGTAGTATTTCCTAAGAGGTTTGCAATCATTCATGTTAGCTAGCTTATTTATCAAGACTTACATAAATTTGGGAATACCCAAACCAGTTTGAAACGGGTCACCTTGAACTTGACCCAACTTTTCTACTAAAGAGAGGCCATCAGAAAACTCTGTATTACAGATAACACAAAGTAAATTCCAAATTGGAGAACTTTATGTTAGTGGTTTGTACTAAATTATATACAAGCATTCTCATACCTACAACATCTATTCTATTAGCACTTTTTGTGTGCTCAATCTGTGAGGTAGATATCCATATCCTCATTTTATAGATGACTAGCCCACAATCACACCAACAGTTAATGATGCCGCTGGGATTTAAGTCTCAGTCCATTTCAACCTGGGATTGTAAATAGGAAACCAGAATGAATAACTTGTCCAAGGCCATAGAACTAGTTGGCAATACTTCTGGGATTTTAAACCCAGATCTTGTCTCAACTTCTGTGACACTCATTTTGGAGGGCTATCATTTACTATTTCCAACATGATGCTTCTATGCCCCAACCTGGACCATCTTGAAGCTTGGCTTATCCACTGAAAAATCTAAACTTCCTTTCTTTTTGTGTTACCTCTCTTTCCTGAGACACACAAATCTAAAAGAAATATTTTTCCCAGGCAAGTGCCTATCAGTGTGTCAAAGAGGTCATCCTTACCATTTCTTCTTCTACAAAGTGCCACACGAGTGAATATATGCAGTAAAAATACACATTTCTTCCTTCTTGTTCTCTTGCCCAGTTGAGATCACTGTACCTCATTATTCTGTACATATCCTTCATCAGATCTCCCTTTCTCCATTTCAGTAAGATATCAAATGAATAGGCAGTTGGACTTGAGGTGGTTTTCAAGGTCCCTTCCAATTCTAAAATGCCATGAGTCCCCCAATCTGTATTTCTCATTCTTGTCTTGAAATATAGTACATTAAGCACTGATAGTAGATATGTGTTTTTGTTGCCACCACCCTTCCACCCCTGACTCCAGCAAAAATATGCATAGTAATTATTTTAAGTATTGGATTTGCATGTCTGTAGTTTCTTCTATGATGTCAAGTAATAAAGTTTCATCATAAGGATGAAAGGTGGTCATGATTTTCTGTACTTGCCATCCACGTTTTCAAATACTCAGCAGTAAGATGAAAAGATGACATTGATTAGCCTGTCTGTGAGGCTGAGAATAGGTATATATTTATCAAGTTGTTTATGTTCTTCATGTAGATGTCTACAGATTGGCTGTTTTAGAAATTGTCTTGGCAATTTATCAGTTGAACATTGTCTATTGCAGCTTTTGATTTTTCATGAGTCTTTTCAAATAGCCATCCACCTACACCTAACACAATTTTGGTACAGTTCTATGAGATAGATTGAATTATTTGCTGCCTATAAACTAAAATTATCATAGTTTTAATTCAGTTATATAAGGAGCAATATCTAATTCAGAAATGCATTCAAGATGTTTTATGTTCTAAATGTTTATGAACTCCAAGAAATCATAGCTGCATGAAGAAACTGAGGCATGTAGACATTAACTCACTTGCTAGAATACTGGCTATGAAGTCACATTATAACACACAAGCCTTTATTTTTATCCCAATTTTCTTTTTATTGTACCCACTTTTGAGAAGTGCTTTTTTCCTAAGGAAAATACTTCATTTATATCCAGTTGGAATCAGACCTTTAGAAATTCTTACCACTGTTAAACTGTGATTTCCCCTGCTCCTGGGAAGGTAGAATCAAGATGGAAAAACCAGCATATATATGTGCTGGTGAGAATGATGCAGGATGAAGGGCTAATTGAGAATACAGGAAAGGGGAAGAATTTCTGGAGTGACGTCCTTGAAGAGGCAAGAGGGGGATGCAAATGGTGGTTGGGGTCAACTAGGAGCATAGATATTCACACCTACTAATAGAAAAGAAAGCAATACACGTAGCAACAAAAGTGAGTGGATAGAAAAGTATTGTGGGAAGAGCGTGGAGGAAGTCTCTGGTAAAGCTTCTATCGTTTTGATGAAACAGGAAGTAAGGTTTTCAACTAAGAGTAAGGATGGTAGAGAATTTGGGAGAGAAATGTAAACAGCCATCTACAAGAGGAGGTGAATGAACAAACAAGAAAAATAAAGTATGATTGCCAAGATCAAAGACCCATTCTCCCCTTTCTGCTCACATAGCAATAAACACATATCAATAATCAGATAATCTAGAAAGTGATCACATGTTCAGTTTAATATTTCATGATTATATGGTCTCTAATCTTTTTTGTGTGTGTTTAGTGTCTCTTAGGCAAGATAACAAGCTTCTCAAGCCCATCATAGATCATATCTCTTCTTTCTTTGTGATCCTATAGTGCCTACCAAAGGTGCTGGGCATGTAGCAGAGTTTTAATGAATGCTCACTGCATTCAGTTAGAACCATAACCACTACCTCTCTAGAATCAGAATTGACCTGGTGTGCCAGAGCTCACAAGTCTGATCGCAACACAGAAAAAGGTGTGGTTCATAATGGTTGATTTTGAGCTCCTTGGCCTTTGGGGCTTGGGGATTTGAGCTGGGCATAGTGGTTAGGAGAGCACCAACTAAGAAACAAACACTGGAGAATGGTCTGCTATGTGGAGACTTCAGACCACAGAGATGGCTTTGGAAGACTTACTATGTTCAAGTAATGTCATGAGGAATGCATGACAGAAGTTTATTTAGCCCATGGCAAATACAGTAAAATCTTTTTATATCTGTAACATTTAGATGAGTTTACTAATATTTATTCTCAATCTATTTGCTTGCTCATTTTTTAAAAACATTTGAATATTTGTTTCTTAACTCTGTGCCTTCAATTTATAGAAACTACAATTTCAATGAGGAAGACATTTGATTCAATTTATAGTACTAAGCTTATCCTGCCAGTAAAAGGTTTAAGCAACTTGAGATTTTAGTTTTTGTTATTGCTTCTTGACACCATGATTACTATAACAGCTGATTTCTATATGTTCAGTTTTTTTTTTTAAGAACTACCTCTTGATTCTATTTCTAATCTTATTGCAAATTTAAATTGTCTACCAATTCTTGAATCTAACTTATTTCTACCTGCATTTAAAAAAAAAAAAGTTACTTGGGGTTCATGTTGTTTAGTTAAAGCCCATAGTTAGTGCTCACAGCACACCATCCTTTTGTGCTTCTAGGAGGCCTTTCTTCAAAGTGGGTCACTGACACAATCAATTAATCTACATAGTGGATATTGGACTACAGCTAGAAGAATACTGGTTGTATTTCCATTTCTTAGCATGTTGTCTATTCGGCTCAATGACTGATTTATGAATGAAGGAAAAAATATACAAATAAGTGTCTACATGCCTACATAATGCATACAAGAGAAGGACATGAAAAAGTGAAATGAGAGCTTACAGGGATGAGTCGTCTCTTCTAGCTAGCACAGGGGTGAGGAGGGCATGAAAGAAATGCCAGAAGGATTAGGAAGGTGGAAAATGTACCAGAATTTTCAAGCTAAATATGCCGGGATTGAGACGGAGGTGAAGATAGTTTAGTAGGAGCTACAGGTACAAATGGAGCAAAGCATGTTTAGAGTACAGCAAGTAGTCTAACTTGGCCCAAGGGACAGATGAAGTTATGTAACAAGAGGTACATTTGTTTGCAAAGATCAGTTCAGGCTGAACTGCAAAGGGCTTGGAAATAGAATTAATTTCATAATAACTTAAAAACATTTCTGTGATTCAAAGCATTACCCTCCAGGATAGAGAACTTTGTGAAGCAGATATCTATAATCTAAAATTCTAAATACTTTTTAAGATGACTCTTTAGAGGTTGCTTAAAACTCCTCCTTTCAGAGATTTTTATATTTAAGCAAAACAACTAATAGAAGACTCTTGCTCTGATCATGCAGGACATTGAAAGATCTGATTTAACAAAGGTTGGTTACTGAGTGATAGTCAAGCTGATCTATACCTGTACCTGCATTTGTATTTCATGCCCCTAGACCTTTCCAGCAAAGGTTCTGTTTGACCGTGGAAATGAGCATGGCACCATCAGGCTAAACTGGGAAAGATCTCAGAATGGAAAGGTCCTTCAGGATCTCCTTTGCTTGCTTTTTCTTTTCTTTTTCTCTTTAGTCCCATTGTTTTTTATGTGTTTGTTTTGTTTTGCACACATACACTTACTTAACTGGAACTATGGTATTTCGCATTATAACTCCACACATATCATATTTCAGGTGTGTCTCCGTCTCAGTTACTAAAATCAGACTTCCCGGGCAAGGAGAAAGCCTCCACTTTGCTCCCAGCAGATGATTGGGACATAATGAACATCTGGAACATATACTCGGCTTCTTTACATGATTACTGATAGACCCAATCCTGTTGTGTTCTTCCAAGACTATAAAAACGTGTTAACATGGTTACATCACACACTTCAGCTGGTTTGTATAAGGCATGATTTTGCCACATGATATTTACTTTAAAAAGTAAATAATAGTCTCGTTCAAAGTGATGCTGTAACTCGGGGCACCCATGTCAGCCCTGCCCTGGCATTTCTTGCCCATTTTCTGGACTGAATGAACTTACTTGACAATAAGCTATGTAAGCATATTTTAGTGTTAACTACTAACTAAAGCAGCATAGTTTAGTAGTTATTGGAGGATGTTTTCTCCAGTTTGGGGTAACTCCAGCTTCAGTGTGGGTGGCTGGAATACCCCCATCTGATGAGTTGTATCTTCTAGTCCTATGTTTCAGAAATAGCTCTCCTTTCACGAAGAAAATCCCTTCTGTGTAGGATAACACAGCTCTGGGTTTGGCATGTTTGGGACATGGTTGTCACTAAAATTTTTCAAAAGGGCTCAGTGAGGATCCTGTGGAATTGTTATTTATAAATTGCAAAAAATGAAAATTTATCACCACTGGTGCTAGATGCTGACAATTGCTATTGTCTGGTTTTCCTGACTGCACTTAGCATCTGTTCTTGGTTCTTCTCTCCCACTGAAAAGATTCCCTTCATTCCCCATACCATGAACATTGGGTTTATGCTTTGTCTCTTTTGTATTTGGGTCCTAAGAGTTGGCCAGGTTTGGATCACAAGAGTCCTTTGCCCCACTGAGGCTGTCTTTGGGGGCAACACCTGGCAAATTATCTTTGATTTGGCAACATTTGATTCATCTTAAAAATTCACAAAAGTGAGTGGATAGAAAAAGTTTAGATGTTGGAAAACTTGACCTAGATAGCCTCTTAGGGGAAACAGATGCCTTCACTTAGCAGCCCTAGCCTCTCTCCAAACCCTGCGAATGCTACAAATGCCTCTGGATGTCTCTTGCTTTCCAAAGTAGTGGAGTGAGTTTAACAACCTTGGCACCTTGCAGAGAATTTAGTCATTCCAGGACATGGGATTGCTACCTTGATGGGAACTCAAGCCGGGAGGGAGCCTGCCAGTTGGATTGGCAGTGATCTAGCCCCAGCAAGATCCAAATCTGAAGTCACCATCTTCCTTGTGGAGAATCAAGGATGGAAAGCCAGAGAGCAGTTGATTAAAGAGAACTAGTTCAGTTAGTATTCATTAGCCAGCAAAAGAGTGGAAAGAAAGGGGGATATAAACAAACACAAAGCATAACTGGGAGCAAAAGGCCAAAATACAAATTAGTAAGCATACAGTCTGGTCAAACCATCCTACCTTGAATTGAGTAAAGTCTGTAAGACTTTAGGAACTGTCCCTAATCCACCCTGAGCTCCACTTGGGAATTGCCAGACAGGTAAAGTCATAGCTTTCTAAGAACTGTCAAGCGGCACTGGTTCTAAGGCAGGTTGAAAGGGATTTGCTATGTTTCTTATCCCAGGACAACCGTAGATGTTTCCCTAAACTTAAGAAGTACAGAAACAAAAAGACTGAGTTTGCCCAAAGATTGAGTTTGCCCTAATCTCTAAGTGTCTAAGAAGTTGAGCATAAATAACCCTTAAATAGGAAATGTTAAGGTGTTTGTGACTCATTGAAACGAAATTAATATAAATCGGAATAGGATGCAGTAGATAGATGCTGGACAGCGTGAGTTGCTTCACTACAGCTGCCCTCATTGACATCCTACAAATCTATATTCTGTTCTTATAGCAATCGTAAGAGTTAAAGTGGTTTTCTGTCTGAGGCAAGCTCTGCCTGATTTTCTGCCTTGGACTCCTGCACCATTTGCGCCTTGAGAGTAATTGTCCATTTAAGCAAATTTGGTTACTTGTTTTGCTTTATTAGAAGTCCCATAGTATAATGAAAAATCTGAAGGGACTTTTTTCTCTATGTTTCTGAAGCAGCAGCTCAGGCTGGAAGTAAACATAATCTTTCCCTGTTGGTTTCTCCTAAAATGCTCCACACATGGCTCTCCCCAGACTCCACCCTCAGGGCCCATCTCTGAACTTTTCGGACTAGCTATTTCGGAAATTAGTATTACAGTTATTCTAAATTCATGTTTAGAATTAATCATCTCTTTATTGAGCAGCAATGTGAGTACAACATTTTACAATGGGGGGTGTAGGGGTCATATAACAAAATACTGAAAAAGATCATTCAGCTACCAAAGTTGTGCAAATCATGCAATGTTGTATATTAGACCAGCCTGAATTTGAATCCTGATTCTGTAGTTTACCAGCTATGAGGCGTTAGGCAAACCATTAAATTTTCCTAGCTCAATTTTCTCTTCATTCATCCAACAAATATTTTTGAGAATCTGAGTATGTTCCAAGAACTGCACCAGGCACTTTGGAATGAAAGTGGAAATAGAGTATTTCTTTGAGGTAAGTGAGAATTAACGGAGACAATTAAGGTAATAATGGAATAAAAAATTGAATATAACATATATACAATAATGTTAGAGATTATTATCATTATTAACTAGCAAATATATATTGAGAAACTATTAAAAAGCAACCACTACGCTGGGGCTAGTGTTATACTAACGGACAACAGGTTGTGAAGAAGCCATGATAGGCCTTAGAACGAGAAGAGGTTGCTGAAGAAGGGGGTGTTTGGGATGGGAGGAGAGAGACTTAGATGTGGCCCAGGGACTCTGAAGAGGTGTGAAATACATGAACATGGCATTTGAGGATGGAAACCAGAATTGGCTAGACTGACATGAGGGAAGACTGTTTAGAAGCTCATGTAATAAACCAGGAATTCATTAATTCAAAACTAGAACAGGGCTGGGCAAGTTGAGAGAAGGAGGCTGAACCTTTTGTAGACATTATAAGGGAGAGCGCCAGAATGAGGGTGATGTTCGATGAGTGCATACATATACGTGTCCTATAAGTAAGCCAGGAGAAGACAGTAATCGTAGAAGTTCGAAAGATTTGCAGAGGTAAACCGAGTTACTAAATACACATCCACTCCAAAAACACACATATATGCTACATATTAAGTCAATACTAGGAACAGATAACACCTATCAATGATGTCTTCAATAATTGTTTGGACTTTTCCTGATTATAAAAGTAATACCTGCTCAATATAGAAAATAATAATAATTGGAAAATGCAGAAAAGTATTAAGAAGAAGGTTAAAATTACTTGTTGTCCCACTACTGAAAGGGCCATCACCCCCATAAAGCCAGGCAAGGCGTCAGTCTCTGAAGGCACAAGCATGAGGAAATTTCTCTCTCCATTTTGCCAAAAGGCAAGATAACACGATAGGCCTGAAACTTCTCTCCAGTGATATAAACAGCTATTTCTAAAATAAGGGAATGAATACATTACCTACTATCTAGAGAAACTAAGCTCAAATATTTATGTGTGCATGTGTTTGAGGTATATGAGTGTGTTGTGAGTGTTATATGCACACTTGTCCCCCTTAGTGGTAAGGGAAAAAACAGGGTTATTTTGGGCACTAATGACTAGCATCTTCATAAAATATAATGACATAATCAAGGCAAGTGCCTTGTGACTTCCTTTTATAAATGATCAGGGAATAATGAGTACAGGAGCCAAAGGTTTAAGGAAAATGTATGGGAGGAAAACTCAGAATTGGGAAATATAATCCATTAACTTGGGTTTTCCTTTCTGAAACTGGGAAAAGACTCTTATTATTGTTCAATTTAAGTGAGGGAGAACTATTGAGTATACCTTTACAGACCCAGGGGTGTGCTGGTTAATATATACGTCTTGGCCAATTTTGGTCAAATTCTAGATGTTTCTGTGAAGACAAAATTTTTAAATAAGATTCAGAATTAAATCGGTAGACTTTGAGTAAAAGCAGATTATCCTCCATAAAGTGGGTGGGCCTCATCCAGCTAGTTGAACACCTCCTGGGAAGAAGAGGGAATTCTACCAATAGACCACCTTTGGATTCAAACTGCAACTCTTCCCTGAGTCTTCCACCTGCAGGCCTATCTGCAGATTTTGGACTTGCTAAGTCTCCATATTCACATGTGCCAATGCCTTAAAATAAATTTAGATAGTGATAGATAGGTATCAATTGATGTTATCAGCTCTGTTTCTCTGGAGAACTCTGGTCAGTACAACTGTGTTTAAATATTTATTTTGAGCTCTGAAAGAAACTGAGGACTACACCATGTGTTGTGAAAAGGAACAAAGTATGTTCTAGACATATCTGAATGCCTGCAAGGTGTCCACAGCTGACTTTCACTCTGGGATCAGGGGTCTGTGCTTGGCAGAGGATAAGGTACAGTTTCCAAGGGTACATGCTTACCAAATGGATCATTACCAAGAGTTTCCCTAGAATCTGTATCTCCTCTTCAATTGATTACTCAAACTGCTATTTATGCAGGGAACCTTGTCAGGAAGCAGTCTGAAATATTCCCTAGCAGCCATCTTTAAATAAATAATTAAGGCTAGAGGCTGTGTTCCCTGCTCTCAAAGAACACAACAATACTTTTCTAACTGACCCACATGAAGAGTGGTAAGCTCTGATGAGTAAGTTTTTCTAGCAAGTTCAGGGCTCATCAGAAACAAGACCTTTTTGCATCAACCTTTATTCTGCAAAATCTTTATCAAGTATAATTATTTCATTTTTCTACTAAAAAGTACTTAGCAAAGTAGAAACAATCCAATCTTTCAAAATGGAAGCTCTGGAAAGACCATTAAGTGAGTGATAGACACTTCCGTTCTTCTTACCTAGCACTGCTCTCAAATCGACCTATGTTGTAATGTAACCCAGGTCTGTTGTTTCACATGTACCTCAAGGCATGATGCCATTCCCAGAATTAATCACAGATTTGTCTACATACAAATCTTTTTATACTGGGGGGTCATGAGAGAATTAAGATTTTTTTTCCAGTCTTTTAGCTAAGCAAGGACTAACTGATGGGGAAAGGAGAAAACCAAAGGGCTTCCACAGTACAGAAATCTGAGATCATGGCTACAACCTCATCCCCCACATTGCCCGAACACTGGGAACTTCCTCATTCTTATACAACTTTTGTCCATGCTGTTCCTTCTGCCCAGAACAGCCTTTACTATTTTCCTGTCATCTTGAAGGTAAACTCATACCTCAAGACCTAACTCAAATGCTATTCATGGAGCACTGAGTGGGGTGAAAAAATAATGAATACTGTTATGCTGAAAATAAATAAATTTAATTTAAAAAAATGCTATTCATTCCCCCAAACTTTTTCCAACATCTTTAAACTCTATGAAAGACTAGAATAAAAATGAGTGTGAGCTTAGAAGGTATTTAAATTACAAAGATCCATAATTAATACATATATAGGTGGTATTTTTCTTTGTTCCCTGCTTTTTCATTGTGGCTATGTACTTTTTTCCCCAGCGCACAGCATGTTCTACTGCAGTGATTCTCAAACATCAGACATTCAAATACCAATTACACTATTTTTTTTTTTTTTAGTCATAACTGTTGGCCACTTGTAATAGTATTTACTTAAAACAATTTTTTCTTAAATTGATTTTTTAAGAGTTATATATCTGTTTCAAAAACAGCATCACTTGCCTTAAATAGAAGTTATCGTTAAAAATAAATACCAAGAAAATAAAACCGTATTGTTAAATTCTGGATAAAACCACTGCATTTTGTTTCATTAAACAAGTCACTTTTCTATCCACCAATGCCCTACCCTTCATTTTCCTTTTTCACTCTCAAGAGAGCTTATGATAGTTTTCACGTGAATTAGCTTTATTTTTAACATCACTTATTTTCCAGGCTTTCATTAAATCAACAAAATGTTTTGAACTCATACCAGAAGCTCAGCTTTGGGACTGCAACCACGGGGAAGACATTTGCACCCTCGCTGAGTTATCATCTTTCTTTCTCCCCTTAGCTCTCTTCCCCTTTTAAAAATTACAGCAAATCAAATATCCCTGTTTATTTATTTCAAACAGATGAAAAGATTAAACATCAGTGCATCTTACAGTACATTTGAATCCAACGTTTTTCAAAACGCCCCATTCCTCCAATACACACATTAACCAAGATTGCCGTGGCAGTTTCCCCACAGGCCACTAGGCGGCGCGCACATTTTTTCGATTTCGAAAGAAAGTGCGTATCTAGGTACTACCCCTGAACTTTGGAATTGGTGTCTCCTTTCCCCACTTTCTGTTCAACTTGGGGTATTTGTGGCGAGCCCTCAGGTTCTTTCACTCCACTAAACCATCCTCGACCCATGCAGTGACTCCTTCCTTGTCTGCCATTACGAAGAATTCTTTCACTCCCCAAACCACAACAGTTTTGCTTCTGACTGTTTTCAGCATTTGCCCTTTTGACATTTTTGAAGAAGTAAGATCCAAGTTTAATGTTGAAAAGAAAGCACTGATTTATTTAGTGAGAAGATTTCTTCTCCCTATTACCGTTTTCCCTAGCTGTGGGGAAAATGCTCCTCTAAGGATTTAAAGCAGCTCCTTTGAGCTAAAGATCTTTCTGAGGAATAACAGAGCTCTTTATGAGATCTTTCCGAGCTGACATTGGTGCCCTTGTCAGCAGCATGTTGTATTTTTTAAGGTCCGGCCTTTTTCTCTGATTTTTACATTCTGACTTAACAAGGCCTTGATTTCGAATGCTGCAGAATACACTCCCAGACCAACTGTCCTTACAAATCATAATCCAAGACATACATCCAGGAGTTCCTACATTCTTTGCCTTGAGGATGGCCCTGGAACCTTCGACCTCACCCTTTATCGGATCCCAAAGTCCCCTTCCTGCTAAATATCCACCCTGAGCTTTTCTTGGGAGTCAGCAAAGACATTAATGAAATAAACTGTCAGTATATACACCCTGTTGCCCATAGATAGGAAATTGCCTTTTGGATGAGCACCTCTGAAGTTAACGTGGGGACCTCTGGGAACAGGGCTTCAGCAAAAAGAGTGAAGGCTGGGCCTTGCCCACCCCTTCCTGTGAATCTCAATCAGCCTGTTCTTTCAAGAGATGAACAACTTTCTTCCCCCTTTCTTTCTTTCTTTCTTTTTTTCTTTAGCAAAGGTGTCAGAAGTCTTCTGAGGCTGCAGCTTTATGCAAATACACTACTCAAGAAGCTGGCTTTAGGGGAGAGTTATTTATATCCCACAGGCATTACACATGCAAAAGGTGAAACTGTGAATCTCTGAATTTCCAGGAGTGGCTATTTTCATGATGAACGCATCCTTGCAGTTAGCTATTTTGGTGGTACACAATTCCCATACCTAACTGTCAGATTGTTCTGGGCAGGAGACTACATAATGATCCAGTAATTTTGGAATGACCCTGTATGTTTCTCTCCCGGTGGGACCGCATGACCTGAACTTTTTCTCCGATTAGATTTACTACCACCTTGGTCTGTCTAGTAATAGATACATTTCATTTCTTTTTCTCCTAAACAGCTACAGCTCTCAGTTATTAAAAGGTAATCATGCGGCACATTTATTGCCCCTTTCCCGTTCAGACTGACTCCTGGAATTAGCAAAGAAAATGGCTATGTCTCTAGGAATTATTGCCCTGCTCTGTCGCCGGCTCACCCTACCCAGAAATACAGACCATTCTCCACATCGAAGTCTACAATAATCACTTCAGGAAATTGCTTTCCCTATTGGAAACTGAGAGCTCACATCGGAATGTTTCCACAGCACAGCTGATGATAATTACGACTCACTGAAATTTCAGTTTTCTTTGATTGTGACATAAAAACTGGGACATAAATTAAAACCCAATTATCCTTTAAGGGTAATTGGGGTTATAAAACCAAGAGACTGTGAGTCAGTGTGTCGATATCGCAGGAGCACAATGTCTGATGGAACAATATGTGTTCTGTATCCCAAACAGCCTTTCACTTGAAACGGTTGGGGATAAGGTGATCTGTGCACAGTGCATACCAAGAGAGTACATCAGACTGGGTGACAGCCTTGGAGAAATGCAGTGAGCTTCTAGGACATCTTGGAGAGATTAAAATATGTGAAAACTGCAACAGGAACCTCCTGGCCTTCACCTGTGAAGGTGCACAGCGGTAAAGCAAGGCTCCCAGCACCAAGACTCCAGCCAACACCTGAGTGCGCACTTGGAAAGTGTGTTTCTTTCTACTGGGGCAATAGGCACAGTTCTTTGGTTTAACACAATCTACGTCATTATGGTCCACGAAAGGATGGACTTTGTTTTTCACAAAGGGCATGATCCACAAAGGCTGCAGAAAAGATTTTTGGTAAATCAAGTCATAAATTAACTTCACGAAGAGGAGCTCATTAAAGGAAGATTTGGATTATTATTTAAGGACAGGAAGTGCCCATATACCTGTGGCTCCCTACCAAGCCACCTCTTGAAGATGCATATGTGCATAGGCTTCGGATGAAATCATATTCACCAAAATTTCCCAACCATGTACCCCAAACCCTCTCGTGACACATCCGTCATTCTGGATTGCCCAAAGAGTTTCACTTCCCTGTCTTTCTAGAGAATTTCTTATTCCCTTTCATGTGCAGTGTTCATATTTTTAAAAGAGTACATACCTACCACATGCCAGTGACATTTTTCCTTTCTGGCTCTGCCCCTCAGCTGAAAGCCCTTGCAGGGCTTTGACTGTGATGCAAGTGTTGGGCACATAGCAGACACCCACTAAATGATGCTGAATGGGATGCACCATCAGACAGCATAACTCCAGATTTTTAATTCTTCTTTTTAGAAGGTAAACATTGCCGTAAGTTATTAACTACACAGAAGACTTGACCAGCCCCAGCTCCCTTTCAAAACCAACCAGGTTTTACTTTGAGGGCACTCACCTCTGCAAACAATTTTCCGGCCACAGGACAACATAAAGGTCCAGACTAGGGTATCCAGCAGACCTCTGTTTTCAGTGGTTGCGTCAGTCTCATCAAGTCCCCTGAGAATCACGAGAGAGAAATGCAAGGTCCAGGTTATTTCCACCAACCCTGGGAAACCAAGCTTGGATAGACATCTAGGGAAAGTGTTATGTCTGATCTGGGCTTTTGCAACCTTATTTCATAATCCACTTTCTTATCTACTATCTCACAAAACCAAAGAGCAATTGGTACAAACTGTATTGATAAAAGATCAGAACTTGATTCTCAATGGCAAAGGCAAGTATACATTATAAATAGCAAAACAGCTGGTTTGGACCATGTTGCTGGCCACTCATCCAGTTGAGGGATTTGAATGACATCATAACCCTTGAGAGGGTATTGCTAGCCAGCTGGTGTTATTTAGAATACACAAAAATTGGAGAAAGAAAACACACACACACACACACACACACACACACACACACACACACATACAGGTTTGAGTTATGCAGAAAAATATGAGTAATGGAAAAGAAGTTTGCCCCTCAGGTGCCCTTCCCCTTGGTGGGGCAGTGGCAGGGTGGCGGGGGCGGGGGCGGCACTGGTGATAGGAAGCCTAGTAGAGAAAGGAAGAAAAAGATTTTATTTTTTTCAATTGGCTTTATAGCTTAGCAAAGTCTTTGCCCTGTCACGGGCAAAAAGCATGAGACAGTGTCCTAAAGGGAGCCAACTGCAATGCTGCCTGCCCCTTTTCTAGGTTCTAGGAAATGAGATCATTCCCCTTGCTTGGCAACTAGGACAAGGGGTCACCCCAGTGCTGTCTTCCAACCTACTTTATCCCAGTCGTTTCAGGGTTAAAATTGTGAGGTTTGCTCGAGATGGTTTTTTTCTTCATTTCTGTTTTTTAATTTTGCATTTGCCCTGGAATATTAAATTGCTTGCCCATCCCCCATCGTATGTTCCTTTAATACCGGTAAGGTGTATTAGCAGATGTGTTGTCTCCATGCCCAGTAGAAAGTTAATCAGAGAACAGATCCTTATTTTCTATGGCAGCATCAGTATATTAATGTCTGCTAACCCTGTCACTCACACACATTCTTTTAAGGGAAAAAAATGCTTCTGTGCTCTAGTTTTAAAATGCAAAGGTATGATGTTATTTGTCACCATGCCCAAAAAAGTCCTTACTCGATAACTTTGCCAGAAGAGGGAGAGAGAGAGAAGGCAAATGTTCCCCCAGCTGTTTCCTGTCTACAGTGTCTGTGTTTTGTAGATAAATGTGAGGATTTTCTCTAAATCCCTCTTCTGTTTGCTAAATCTCACTGTCACTGCTAAATTCAGAGCAGATAGAGCCTGCGCAATGGAATAAAGTCCTCAAAATTGAAATGTGACATTGCTCTCAACATCTCCCATCTCTCTGGATTTCTTTTTGCCTCATTATTCCTGCTAACCAATTCATTTCCAGACTTTGCACTTCAGAAGCAATGGGAAAAATCAGCAGTCTTCCAAACCAATTATTTAAGTGCTGCTTTTGTGATTTCTTGAAGGTAAATATTTCTTACTCTTTGAAGTCATTGGGGAATTTTCTTTAAATTGTGTACTGTTTGCTTCTGCCTAGAAATGTTATTCACTTTAGAATTTTCATTGTTTCGGAACTGGGAGTTATTTATAAATTGCTGAATATGCAATTCTGTGGGATCTGAAAAACTAGCTCCGGGAGATGGATGCTTTTACACAGATATCTGTATGAGTAGAAACTATTGCAAGGTACTTATGCTAAATCCTCCACTTCTGCAGGGCTTCTGTGGTATCATTATAGACGATTCCTTTAAATCCTGACTATGGTTAAGGGCTATAGAGCATGGATATGAACTTTTGGATTTTTTTTTTTTTGCAGGTGCAGATGTTTTATTTTTAAGACTGTGTTCATGTGTATGCATATGTGTGTGTGTGTGTGTGTGTGTGTGTTTAAGTTGTCAGGACTTTTTATTACAAGCATGCTACATATGAAGAGTTACCTTTTAGGAGATGTTAAAGCTTTTAAATATGATCTTTGGAGCTAAGGTCCCAAAACTCTCTGCACTTCTGCCCAGAGAGTCAAAGTTACAGCGAAGTTTAATATGCTCTTCTGAAACAGAACTTGACAACTCTTGCTGACCCTGCATATTTGTATGATTTAAACAAATGCATGTTGTATATATGGAAAGCGGAAACTTTCTAGCAACTGCATGTTTAAGTTTTCTCTTTGGAAGGGGACTTTCATAGGTGAAGTTTGGACTTGGGATTTTTGTGTTGTAAAACTCTGATTTTTATACTCGGTGTTGTAAAGTCTCTTTAGGTAAATTTGGCTGCCGCTGTTAATGCCAACTTCTCGTTTCCAATCACTGGCCCTAGTTCAAGTTTCCATTCTCAGCAAAATTATATCCTTCAAGACTTGTGTTTTTCCAGTTTGCAAGCATTTTTAAGCCGCTGTCACTGGCTCCTAAGTACAATTGCCTAAGAGCTCAATTCATAAAACGTCCTTGCCACTTAGTACAGCATTCATTCGCTGTTTTCAAATACTCCACCACTAGGATTTTTCTTAGTCAAGTAAGTGGCTTAGGAGTTAAGAATACATCTTTGTCGGGCACCTGATTCTGCTACCTTCCAGTTGCCAAGACACATGCTGACTATCTTGCTTTTTAAAAGAAATGAATTCTCTCTATGTACTATATACTATACTATATATATAATATATATACGTGGTCTGACAGCTCAGGTTTTTGTCTCACTACTTAGGTGATCATAAAAGGTGTCGTTGAGTGTTATCTCTGCACTGATTACAAGTTTGGAAAACTGTCTCCAAATGAACGTTTCAGAAATAGTACTAGCAATGTTGTTGCTTTTCCCCTGTACCTGGAGCAAGAAGTGGCTTAAGGGAGCTGCATGGTCCTTCAAATGTAATTCAATTAAGTAAAGGTGTCTTGCCTAGAGGCAGAACTCACAAGCTGATTGTACTGTGAGTCTCAAGGTATTTGTAAGTGTTTTGGTTCAGAGGGAAGGGGGTAAGGCAGAAGACTGGAGCTTGGGATCCCTGTTCTGAGCAGCTACAATAGGCACACAATGTAAATTGGTGCCTTGAGCTGGCAGGGGGTGGGTGGGTGGGGTCAAGGGTAAAAGGGGGGGGGGGGGGGGGGGGGGGATGGGGGGGGGAAGATGGACTCAAATCCCAGCTGTGCAATTTGTTCATTGTTCCAATGGACAAAAGGCAGTTTACCCAGGCTAATGGCATACCTGCCTGGGTCTCCAAATGTAACTAGATGCTTTCACAAACCCCACCCACAAAGCAGCACATGTTTTTAAGTCCTCAGTTTTCTATTCACATCAGCTTCATAATACCCACCCTGACCTGCTGTAAAAGATCTGGAACACACAAAAAATGGTTACACCTACAGTGAGTATTTTCTTATGACTATTGCCCTTAAATTTTGCTGGGCATTTTCAGCACATCTGGAATCAATTGATATTCCATTTACTTAAGATAAAAAAGAAAGGTCTCTTAAATTTTGAATTTGGGAATGATTTTTGAGAAACAGTGCTCTGAATTCTTTTTTTCTTTTTTTTTCTCTTCTCCTTCTGGTTCTTCCTTCCTTTCTCTCTCTATCTTTCCTTTCTCTCTCTTTGTTTCTTTTGTGCCTGGCAAAATAGACGAACAAGAAAAGAACGGACATATGGGGCCACTTGTTTCAAACTTTTAACCCCTAAGCAAGTTTGTTATTACTTTCATTGGGGGGAACATAATGTGATAAAATTCTCTGGTTCTCTGTGGGTGTGCTGGACTGTTCCCTGAACTAAAAGAAAATGCAGTGGAGGTTTTCTCTTATCCTAGAACTGTAAGTGCTGATATTTAATCTAACAACATAACTCAGCAAAATAGAAAGAAAAAGAAAAAGAAAAAAGAAAAAAATTATAAAAAATAAATCTATATTTTGAAGTGCCAGTGGTCTATATGTGAGAACTTACATGTGTTATGCCAGAAATAACTATGTAAAATACAGTTCTGACATCTCACGGAGTTCTTAATTCACTAAGGCTACCTCTTTCCATGGATTTCACGAGAACTGAAGAACTTCAAGCCATCTTCAGTTACAGGTGCTTGGCCTTCAGCATTACTATAAACTCAACAAAGAAGGGAGGGATGGAGGAATAAGATTGGCAGAATAGCATGCATTCTAGAACTGGCCCATTGCCAGAGTGTGGGGTATGTTCTATAAGATCAATTCGGAGTTTGCTCTTTTGAAAAAGGCAATGAAATCCAGACAGGTTGGAACTGTTTCGATTTCCACTGGAAATACTGAAGGGGAAAACCCCCAATTATTTTATGACTTAAAAAAAAAAAATGCAGATTGGATGAGAATCTGTTTCTATCAGTCTTGGTGGCTTTGGCTCTGTGGGGATAGAGGGTTTCCATGCAGAGGTCCTATTGAGAAAATGGAAGAAGTGTTCAGTTGAGCTTTTACCTCCTCTTCTATTTTATGTCCATTATTTATGATGGTTTGCAAATGGAGGGCACTTTTCATCTTAAACTGTTTTACAAGCATTAACTAAGTATTTATGTTGTGTTAACGAGAGTCAGGGATTTAAAGTTTTTTTTTTTTTCCAGTTGCTGAGCTGAAGTTGTGGCCACAAAAATGGAAATCTTAATTAAAATGATGGAGCAAACTCTGCCACTGATGTAGAGAGCCATTAGGTTCTGAGTTCATGGAGGGCCAGGAAGGCAAATGACTGAGTCTGTTTCACCAAAAGGGTTGGAGTTGAATGGGCCTGCCACTACTGTGAGGTTCAGAAATCCTCTTTTTATAATGATCGCTTCCAGCGTAACTCCATGACCCTTTTGATAAGGTCCCTTGTTTTCATCCGGCCAATGATTCTTCTAAGACCACTGAAAGTAAATGCATCTAAGGGAAGTGAAGCTACTCACCTTGGGAGGCTTCCTGGAAGAAGCCACATCTTTGTGCAACAAGGAGTGATATGGAAAAGTTAGTGATCACCTTAGCGACCTTAACGTTGTTTCTACTACTTTGAGAGAGGATGAAGCCCTAAGCCACAGAAATTCTGCCTTCAGCCAGACTGTTATTTGGCTATTATGGGGGTCCCTCAGTATATTATGCTATAAAATGGTTACAGAGACACTTAAGTCCCTCTAAGACATAAAGTCAGAATTCCTGTGACAGAAAAAAAAAAAATCTTTTGCAGGTTTTGAGCCCAATGCCCTGTTCATGGAAGGCAATCTCTCCGCATATGTTGACTTGATATTTTACTTGACACAGAAGGCTTTAGAATACAGAAGATGTAGGGTCTACTTAGCATGAGCCAATTTCATTCCTAAATCCTATTTTTCCTGTTTCTGGTTTTTTGTTTTGTTTTGTTCTCACTTCCACTTGCGGTTTTGTTAAGTGTTGATATTCCCCAGGTAAGAAGTTATTCTGCCTCTCTGTCTTCCTCTCTGTCTCTGTTTCTCTCTTTCTCTCTCTGATTAAGTGAAAACAAAAACAAAAACAAAACCCTGTAGGGATGCCTGGGTGGCTCAGTTGGTTAAGCCGCTGCCTTCGGTTGAGGTCATGATCCCAGGGTCCCGGGATCGAGTTCTGCATCAGGCTCCTTGTCCAAGACAGAGCCTGCTTCTCTCTCTGCCTCTGCCTGTCACTCTTCCTGCTTGTGCTCTCTCTCTGACAAATAAATAAATAAAATTTAAAAAAAAAAAAAACCTATAATGACATATAACATTTTCGCAAAGACTTTTTTATCCACAGTAAATTATCTTTAATCAGTAGCTGGAAAATGTTGTTCTAGTTAACTTAATATTCTGGTCCATAATGAATGCCTATGCCATCTGTGGACAACAATCTTTAGAGAATTTAAATTAATAAAATGTATTTGGCCCCAAATCTGGAATGAGCATAGTTTAACCTTTGATAATTCAAAAGGTTTATCAGGATCTCTGAGTGCTATAGAATTCTACCGTGATAATAGCATTTTCCATTTTCCACTTATATAGTAAATGTTTCTAGCTATTTTATCTCATTGAATTGCCATGGAACTTGTAAAGAAGAGGTTCAGTGAAGTCCAGAGTGGCAAGGGGGTTAAACACAGGTTGTTTGATGCCAAGCCATGCTCAGTTTACACCACCCTGTGGTCTGTCTTGCACTCTGTTGCAATTCTGTGCAGGGTAGTTCTAACTAATGGCAATAATGGAATGCTAGGGCTGATGCACCTTTGTCTCACCCCCACGGCCCTTGCAGGGACCAAGGAGCAAACATGACCATCCTTCTATTCTTTTGGCAGGTAAAGCTGCACATCATGTCCTCTTCTCATCTCTTCTACCTGGCCCTGTGCTTGCTCACCTTCACCAGCTCCGCCACAGCTGGACCAGAGACGCTCTGTGGGGCTGAACTGGTGGATGCTCTTCAGTTCGTGTGTGGAGACAGGGGTTTTTATTTCAGTAAGTAGCCCCCCCTCTCACTGCTCTGTGGATTTACAACCGCAGGGAGTGTGTGAATAACTGAGCGACTGCCCATGGCTGGCTGCCGTCCTCTGCCTCTAAGATTCCTCACCTTAAACTAAGCCTAGTGTGTCAGCGGGGCTGTGGCAGGTTTTGCAGATTTAGGATGGAATTTTCCTCCTTAGCAGTTTGTCTTTTAACTGCTTCCTGCCGAGCTTTCCCAAAATTATTGTACTCTACCCTCACTATCCCTTTCCTTTAAGTAAAAGGAAGGGGACAGAATGACCCTGGGGAATTGAAGTTTTTGTTTTTGTGATCTGTGGATGCCCATATAAACATATGGAAACACCAAGGCCTGTTTTAAGTGCTAGGTAATTCCGAGTAAAATAGTAAGGTGGACTGGGAAAAAGAATTAAGGGGCAAATCCCAGATGTCACCATGCAATACAAAAGCACCAGGGACAGAAGGTGAACTTTGCTCAAAGGCACATTTGCAAAAACATAGCCACTCTCTAAATGCAAAGTGAAATGCCATATTAATTTGTCCTCTATGCAAATTGACCTTGATGTTTTGTTATTGCCTTCCTTTTCTCTGGGACTCTCCTGTGATCTCTCCATCTGGAAAAGGGTTTCTGACAAATGTGGGGTTACTTAGCCCATAAGTAGGTCTCAGGTGATTAAAAAGCTGACAGTCAATAAAAAATAGACAGCCCCGTCAATGTTTGCAAGTAATAAACACAAACATAAGCCAATGTTGCCTGGGGGAAATGAGCACTTACAGAATCTACCTCAGAGGCATCCATCTTATTGTATAATATATCTTATTGTCCTTACTGTATAGGACTGTGAAAGATTTAAAGCCAATTGCTCATTCTATATAATTATTTAGAATTTTAGAGAGTTCCAGGAAACTGATGTTGAGGTCCTCAGTGAGCATGAATCATTCTTAGAGGTTCATTATCACTCGAGTGTAGACAGCTTACCTCAGTTGCCCACTAAGCTTTGAATAGCTCCTCTGATGACTCACACACTTCCAGTCTTTCTCATCTTCTTCCCAGGGAAGGTGGTGTGTGCCTGTGTGTATGTGCAGTGTATGCACAAGTGTGAGTATGTGTGTGGGGAGGGGGGCTGTATAGAGCAGTCTGGGATGAGTCGGGGAGATGGGAAGGGAGAAGCCAATGGAGGACTGATGATTTGTACTCACCATAGATTTGGCAACAAATAGTCTTTAAACAACTAGTGACAGAGAATGAGAAGTGCTACCTGAATGGGCAAACACCCTTCTCTGTTTCCAACTAATGCTTTAATAGAGTGAATTCATTTATTTTTCTGGCAATAAAGAAATTCTATCCAGTTCTCTATTGTAGGGTTGATGAATAAGTTCATTGGGCAAGTACTTTTCAAATAGCAGACTTCTTTTACCTTTGAAATATACAATGAAAGGCAAATGTGTTACATCAACATCATCCAATGATGAGATGTCATTATTCTTTACTTTGCTGCTACTGATCCACATATAAAAAATGAATAAGTAATTCTCACATATTATGTCCGAGAGGATTTTTTTTTTTGCCTTGATAATCTGTTTTTGCAATTTCCTTTGATCCAAGGATCAAGGTAACTGCCAAGCCCACAATTGTCTTCTGTTATGTGCCAGGATGAATTGTCTTGTTCAACTTGATGTGTTCCAGGATTTCCATGTAGAGTGCAAGAAAACTGGATCATTCTGTGCCTGTGATGTTTGCATTAGATAATGAAAAATGGGAATGTAAATAATGATTTGGTCTCAAGTAACCATATAATCCTGATATATGTGCACACAGATGGTTAAAAGTATTGGACAACTAGGATGAAAACTGATTTCAAGGCACCAAAAAGGTTCTTTTATTGTTACTACAATGATTAAATTTTAGCAAATATTTTTCAATTCCATTCTAATAACTTGAAAGGGAAAGGTTATATTCAGCAGCTTTTGATGTTTAGAGTATGACATTGGATCGAAAATGGTTTCATAGATTGTTGTGATTGTTGTCAGTATTGTCACTGAGACTATGTTTCATAAATTCTGCCTTATAGAATTCCATGACTTACATATTTTATTTGTCTGACATAGACCAAAATTACTCTTTTTAGCTTTCTAGTGAATTGGACAATCCTTTCTGTCCAAAAGAAGTTAACCCCTTTAAGTTTTTTAATTCAAAACATCAATGTAGCATCTGCTACATTTTAGACATTGTACTAGGCATGAATGAGATGTCTAGAAATGAATGAGAAATTGACTTTGCTTTCAAAGAACTCACAGTCTAGTTAGGAGATTAAAAAAATACACCTAAGTATTTTCAAGTGTCATAAGAGAAAAATAATCATAGGAGAATAGATTATGGCTCTTTACCCTTTTCCTGAATATTTTGTCCCATTTGAAATCACCTAACCAGGATCTACACTCTCAATGGGCTTCTTGATGCTGTAGACTGTTTATTTACCATGGAATCCCAGTATCTAGCTCAATGCCTGGCTGAGATAGTAGGGTCTCATCTCATCTTGATCACTGAACTGACAAGCTTGAATTAAATTGTATCCAACTGAATCCAGTGGAATGGAATGGAATTACTTATTTGGAATCTTAGTCTTCAGAACCATAAAGAATTAAGTTTGTCAAGTACTTTGGATAATTCCTGCCTCCTATTTACCCAGGGGTTGGATAAAATTGTTTTTCTTTCATTCAACTGAATATGGTGGATACTAACAATGACTTGGAGTCTGCATTTTGGTCATAATCCGTAAGCCTACATTGATGGTCTGTTTTGTGTCTGAGCCAATTATTCTAACAAGCATTAACTGTTGTCAACAAATTTTATTGAGTTTCCTTTTTGTCCCCTGAGATTTAGTGTTTGTGGACAAGTCAGCTCTAAGCATTTATGGGTCTTTGAGATACTTTTTAGAGGAAAGCAGTGTTCTTCAACTCTATTCCCTGTCAATTGACTCTTTTCATTGTTTTTACCCTTACTTTGAAAGTTTTATTGTGGTTGTGACTTTTATTTTGAGCTGCTTCAAATCCATTTTGAAAATATAGTTTTGTTGTCGTTTTCTTTTTTTAAGAATGGAAAGCTGTTTCTGATCTTCGTTTAAAATCCAAATATCTAAAAGAAAATTGCCTCAATATTTATCCTTTTTGTCAGGTCAGAAGGCTTAACAAGGGGGATTTTTTTAACCTATTAGAAACAGAACAGTTCTGAATTTAAAAAAAAAAAAAAATGTTTACTTTGTATAGACTGACCCAGTGTGTGAATGAGCTCATATTTCTCTATAAGCACAAGTTCCACTACAACATAGTGGAGGCAACCTTCTAGATTATCTGTTTTGTGAACAATTTTTCTAGCATAAGTAGAACAGTTCCTCTATAATTAATGCAGCTTCCCCAGACATTTTACAAAATGAAAGTTCCAATGAAGGGCTAATTACTAATTCTTCCCTATGCATCATAGTAAGAGAAGGTATCAGCCAGTCTTGTGCTCTCACAGTCCTGTGAGAAAAATGGTGGCGTAATGAAGTGGCACATTGGGAAAGAGCTAGCTATTATCTCGCCAGATTGACGGAGCCCTCATAGAGGAGGGCTTGTTATAACCTCATTTTGCATGAAACATAGCAAGAGGAACAGAGCTTCAAGTGAAAAAGAAGAAGTTAAGCTTGCCATAGATATAATTTTTTGACAGTCATGGTGATTAAACATTTTAACATGTACTTTAGGGGCTTGTGGAATTTCTGTCTTTGGAGATACTTAAAAATTTGACAGACAACCAACCATCTTGGATGGTTTCAATTAAGAGCAACCAAAAGAAAGGAAGTTTCTGGGGTCCTTTTTAGTTTTAAGAGTCTATAAACAGTCCCTTAAATAAACTGTATATGCTTTACCTCAGTGGTCTGGGAAAAAGGAGAAGTAAATCAATGAGAAAAGAAAGTTGGATATCCTTTCAGCTATTCCAGATTTATAGGTTTTGTAAAACATGCTTCCAATGCACAGTTATTAAGAACAGGTCTGAATAAAATAAGGCCATTCTTCATGTGTTAAAACATACTGCTTTATAGAGTTTAAGTGAAACTTTGCAACGAAATTCATAGTTATTGATTGTAATAACCTTCCTAGATCTAGGTATTATTATTAACTCAGGCTTCTTTCATTTGAAATATAGTGCTCAGAAAACTGCTCCCGGACCTGTCACTCATTAGCTGTATGACTTTGGCAGGCATTTAAGCTTCCTGGGTCAAAATGTCCTTGTCCATAAAACAAGGGGATTTTGTTAAAGCAAATGACTTCTTCTAATTTTAACAGACTCGTAGTCCAGGTTATAATGAGCAAGGATTTGGTGCTATTCAGGAAAGTCGAACCTTAAATTTAAGTAGTGACCAAAGAACTTTTAGTGTTCTTTATCTTCCCTAAAGAGTTTCCGTTTGCCCCCAAAGATATAAGATTCCAGTACTTACAGAAAGAATAGCCAGCTTCTTTGTTTTGCTTTATTTTGTTTTAAGCTGGATTTCAACCCCTCAGGAATGGAACAGAAGTTCAGACATGACCAAATACGCGAAGGTCATCTAACCAAAGGAGCACATGCCTCATGCAAGCAGATTGCTGTGTTTCTTTGTGAGGAACGACCAGCTGACAGTTCTCATCTTTACATTTTCTCACTTTCTTGGATGTGAGAACAAGGGAGTAGGTCAGTTTTTAGTTGCCCTTTATTAATAACCAGAAGGGGCAAATAAGAATCTATAGGCTTCTAAATCTTGACCAACTTCCTTTTGCCAGGCCTACTGAAACAGCCTTTCCAATTAAAGAAGAGAGTCTATAGTTCAGGACAAAGATATACACCATTAGCATTGCTTTGAGTGGGGCTGGGGTTGAGCCACACCACTTGTATTCCATGGCTTGGTACCCCTTGGACGGCCAGCCATGCATTTGTATGACAGCTGGTCAAAATTAAGGGTACAGTCTCTGGCTGTGGAAAAGCTTTTCTCTTTGAAATTATTTGGCCCATGTGCGGTTTGACCTTATGGCCCTGCCCTCATTAGCACCACTAAGTTACTAGGCCACAGATATTCTTAAAGAAAAGTAAGGAGTTTTTTGTATTAATGCTAAATGCTTGCTACTACTCTTTAAATATGCCCAAGAGGACCAGTCTATACAAACAAAGGACCACTTAAAAAGTGATAGTTTCTGTGAGAAATTAGAAGATAATTTGCATTTTTCTGACATTTTAATATTCTTTAAGACTATCTCCCTGATGGAGAATTATAAGAAGCAGAAGAGTGGAGGGTTCAGGACCAAGAGCATGGTCTCTACTGCCAAGAATTCAGAGTTTGAATTCTAGTTTACTTGGTGGGTGGCCTTGAGCAAATTACTTAACCTTTTTGTTCCTCAGTTCCTCATCTGTAAAATGGGGCCTACCTCATAGAACTGGTGTTAGGATTAAAGGAATTAATGTATTAGGACATATTAACTTAGAATACTGCCTGGCACACAGTAAGTGCCATACATATGTTAGCCACACTTATTTACTTTCTTGTGGGGTCAGTTGCAGAGTCTATTGCAAAGGTTGAGGTATCTGAACAGCCCAATTAGTTAGACACTCATTTTCTCTCCTTAGGGGTAGCTGATAAAACCTATTATTAGTAGTAATAGCAATATAAATAGAAAGAAGAATGTCTTGTATTTGACTAGTATATTTACTTTTTCAAAATTCGCTTGTATCAGCTCTCTCATTTTGGTTTTATCTCTGGAAGGGAAGAATTATTGCTTCCTTGGACAAATTAGAATAATGAGACGCTGAGATTTTGTTATTTACATCACTGGACAGATCTAGAACAAAAGTCAAGTTCTCTTGTCTCCAAGAAGCATGTTCATTTGGCCGTTTACATTATTCAGAGACCGAAAATGTTATGGCTTAGGGAGACGCTTCCAAAAATCCTATCCTTTTCTGAGAGAGAGTAATACAGTTGATTCTGAACACTTCTTTGAAAAGAGGCATGAGGGAGATATTCATGTGATGACCCTACATTTTATCTTCCAGAAAATTTAGGAAATACTAATTGAATATCTTCAGGGTGCCCAAGAAAATCTTTGATTAAGGGCTATTGCTGTTCAAGAGACTGGACCCTACTCAGGGTAAATACTGCAGCTCACCTGTGAGCACCAGGATATGCAGTACAATCCGGGGGAACTCTTCTTCTGGACAACTTCACATTTTCTTCCTTCTCTGCTAGCAAACGTCAAGTGCGTCATTTCTTGCATCTCTTAGTTCTGTTGTTTTTTCTCAAAGACCAACTGAAAAAGGGCTGTTTGTTGGGACTGGGAATCTTTCTCTGGGCTTATGGAAGAGAGGTGGTAAAGGAGAGGTGATCACAAAGTGCCATAATCCAGATAGTGTGCCGAGCAGAAAGAGACTTCTCCAGCTTGACTATGGGAGGAGGTATGAGACAGCCTGGGGTTTAGATGTAAGGCTTTCACCTGTGCAGATACCATTCAACCAGCTGTTTGACACTGTTGGTTTGGGATGTATTGTTTCTTAAGTGGCTAGTGAGTTAGGCACTTTGGATCCAGAAGACAGTCAAGACTGTCTTCTCTATTTTTCAAATTCCCTGGGCTACCAGAGGCGTTTTCCAGACATCATGTACCATGCCAGCCTTCCTCAGAGCCTCTGTGAAGAGCCGACCTCACCCCTCTAGCAAACTTCCTTCCCATTTCACAGTCTATAACAAAAAAATCAGACACTGAAAACAAGTACAAGATCTCTCTCAAGTAGACTTCTCATTGTTCTCAATAATGGGCTACAAAGCCTTTGCTCTTTCACAAAGCCGGATGTCTTTGACAACCATGGTGGCAAAAAATTGCTCTTGCCCGGAGCTGCTGCCCAGGCAGAGTTCCATCCTACACCTCTCTCTGAAACATCAGCAAGCTCTTACATCACAAATAATTATTTTTGGTTGCCTGGAAAGTTCCAATCTTCAGGCCTTATTAGCTGTTAGACTAAGAAGATGACAACACAGCATTTTGTTTGTCTTTATCTATATGCGATATCATGTTTAAAACAGCAAAGAGCTGTTATTTGACGTGTGATTCCTTAACTGCAGTAAGTTGTAGGCCATTTAATGCATTGTTTAGTCTCACATTGGCTAAAGCGACTTAAAGAAGCACTTGGCAAGCTCTGGCTTTTCATTCTTGGCATAGCTGCCCCTCTTACTTTTTCACTGAACCTTAAATACCAAGAAAAACCCTTCACTTACTTTATATCTGGCATATTGCTTTATACAATTGGCCAGAACTTTTGCATGTGGCCCTCTGCATTTGTCCTAGGGTAATTAATGGCTTTGCAATATTTGATCAGCAGCAGCATGGTTACAAAGAAAAATTGTGCAACTTGTAGAGACCACACACTCTTTTAAATTAAAACCTTTTGCATTTAATGCTCAGGCATACTACAGGATAGGGTTTCCATGCCAAAAAAAAAAAAAAAAAGGAAAGCAAAAAAAGAAATGCCATGCTTCAGCATCTGGAAAGACACCCAAGGTCCTGACTATTGATTAAGTATATATCTCTCTAGTCCCTGCTTCTTAAAAATACCTGATTATTCAAAGGAAGTAAAATTAAAGACTGCTACAAGGTTGGAACCCCTTGAAAAATAGTCATACATCAAGAATGAAACTCATAGAGAGGTGACGTGTCCAAGGTCACACTGTTACTTAGTGGCAGAAATAGAAAAAGATACTATTGATTCTCTTTTCTGATTCCAATGTGGTGTTTGTCTTTTGGCAACAATGAACCCTGCCTATGTCAAAGTTACCCAGTATATTAAAATGGGCTGGGACAGGCCTCCAATCAGGCTCACCGAAATGAATATAGATCTTGGTGGCTCTCTCATTCCAGTAAACTCACCTGAAACTTAAATTTAACACTTTCCCTTGGTGTAGAAATTTGCACAAACTAAAGTAATTCCTTGCCTGTTTCTTACACATTACACAAAATCTTCAGATGTGCTTTAGGCATTCCAAGTCCACTTAAGGTCATAATTTAGACTATTATTGTATATTATATTATTCTGACTCTTTGGTCACTCTCTCCAATGTCAACTTGGGTAGAGCTGCTTTGGAATGACTTAGCAAAGCTGTGCTCCTGGAAAATCTGAAACAGTCTGATGAGTTGTTGGATCAGCTTTTTTTTTCTGGAGATTTCTCTGACGGCCCCAGGCCAAAAGAAATTTACACCTGATTTTTTTGCAGACTTCCAGGCAAATGCTCTATGAATCTCTTCAGCCTTTCTTCTTTAATCTGTGGTCTTTATGAGATATTAAAAGATTATTGGAATGGTCTTTTTAAACTTTGAAATTGGGTTAGTCATAGAGTCAATTCTGTGGATATGGCTGGGAAGACGGCACTGCCTCTGTGCCATTTACCCTGATGAAATGGCTCTTTCATCAGAGGCAAGTGATGAAGAAAGTCTGCATTGAGCCAACGCACATGCAGCCAACAACTTCTGATAATCTACGAAACTGGGGAAAGGAGCACCAAGAGTTAGAATTCTGCATTAAACTGATTTGAGGACATTATAGATTTTGGCCTCCTCACTTCTCCTTCCACTGCCCCCAGCTCTAGCCCCTTTGTGAGACTAAGGGGCATGTTTTTAAATCCTATTTTATTCCTGTACTCCCCGGTCACCTCCCTCAGCAGTGTCATTGGCAACAGTTTCTCAACCTCAACACTATTGACATTTTGGGCCAGGTAACTTTTTACTGGGGGAGGGGAGTTCTTCTGTGCATTGTGAATGTTTAGCACCAGACTTGGCTACTACCCTCTGGATGCTAGTATCCTTCCTCTGAGTCATGACAATCAAAAGCATCTCAACATTGCCTGATCCTCCCAAGGCAGGGGTGTGGAATCACCCCTAGTTGAGAACTACTGGACTAGAGGTCTCCAGAAGGGAAGCAGCTAGAGGGATGGGAAAGCCATGAGTGAAGGAAACAGAAAAGCTAATTATCAGTCACTGGTGAATAAGGAGTTTATGTTCCATTGCCCAGAGTAAACAGTGAGAACATTCACTGTGGCTTTGAAAACTTTTTTCTGAAATTAAAAGAACTCTTCCTATAGGCTATCTAGAAGGTATTTTAGGCACTCCATTTTGTGTTATAGCTATGGAACTCATTTATTTTAGTAACAGCAGTAAAGGAAGGTAGAAATGGTATAAAGCAAAACTTTGTGCTTAGAATTATAATGAAAAAAAAAAAAAGAAATATGATAATGACCACTGGAGCAAATGAAAAAGGAGATCATTATCTATGACCTCAATATTTATGGCATTTTCCTTCTTAGTCATATAATAAATAGCTGTTAATGTCCCATAAGTGAAAACGCCTGGCTCAAATATGGTGGCCACAATTTTTCTCTTTCTTTCTGTGTCTTTCCGATCTAAATATCATCAGAGGCATTTTATTGCCCAGAAGCCCCAGCAGAAAACAGAAAGATCAATGAAGTATTGCATAGGAAACTGAAGTTCCACATTTAAGTCTCACCCAGTTCCCCTACTTAATAGCATTTCTTCCCTTTGGCACAGTTACTTAATATGCTTGGTTCTTACATTCTCCTCATTAGTAAAGTGGGAATTAAAATATTACACCTTGTTTTGAGGTTCAACTATAGAAGGGCTTTGAAAACCTAAGAGGCCATCCAAATATGCTACCATTAATTGAATGAGCTGAGTGCTTTACCTTGTCCCTCTAATCATCACCACGAATTATTTCAGTGGTTCAACTTCAGTTATTAATGGTATTGACCCATCAGTTCAAGTGTTCTGCAATAATTATAATTTAGAAAAGTTAATTTGGCAGTGTACCACCTCAACTTTATTAATCAGAAAGAAAATTATATTGGTATCTTCTTTTAAGATATCACTTTGCATTTAGATGGCCCAAGACTTAACTAATGGATTTTCAGAATGTTCACCCAGTATTACTACTCATGTCCTCAATGCAGGAAGCAGGGAAAAAAAGGCAGAGCTTATCACTTTACCACACTAAGCTTGCTTAAATATTCTGTCTCCTCAAGGTGGTTAGGTAGTCACTGAGGTTTCACATGTAGGCAAAAGATTTCCATTCTCCCAAGTCAGAGATTTCCATTCTCCCAAGCTATTGGTGATTTCTGCTCAGCCTCAAATGCAGTGTTCAGCAGAGGGAATGTATTCAATAATCAGAAAAGTATCTCTGAACTCTCAGGCTGCTGAGTGTAATTCCTTCCTTATCTTAGGCTGACTTAGGACAACTGAATTTTTTGTTTGGGCATGTCTTTGATGAAATAAAAATTGTGAGTTTTATCACCATATGGCCCAGTGACCATGTGGCAGGTAGTTCTTCTGTTTCAGAGGCTTCACATCCAACAGCTCTCAGAAACATAATATTTGACTTAGCAAAGACACTTTTGAACCTCACAATCAAATACTGGTCACTGCTACCATGAATTTTCATTCTATTTTGAGCTCTTTCAGAAAAATTAAGTTTAAGTTGTTGTTGTTGTTGTTGTTGTTGTTGTTGTTGTTGTTGTTTCTGTCCTCCACAGCATCTGGTGTTGGATACTTAATAAAACTGTTTGATTTGATGTTGACAAAATCATTCCACCATTTCCTTCTACCAGTCCCCAGAATATATCCCAAGGACTTTCCACTTGTTACTGCCACCATTAAGGATCTGAGATTTAAGGTATAGGATAAAAAAGCTTATCTGAGATATCATTTCTTGGGACCCCTTCACTATTGCCCTGGTAAGAATTTCTGCTAGCTCAACAGTAAGCTAATTCTAGTCAACAGAGAATTTTCAAGGTCTACCAGAAGAGCCTTCACAAAGAAGTTCCATCTGTGGAAGTGGCTTTGAAAACAGAACCTCCCCTCAGTTCCTCTCTGTTTCATCTGAGATATTCATACTAAAAGGAGTGATGATTGTCAAGGGAAGGCACATAACAAATGGTCCATCTCTGGCAAATAAACCCCCAATACAAGTATAACAGTGAGAGCACAAGCCCTCTGAGAATAAGTAATTTTTTATTTGTCACTGCATAATTGAAGAATTGGAGATCTAGAAAGAACCATATAGAGCAATCTGGTTCAGTGCTCTCACTTCCCAGAGGAAGGAAGCAAGATCCAGAAAATAAAATAATAGATGAGGTCACAAAGCACACTGGTGGGAAAGCCAGAACGGCAATTTAGTCACCTCACTTCATCCAGGGTTTTTGCACAGGACTACACTGTAAACTTAACCTTGATAACTCACATAAAGTTAGCACTAGCAACTCAGGATTACTGTCAGTCAGTCACTTCTGTTATAGTGCATTAGAACAGCACTTTGAAAGTCTGAGCCCTTAACCAATCAGAAAACTTTTTTTTTTTCCCAACTTTTGTCACCCATTGGATAACATCATCAAGTCTCTTTATTCCAAATCTTATCAACCTTACTATAGCACTAATGGATTTTCATAGATTCTAGTAGTTTGATGGATTAGAAATTTTAAAGAAAATAGTAAAGAGTTAATTTCCTTTTAGAGATAACTTTAATTTCAAGTCCTGTCAGTTGGTTGCCTAGTTTATTCATTTTGTATTGCTTGTTAACTCAAAAGCCACCCAAAACAAAAGGTATTGTCAATGCATTATTTCTGTCTCCACACATTCCTGACTTGCTAGCCTTCCATGAAGGTCTTCCATGAAGAAGCTTAAATTTTCCTACGTATTCTGAGTTTTATGTTTCTTTCCATTAAAGTTTCCAGCCGTTCATAGACATATTTAGTTTGGCAGAAGGTAGTGGTGACTCATGGAATGAAGAAATTTAAAAGCAAAGCTACTGAAAATCGATCTAATTTCTTTTTGGGGTAATTTGGGAGTGAGCGATTGATAATTTGTCTAATTTTTCCTAGTTTCATCAGCTGCCATACTGCCAATATTTGTTCCATATGGGTGCTTTGTTATGACTGAAATATATAACAAATTTCAACTATATCTAATATGGTCAAAGGCTAAGACTATTGTTGGCTCATTTTCTCATTGTTTTTGGCTGGACACCCTCAATCAATGGTTATTGAGTGAAAAAACGGGATCATATTGAAACCATTTTCAGCATGTTCCTTCCTATGGATCCAGCCATTTCACTGTGAGTTTGTCAAGCACAGCAAATGTTCCTTATTAAAGGGATGATTATGTTTTTGACATAGATGTGACTGCCAGTTAACTGCATTCACCTTATAATTCCACTCTCTCGATTTGGTGTAGAGATGTTTTTGGCTTTCCAAAGATTCCTTCTTTTCAGCTGATTCTTGCCTCCCATTATGGAACAGATATTTAGGGATAGATTCTGAGATCAATGACATACTCATACAATAAGCATCATTTCAGGCTTACCTTAAGATAGACAGTCTGTGGGCCCTGAGTTATTAGAATCATAAGACTTGTAAAAGGTATTAGTGCCACAAATCTGGCTGGCATTTCTGTAGATTACTAGTGCTTTGCATGCAATTATGGAAATCTCCCTTACCAGAGAAATCAGACCAGGGTTTAGGAACATTGCATGAAAACACTATGCTGTGTAAGCTATAGACACAGAAGAACTTACTTCTGGCTGGTTCTAAAGTAGGCACTGATCACTGACATCCATCAAGTAGTTTATTTCAGTCAATATAAATGATTTCAATATCCTCCTCCAACAACAACAACAAAATGTCAATAATAAACAGAGAATTTTCTTAGAAGAAACCAGACGTTATTGAAGACCATCGAAAGTGGCAAGAAGTAGTCTCTTGTTTATGATAGGAAAGTTTGTTTTGATTAACAAATGTTCTAAGCTCACACATATTACATAGTAAAAATACAGTTTAGTGTATGAAGACTACAGCCTTGCTACTCGAAGCAACCTGAAAGCTTTTTGGAAACACAAAATCAGGGGCTCTACTCCAGACTAATTAAAACAAAATGTGCATTTTAAACCAGATGCCAGAGGATTCATATGCACATCAGGATTTGAGGAGCCCTGGTCTAGGGAATCAACAGAAAATAACAGGTACATGTTGGTAGGTGATTCATCTGTTAGAAAAGAGAACACAAGATAGTCAGGGCTGAAAAGTGTTGGAACCAAACATGTTTATGATCATTAACAATATATATGCCGATTCAACCATATCAAGTCCCCAATTCCTTCGCGTTGGTAGAGACTTTCCTGGGAGGAAGTATAGAACTGCTCCAAGGATAACCCCAAGGGCTGACCTTCTGTGAACTGGAAATTGGAACTCCTAATTGCTGTAGCTGCAATTTCCAAACCCATCACTGGGGCCAGGAACTGAGATCCAGTCCTTTAGATCTTGCCAGCTTCTTTTTCAATAGTTACATTTTATAAGAACAGCCAAGCAAGAGTCCTTAAAAAAAATATTTCTAATTGCATTGAGTGGACAAATGTGTTTTACTCATATCAAATTGCTTCCTTTGTCATGTTTAGCCAGGTTTTTATATTATTTCTTATGACTCTGAGTTGATTAGTTCCATTAGGTTTGCTATTGGAATTTAAAAGAAATTGTTTTGAGCTAAGAAAACTGGGTTTCTGTCTCCTATTGGAACATAAAGGGTAAACTTTAAAACTGCAGCTGGCTCCCAGTTGAAAGCCTTCACTAGACCCTTTCTGGAACTAGACAAGTTCCCCAGACTGAACCCATTAATGAAAGTCCAGATATCTAAAGGACATGCTTGTTCAGAAAGACCTCATCCCACAGTAAGGCAGGTAAAAGTGAGAGAGGTCCAGTTTATAACTTCTTTTCCTTGAATGACACGAGAAAAAAAGAGGGAGGGCTTTGAATGAGGGACTTTGGGTATCCTGGGTTTACCCAGAGGTTTACCACTAAATAACTTGGTAAATTTGGTGAATAGTCCCATGAGTCTCAAAACCTGTTTCCATTGGAACAATAATATTAAGTTGAACCATGACATTCCACTTCTGAAATGGGGTCACTATGATCTCTTTTCACAATTCTCCAGAGGGAAAAAGTAAGTCATAGATATAGTTTTCAGAATTTTTTCATATACATTTTCCTTAAATTTAAAGTATCTGTCACCTCCTGATTATAATCAATTCAATTGGTAGTACTGGACTTAGCTCACAATTATATATTTAATTTATTTAGACTTAATCCTCAGCATTTTAATGCAACGTCCCTTACTCCTCAGCACTCTACCCACTGAAAGAATGTTGACCAGGCACTCTCTAGAACCTTTTCCAAAACTAACTTTTTCTGTTATTTCATGGAAACCTCTAAAATCATTTAAGAAATCCAACAGGACATAGAGCTATTATTGTTTCTTTACTAGAATTCTTCTTTCATTATTTTTATTCAGAGCTTTAGTAAAATGTATGGAAGTAAAATTATGGCATTAATCTATTAATCAATAATATAATAATATAATTACTATAATTATATAATTATAATATCATTAATAGCATTTACTGGGCACCTATTCTGTGCTAATAGAGAGGATAAAGCCATGCCTTCAAAGAGATTTCTCACTTGTATGTGAGAACCCATTAAATATCAATCATGAACCCCAAGCTTGGATCAGATAGAATTCTTCCTCCCCTATATTATTCGAACCTACACCATCCATTGAGTTCCCTCTTGTTAGCAAAACATTAATGATGAAAGGCATGAGTAAAGATACCTACTACCCTCACAGAGTTATTTTAAAGCAGATATCACAAAATTGTGCCCTATTCCTACCCTACCTGAATCTAGGCCACAAACATGGTTTTTTTGCACCAACAAATACACTTTCTAAATTTTGGAATTATAAAAACTAAAAGATTTTTGGCAAGTTAGGTGATCTAGTGGTACTAATCAGCATTCCTGAGTAGCTGCTATTAGCTAGAGGTTTTTAGGTGGGATATGTGCCCCTTTAGCCCACCACAGTGCCTTACAAGCTTGCTTTATTCATCTACATACCCATGGGGCCTCAGCATACACAGACCTGTGCCACCCCTTCCCCAGATATACAAGATCTCTTTGGATATTAACCATACACCTTTCTTCTTTATTCAACACAACACTCATTTATTGCCTTTGTACTATCACCCACACATTAGATTAGCCACTGCTGATTCCATAAACTTTTCTTTAAAGTGTTTCATTTTTCTCCTCAAACATAGCAAGGGTATAGTGCAGATAAAATTTAAAATATGATCAAGTCTTCCTGGTGAAGGAAGAGCCCAAGTATGAAAAACTGAACATTCAATAATTTAGAGGCTATCAGAGGGATATTTCTTCAAGAGTAAGTGAGCTTTTGGACAGTGACCTTGTAAGGAAGGAAAGACCAGTTTCCCAGCCAACTCAATGGACAAGTTACGCAATCACTCCAAGTGTTTAGGACAATGGAGACCGTCAAACTCAACTCTTCAGACAAAGTGAGTTGTAGCATTGTAGTTTGTTTTGCACCAAGATCCAGAACAGCTGTTACCAATTCACTGGAAGATTACACATGTGTCCTTCCTTCCATTCCCATCACTATTTAGGTCCTCCTCATCACTCACCAGAACTATTGCAACAGCCTCCTCAATGATCGCTCTGTGTCCAATATTGCTTGACACCAGCCATCCCACCCATGAAATTAATCTTTCTAAAGCACAGTTCTAATCACTTTATTCCTTTTCTAAACAACTTCAGGGACCATCCATGGCTAAATAAATTGAATCCAAATTCCACAATTTGATAGTAAGGCATTTTATATAAAACCTCTATCTAACTTTTCAACTCTATTTTCTAACATTTCCTTACAGCAAAGCTCAAAAACTGGCAGTCTGTAAATTGCATCCAATCTTCAGAAGTATTTAGTTTGGCAAATGCAGTGTTTTTACAAAACTTTGAATTATCTGTCTCTTACATCTACTTTAGTACCAAAATCTTCACCACTCTCTATTACATTAGTGTGGCCCACTGACTCCTTTACAGGATTTGCTTGGCTGTTACAGGCATTTGAGTTTACAAGTGCTCCCTACATAGTCCAACATCTAACCTAGATGATTTCCTACCATATATATTATTTTCCTGGGTTTTCTTCCTGTTTTTTTCTTTCAAATGTCACCTCTTCTGGAAAATCTTCTACCAGGGCACCTGGGTGGCTCAGGGGGTTAAAAGCCTCTGCCTCCAGCTCAGGTCATGGTCCCAGGGTCCTGGGACCAAGCCCCACATGGGCTCTGCGCTCAGCAGGGAACCTGCTTCCCTTCCTCTCTCTGCCTGCCTCTCTGCCTCCTTGTGATCTCTGTCAAATAAGTAAATAAAAATCTTTAAAAAAAAAATTCTACCAGATGCCAACTCTCTTTCCTCTGAATAACAATACTATTACTCTTACAACACTTAAAATCTATTCTATATTGTGTTTTTTTGGTGAGTGTGCATGCTTTATACCATCTGGTTGGCTATAAGCTCCTCAAAGATGACGACTGTTTTATTAATCTTCTGTAAAATCCCACATACTCCCTTGTACACAACACAGTCAATTTCTGCATGGAATTAATTAAGCTATCCATTTTTCTTTAGTCTCCCAGGCCTAGATTGGTAGTGTGTGCCCATAATAAGGTAGTAACTCATTTGAAATGCAGACATGGCTGAGTTGGAAGGTCCCCATGGACTCTGAAGCATTTTCAGATAGAAAGTGAGAAATGCTGTATCTAAAGAAAACTACTGAGGGAATTTAGGTAAATAGAACATGATCCTTTCTGTTGGAAGCTGGCTGTGATCTTCTGATTAAATCCCTATTGCATGTCTCACAAGGAGCATCAGCATCAGTTTAGTATGCTTAACTTTGTTAGAATTACAGGAGTCAGTCTTTGTGGGGTGGGGGGGGGTGCTGAAACAGTGAGTTTAGCCAGTGCCAGGTAAAGCACAAATACCCTTGAAAAAAATGAAAGAGAAAGAACTTTGCACACTGCATTCAAAGATATCCATTTCCAGAGTTACTGAACACTCAGAAAAGCACTCTCATTCCTGTTTGCCCTGGCAGAAGGAAGAGCCCATCAACAAGTTTAAAGGTTATAGAGTCAGAACTTAGTGGCTCCAGGGGCACCTGGGTGGCTCAGAGGGTTAAGCCTCTGCCTTTTGCTGGGTCATGATCTCAGGGTCCTGGGATAGAGCTCTGCATCAGTCTCTCTGCTCGGCAGGGAGCCTGCTTCCCCCTGCCTGCTCTCTAGTTCTCTGCCTGCCTGCTTGTAATCTCTCTCTCTCTGTCAAATAGATTTAAAAAAAAATCTTAAAAAAAAAAAAAAGAACTTAGTGGCTCCAGAAATGGATCCAACTTAACGGATTTTGATCAGAATGACCAGTTGTAAAATAAGAACTAAAAGGCAGAAAGCCACTCTTCTAAAATAGAATTCAATTAGGCAGTGTTTTATGGACTAATATGTACCCAGGATGGTACTAGAAATCAAGAAAAAGCTAAAACAAGAATGAAAGTGGGGACAACTAATATATTAACAAGCACACACCATATTCTCCAGATATGACATAAAAGCCTGCCTTAAGTTACTTCAGTCTGGTTAAGAATGCAACATTTACCCATGTGTAGAAATTATCATCAAGGTAAACTGAAAGCATTAAAATAAGTAATAAAATATAAAAATGACATTCTTTTTTTTTTTTTTTCTATTCCTCCTGGACATGGCAGATGTCAAAACATGCTTACTAAATTTCCAAATGAATATTGAGAATTTTCATTCTTCTCTCTATATGTATAGTCTTGTGAGATTTTCCATTGATGTTTAAAAGGAAGTGGAATTTGTCACCTTCATATACCTTCTGTCTGCCTGGGTCCTTAACTAGGTAGAGGTATGGATGTGCTCTGTTCCTTGAGAGAGGCAAGAAATAGGCAAACAAGTTTCTTTGACTTTGAGTTGATGGGAAGTACGTGAAAAAAAACCTCCTTCTGTGAATTTGCCTGGCCAATCTTTCCAACTCAATCTCAATGATGTATCCAAATTCTACCTGGAGTCATGAGGTTCCCTTTGCATCTGATTCTCTGTATTTCCCTGTCCAGACATGGTCTGACACAGAGAACATGCGCAGCATTGATTCCTTTTCTTTCAGCACAAGGAGTCCTCAAAACAGATATTTTCCCAGATTAAACAGAAATCTAACTGTGCATATTTGGGTATATTTGAAATACATATTTTTATATAAAAATATTTATATAAACATATTTTATATAAAAATATATATTTATATGATGTGTTTTTTAACCAAAGGGACAATGTTGGGTATCAAAAGGAATTCTGATTATGAGGTGAGGAGACCTGAACACCCTGAGAAGACTTTGATACTTATAAGCTGAGTGCCTTTAGGTAATTCTCTTTTTTTTGTAAACAGGGTACTATCAAAACTGTTCTGCCTCCAAAAGGGGGGGTTTGTGAGTATCAGGCAAAATAATACCTCTGGAGTCATTCCATAGTTTCTGGGTAATTAAGGCCTAGGTTTCTAGAGATAACTTGAATGAGGTGTTGTTTGAATTGATGGAGTGCTAGGCAAAATACGTTCTAAAGTTGCGACTGGGTTAGCCAAAATGACATTCAGGCACCTTTCTCCAGAGGTTGGGACAGCCATTCCTTTGTGGGTCATGTGTCCCTTTTTGCTGGAAATACAAGGGGAAAAGTAGGAATAGCTGTATTATCGGACAGGGCTTCCTGCATTCCACCATCCCGTGAGTAGGGATAAGAGGTTAATTAAATAGATCTCTCGGGCAACAGAAATGATCAAGGCTGTCTCTGGAACACAGTTGCTTCAAAAAGTAGGCTTTTGTTTCAGGAAAATCTCCCACAGAGAAACATGGAACACCAAAGAGAACTATAAATAGGACTATCATTTATGTCAATTATAAATAGATTTGTTCCCTTTTGATTAGAAGATTAGTTCTAGCTGAAAGTCTGTAGTTGAACTGAAATGAGGGAAAAACTCCTGACAAAATATTATTACACGCTAACTGTTAGATTTGATACCTTTTCCTCCCTGGGGTGTTTTCTCTAATTTTCCCTAAATGAAGACATTTGTGTTTAGAATCCACTTTTAGTCTTTGAAGTACATTTATTCATACTTCATCACTTCCTCAGGATCTCTCTTTATCTTCTAGATTAGAATACACACACACACACACACACACACACAGCACTTTTTAAATGGAAAAATTGAATAAATTGAATATCAGTGTTAGGAATGCAAAAGAGGTAAAACTCTTCTTGGAGGCTCCCAAGATGGTCACCATACCCTATCACAAAAGTTTGCCTTTTCATGAAGGAGACTCTTTACCAAATTATAGGTCCTTAGCAAACAAATAATAGAATAATGACTGAAGGGCCAAAGTAAAAGATCTGTAGACGAAGGGTCATATCCCATAGGCTGTTGCTACTTAGCACTTGTCAGATATGCAGCTATTTTCCTTTCATTCTATATGGAGCAATATCTAGAAGGATCCCAACTCTTTAGGTCTGGTTAGCCAACTCCTTGTCCTCTGCTCATGTCCATGACTCATTTCTTCCCAGGGCCAGAAAGAGAAGTGGTAGCTTCCCATTCAAGCCGTCTTCTAGGTTCATCCTGGGAAGATGGTTTGTGGATGGAGCAGCAGGGTGCTGCTGTACCAGGCATGATAGAATGCAATGGAATGTGTGTCTCTTGCCTGCTAAGATGAGGGAATGGTAAACCTTACCTGAGTCTAAACTACCTTGCCTCTTGGAGACTCTTGATTTCAACTATCCAAGACTCAGCATTAAGAAAGAGACTGTAGGTGAGAGTAATTGGGAAGAGAGGGCAGGTGCAATGAGCAGGGATCTTTCTGGGAAATTCCTCCCCCACTTTAAATGCCTTATCCTGTGTGTAAACCTGGCAATTCACAGACCTGTACCCCTGGGGCTAATAATACATTTTATGTTTATAAAAAAATTAAAAACTTTTAAAAAAAATTTTTTAATAAAAAATAAATAAATGCCCTATCCTGATTTCACTGCAGGATATTTTAAAGTGAGCTTAACTTGTCAACTGGAAACTCACTTCCTGACCCAAGATTCAAGGGAGATTTCTGGAAAAACACTAATCAAGGATTTGGAAAGCCTAGGCCCCAACACATAGAGAAATATATTGAATATTTTTAAAGATATAAAATTCTTAGAACTGTTGGACAGGTTTCTGTGTGTGACCTCTCTCTTCCAAGTGGCATTGCTCAACAGCCCAGCTCTCATCAGAAGGCTGACATCATGCTGTTGTGCAACTCACAGCCATTGCAATGTCACTTTGCTAACTGCACTTGCTGTGCGTTCAACTACTAAGAAGCCGAGCAGCTTTAGGTTTTGAGTCAGAAGTTCTGAGCAGGATCATTCCCGCGAAACCTGAACCCTTGTTTCTTCTAAAAAGTCAAAATACATTTGGATCTTGCAAATCGAGAATGTCAGAGCCAATATTTTCTTCTTTAATCAAAACCCAGGAATGCCACAGTGGGTGGCTGGGGCCATGTCCTCTCTTTTTCTCATTCCCTTCCCCCACACTGAGCCAAAATTCTCCAGGCTTGAGAGAGCTGAATGTGAACAAACCTCCAGACCTTGCATGTTTAGGCCTGAACTTCTCTACTGAGCACTGCCTTATGGTGGACTCTTACACAGTTGGATGTGAAAACATGAGACTGAGATCATGCATTTGTTCCCAGACAGATAGGTAAACAGAAAATAGGAAAGGCTTCTTCCCACTCAGTCTTGCATTCCCAGTCAAGTATTTAGGATTCTCTCCAACAGCCAAACTCTCCCTCCAGTGTTGGCCATTGAACCTGATGACTCTTTGATGGGGAATCTTCCATCCTCCTCCCCTTGGATCACTCCTCTAGCTCGATCTATGATACACTTTTCAAAATTGAGGAGATGAGACCCTTCTCCATTCTAAAATAGGCTGAATGTTCTTGGGAACTTCACAAAGAGCTCTCTCTGAGTCCTGTCTTCTTCACAAATGTGGCAATGGCCTCCAGGTTGGGTTAGGTAAAACATTAGCACATTCAAGAGACCAGGTTTACCTTGTTCCTTTTGTGTTGCTGTCATCTTTCAGGGAAATCTAGAAACAGCAGATAGATGAATCTGCCCTTCCCTCCCCCTAGGGAAAAGGAAGGGAAAACCCTCACATTCTTCAGACCTCACGAATCACTCCAGAAAGTCAGTAGTAACTTTGGTTAATGGGAAGTTTCAGAAAGGAAGCTTCCGAAAATTTACCATGATGCCTGTGAAGCGAAATAAGGATACTAACATTTGTCTAGAAGTTACATCTGGTGTTTAAGAGAGGCTTTGAATAGATAGGATTTTGATAGATGGAGAAATTCTAGGTAGAGAAAACAACTTAGTGGAAAAGCCATGAACAGCAAAATACAGGGCATCTTTGCACATGCATAAGCCATCCAGCCAGTTGTTGGGGCAGCATGCTTGTGGAGAATAGTGTAAAATAAGCCCAAATAGATATGTTAGAGAAACATTCATATTGAAGATTAATAATAACTAGAACTTTCTAAGCATTTATTATATGTTTGCTACTATTCTAAGCACTAATATGTATTTGTTCTTTAAATCCTCACAACAAAACTGTGAAGTGTATACTACCATAATCTTCACTTTAAAGTGAGACTACTGGGTGCCTGGGTGGCTCAGTGGGTTAAAGCCTCTGACTTCAGCTCAGGTCATGATCCCAGGGTCCTGGGATCGAGCCCCACATCGGGCTCTCTGCTCTGCAGGGAACCTGCTTGCTCCTCTCTCTCTCTCTGCCTTCCTACTTGTGATCTACTTGTCTGTCAAATAAATAAATAAAATCTTTAAAAAAATAAAATAAAATAAAGTGAGACTACTGAGGCATAGAGAAGGGTATAATGTGTATAAAAGACACATAGCTTCTAAGAGGAACAAAACCATGGTTTTAATTCAGGCAGCTGCCCCCAGCATCCATTGTACCTGATAGCCTTTTAGCATACTGCCCATAGCATGCTTTTATTCTTTGCTTTTTCTTCCATTCCCTCTTCCCTAGCTGAGGAAATATTAGGTAATCTCTAAGGGCAAGCTCATATATTCCTTCTTTAGTGAAATCTCTTCCAACTCCACTGAGTTGGAAGAATTTATCTTTCCCTAATCCAAGTTCCTCTTTGCTTGTATTTACAGTAATTTTTCCAATCTTACTTATATTAGAGTTAAATTTATGTGCTCATTTACAAACTTCTATAGGTCAGACTTGTCTTTATATCCCCTTTTATACCCTCAGACCCTGGGATAGTGCTTTCATGTAGAAAGTGCTCCATTGGGGCGCCTGGGTGGCTCAGTGGATTAAAGCCTCTTCCTTCAGCCCAGGTCATGATCTCAGCGTCCTGGGATCGAGCCCCGCATCGGGCTGTCTGCTCAGTGGGGAGCCTGCTTCCCTGCCTACTTGTGATCTCTCTGTCAAATAAATAAATAAAATCTTTAAAAAAAAATGGAAAGAAACAAAGTGCTCAATTAACATAGCTGAATTGAATATCAAAGTCTACTGGCTGAAGCTTGGAGAAATGTTCCCTAATCCCACCATACCCCATTTGTATCATCTTTCCAAATTCAAGACAACAACAACGACAAAAGACTAAGAAATCTTGAGTCCTACAGGGAACACTTCCACTCCTGAAATCCTACAGCCCATCAAAAACCATTTGGAAAAGCACAATGTGGACAATCCTAGACCACAGACCAAGAACACCATTCCAGGGTTACCCTGCTTGGCTGCAAAAGAATGCTAACTCTAACAGTGCTTTAAACATGGCCACATGTGGATAAAGTATCTCACCAAGGGCTGTGGGGTTCCAGGATTTCTGAGAAGGCTCCCTTTATTCTAATGAAGTTCTCGGTTTCTCAACCCCCAAATCCCAACTCCCTGTGGGAGACTCAAAAACACCCAATTTAATTAAAACCTCTGTTTTTTCACGTTGAAGTCACAAGCTTTCACAGGGTGCAACGTGTTGCTAACCCAGCAATTTCCAGATTAGACTGCTCAGCAAGGCAGGTGCTGTTTTCTTTTTATGGTCACGTCCTTAAATTGCTTTGCTGCTTAGATATATCTGAGGTCCAGGTTGCTCAGACAGATTTCAGCCCCAATCTTTCCCTCTTCCACCCAGCTCTTTTCTGGCCTGGAAGATTTCTTTCTCCCATAGGTGGGGTTACCCAATAGGAAGAGAAAGTCTTATCTTTTTAAAAAAAGTATCCTTTTAATGTTTGTCATGAGTTACCTCTAAGTTCAAAGAGTCAATAACAACAAGTAAGCACAGTGTGATGCCTTTGGAAGGATGTCAGACAAGCATGTGGAATGGCCTACAATTATCTAATTGTCAAGGCTAACACTAACAAATTGAGATGTGCACAGTTGAGTGCTGAAATGTGATGGATGAGTGCACAGTTATTTACTGAGCATCTATTATATGCCAGGCTCTGAAGCAGTATTGGGAATTTAGAGCTGAACCAAACTGACACTTTTTCTGTCTGAGGCACTTAGAGTTGAACCAGAAAGCTCCTAAGTCCAAGAAATGGTGAGACCCTTATGCTCTGTATTTGTCTGGGGGGAGAACTATACAGTACAGTCCCCAAGATTTCTTTTCTTCCTAATCATTAGAATATTTTTTCTAATCATTCTCCCATTTTTTTCTCCTTACCCTCTCTTATTATTGTTGCCCTCTATAGCAGGCATTGTTGCACACCTACTGTTTCAGGCATTGGTTTAGATGCCTCGTGGCAAAGAAGCCTCGATGTCAGGGTTAGTTCGGATTCCTGCTCTTTCCTCTCCTTATCCCAGACAATCAAAGGAGGCAGCTTAAATTTCATGACCAGTTTGCTTCTATCAGGAGTCAGACTCATTGTTCTCCTCTGTTTTACTATACATACTCGGATATTCCATGTACACTGGAGTCTCTTGTCCTGGGAGAGCCCACAGTTCCTGAGGTGTTAAGTAAAAGAAACCATTTATTTATTTATTTACCTATTCTGTGTAAATTTATTACCTATTCTGTGTAAACAAACAAAATAGAGAATGGTAGGAAACACTGGGTAAGTCTCACATTACTTGTTTGATAAATATCCAAGTGCCTTGTGCAAGGGAGAGCAATAGTCTCTGGTTCTTGACTGAATCTGTAAGGAAGTCACAGGTTTTGATTCAACTTCATTGATGAACTCAATCCCATTCTAAGAGCCGAACGATTTACCTAGATGAGTTCTGGGAAGAGACAAGTCAGATTTAATGTAGAGAACCATTGATCAAGTCATATCAAATTAGATATGAAACTGAGTCACTTGATATATTAGAATATGCATTTTGACATTGTTTATTTTTCTTACCAGTAGACTTTCTGGTTTTCCAAAATCCTTTTCTTTGTTCTCTGACACTGTCACAGACTAACCTGCTATACAAGATCATCTGAAGCTTCACTCAAGACTAAACCTTTGTGATTCTGTATCCCTAGACCCCAAATCCTGTAATTAACAGAATTTTAGGAGAAATGACCAAAGACTTCTCTTCCAAAAATTTACACAAGGTGTTATTGGAGTCTTATTAGAATGGAAAGAATGAGTCAAAATTAGTTGCATAGATAGTAGGATAGGATATTGATAAACAGCATGTAGAACTTGGGAAAATAAAATCAAGAACAGGAGAGAACTTGTTTAAGTACACCAAATAAACCTGAAAGAAGAGCCAATGTGTCCTTTATCTGTATTTGCCAACATAGAGTAAAAATCATAATCTCTAAAGGAGATGGTTCAAAATTCTGGGTTGAAAACCCTGGCCTTCAAATGGGAGGTGAAAAGAGATTGAGAAGTCCAGAAAAGCAGTGTTTTATCAGGTCTAATTTAGTCCCAGAGCTATTGGGTGTCCATTTGTCTCCAAGTGGAGCATTGCCTGGTGTCTGTGTTTCTGTTCATGCAGAAAGCTGCTGGGGCCATCAGAGCAAGAGAGACTTCACAAAGAAAGTCAGAAAGCAGTGCCAAAAGGCAAATACGGTTCCTATCACAGCCAAAATAGTTCACTTAGCTCTTTGTGTTGCTCTTTTACTCTGTAATGGAGCAATTTCTATGAGAGTTGTGTAAAAGTAAGGAGATTTTTAGCTTTAAGCAGCAAATGAGTGAATTGGGCAAGAAAAGCATGAAATTCAGCTAGGGAAAGAGTGATAGGGAAATAATATAAAAGCCCTGGAAAAGAGTGCTTCCTCTTTAGAGAATCTACTATGTGAAAATCCACACTTGTAAAACAGATACACTCTGGATGGATTTTCTCAGCTCAGAAAAAGTTATCACTTTACTAAATGCTTTTGGGAGTTCTCATTTAATGTGGCTGAATATCTCCTTTTGCTCTCTCTCTCTCTCTCTCCCTCTCCCTTCTCTCTGCCTTACATTTACTGGAGATGAAAAGGAGAACCCATAAGGTGTAGTCCCTCAGAGGTCCCTGTGCCTACCCATGTTTGTGCTTCATTTTTACCATAGTGACAAGACTTAGAAATATGATAGGACTTAGAAACTCTTGGTAGACCATAAGGTAAGAGTTTCTGTCAAGAATGGAGATAGAGGGGGTACCTGGGTGGCTCAGTCAGTGAAGAACCTAACTTTGTCTCAGGTCATGATCTTGAGGTCCTGGGATTGAGCCCCACATCAGGCTCTCTGCTCAGGAGTCTGCTTCTCCTTCTCCCTTTGCCCCTCCTCCTCTGCTTGTGCTCTCTCTCTCTCTCTCTCTTTAAAATAACTAAATAAAATCTTTTTAAAAAGTGGAGATAAAAGGACTATAGAATTATAAATTTGCAAAAAACCTTCAAACTCATAAAATCCCTCTGCTCTTTAACATCTTGACAGAAGGACTCTGCTGAAAGCCCCCAACTTTACTACCCCACCTTGGTTTACAAACAGAAAAGCATAGCAATGGGGTGTTAGACCAACCCATGATATGGTCATCTCTTACGAAGAGAGGTCATGCCTTAGTTATTCAGCAGGATTTTTTAGAACCTCTATGGTACCTTGTACCTTCTCAGACACTTAGACTTATTCTACTTTTTATTATGGTTATTAATGGGTTATCCCATCCCCTGCTGGGTCATAAACTCCTTGAAAGCAAGGGTTTTGCATTACCCAACTATTTTCACATACCTTACAACACTTAAGATGGTGCATCTTAAAAATGGCAGGTAACAAAAAGTTGTGTTTGATTTTTAAAGTGACTTGTTTTAAAACTGAATTCCGTCTTAGTTCTATAGGAAGACTACCCTGATTAGAAATTATTCTCTCAGACATTAGGGAGGGTTTGTGCTATGGTGAATGCTACAAATTGTGTAAGACTGATGATTCACTGACCTATACCCCTGAAACAAATAATACATTATATGTTAATAAAAAATAAGGCCAATATTATTACAAATAATACACATATTTCCTGCTGGTAAAAAACTAAAAAAAAAGAAATTATTTTGTCACCATAGATTTAAATTTCCTTAATATTCTCTTAATAATTAATCCATAATTTCTTGGATGAATTTATGAGTGAATGAGTCCATGAACAACTGCTCATGGAAGGGGCTACTCTGTTTCCCTGTGAAGTTAGGGCAGCATTGGGAGAATGCTTTATTATGTGACCCTCACTCTTCTGTTTCAGCCTAGTATTGCTGATACAAAGGTGTCATCATCACCGTTAGTCCAATACTGATGTAACCTGAACTTTTGCTCTGTGTTATCACAGATCTGGGTGAATTTCTTAGAAAAGAACAGTCCCTGAACTAAACTGTTAAGTAGACAAAGTATAAATTGGGCCTCTTCCATAATGTCAAGTGCAAGGGAGGCCCTAACTCTCTTCTGCCTCTTTCATCCTGACCCCCTCCCCCACTGCACCCTCTGTAGCAGCACCTGGTAAACCCTGCCACAGAATTATAGGACGGTCAGGCTTGCCTATTTTATACTTCTTCCTACTCCATTCATGCACCCTGAATGATCTGTTACCTTCCTTCCCAGAAGCTCTGTATAAATATATCCTAATCCAATGGGACAAAGCCATAAAGAGGTCATTTGAGGCTCTAATAATAAGCCAGTGACCTTCAATAAACTTTGCTCTTTAAAGAAGTAGTTATCATTAAGACTCTGTGCAAGTAACAATTCCATGGTTACATTGACTTAGCCAACATGGAAGTTCATTTCTCTCTCACATACAAGCCCCAAGATACATAGTTCAGAGCTGCTGAACTATCAGCTGACCAGAGCAGCTCAGGTACCAAGGTTCCTTCTAATTTTCTGTTTCACCATGCTTACAAGTGTGGCCCTCATCTACATGGCCCAAGATAGCTGCTGGAGTATCTTAGAACAACACTCCTTCCAACTGGAAGATTTTTAAGAAGAAAGGGATACATGCTGTTTGTCTTTTTAGGAAGGATCCCAGAAGCTGTATTGTGAAACTTTCACTTATATTTCACTGTCTAGAATTTGAGCAAATGATCACACATAGCTTCAAGGGAGGCCGGGAAATATAATCAGATGAAAATGATTATCATGGAAGGAGGGAGAATGGATATTGGACAATGAAAAGAAATCCCTGCCAGAAGGACCATCCCAGAAATCTTTAAGTCATATCACATAGATGTTCACATATACCCTGCAAAAAGCAAAGGTGGTTCTTATGTCAGCCAGATGCAGATGGCGATTCTGGCAGCATCACTTCATCAGCTCTGTGATCTCTGAACCTTTTTCCATGCTAGCAAACATGGGAACAATACCTCCCTCTTAGGTTCTTATAGGATGATATAGGATGACTGGTGATGCATAGCACAGTGTCTGACACAGAGTAGATGCTCAGTCAACATTTATCATTATTATTAATATTATTATTATCATTCTGCTCACATATGAGATCCCGATCTGCTGTGTTCCAAGCTTTAGGCCAAGTTGGGCATGACAACATTAATAAAGCTCCTGGTGGTCATGTTTCTTGAATAATTTCACATCCTATGCATTAGCCAGATGTGTTAGAGCAAATGAATGACTGCTCAAGAGAGTGTCTTTATCCTTAGTTGTCCTTTTCTTTCTGTCTTTGTTGGATGGTGTCAAACAAGACAAAAGCAATAAATAAACTTCTAAGCACTGCAAGAGATGATAATTAGAATCAGCAGTACTCAAAAATGATGGAGGGGATAGTGGGCTTTTTAGAATACAAAGAGTATTCATTGCCATTTCACTCTGTTTATCAGGTCAAGCAAACTACTGTGGAAAGTCACTCTGAAAAAGGGTAAAGAAATATATACACTGCTTTGGCACTGCTCACTATGGTGTATCAAGTAAATGGGTTAAGAGGTATACTTGGCTTTTTTTCCACTCTTCCCTACTAAGTTCCTCTTAGAAGATGCTCTGCAATGCACTAAGTTCCTCCCATTGTGTTCTATCTAGTCAGGAAGTTGATATTCTGATTGAAAAGTACTGTAGTTGAGTGATTTGGTACTTGGGCAGACATAAGTTTAAATCCTGGCTTGGCCACTTAATAACTGGGTTATCTTGAGAAATATTATTGGACTTTTCTAAGCCTTGGTGTTTTCAACTCCGAGATGAGTTTGAGGAGTTCATTATAGATCCTGGATATCAACCTTTTGTCTGTACTATCATTTGCAAATATCTTCTCCCATTCCGTGGGTTTCCTCTTTGTTTTTTTGACTGTTTCCTTTGCTGTGCAGAAGCTTTTGATTTTGATGAAGTCCCAAAAGTTTATTTTCGCTTTTGTTTCCTTTGCCTTTGGAGACATATCTTGAAAGAAGTTGCTGTGGCTGATATCGAAGAGATTACTGCCTATGTTCTCCTCTAGGATTCTGATGGATGCCTGTCTCACGTTGAGGTCTTTTATCCATTTTGAGTTGATCTTTGTGTACGATGTAAGAGAATGGTCGAGTTTCATTCTTCCACATATAGCTGTCCAGTTTTCCCAGCACTATTTATTGAAGAGACTGTCTTTTTCCCACTGTATATTTTTTCCTGTTTTGTTGAAGATTAATTGACCATAGAGTTGAGGGTCCATATCTGGGCTCTCTACTCTGTTCCACTGGTCTATGTGTCTGTTTTTATGCCAGTACCATTCTGTCTTGGTGATCACAGCTTGAGATGAGGATAATAATGGTGTTCATCTCATAGGATTGTTGTAATAATTAAATGAGATAGTACACGTATAAACCAGATGTCCCCAGGTTTTCTGGTCTTCTTGGGTCATACGTTTATCCACTATCTACATAAAATGGCTTGTGACCCCTTTCCACATTCCATGCCCAATAGCTCTAAATATTTGGGGCACCAGACTTTTCCTTAGTTGACTCCACAGTTTGCTTCCCCACTATTTCCTACTCCTATTTGTCACTCTTGACTCCTGAAACTGCCTTTTTCCATTACCTGCCCCCTTTGCTCTAGCCCTTCAAAAGATGAACCAAGGTAGGAAAAAACTAGATCCAGGAGAGTCGTGAGTGCCTGGAATTTTGCAGAAGCCCTGAGAGCTATGATAAATAAGACTTGATACAATATATTGCATACCTGGATAAAAGGGGAAAGGAAGAGCAAGTAAACAAAAGTAATTGTAAAATTTTGAGTCCGGATAAGCAGGAGGATGGTGGTGCAGACATGGACAAGTCCAAAGGAAGATTTGACTTCAGTTGACTTTAGTCAATGGCAAAGATGTTGACTTTGGTTTTAGAGATACTGAATCATAATGGTGCATTCAGGAGACAATTCCCATGGCTCATTACTAGTGCTGGTCCAAAGCTCAGAGAGACAGCGCCCAAGGAAATAGGTTTGGAAGTTTCCCTGTACACATGATAACCAAATCATGACCCCCCCCCCAATATTTAATTTTTAATGTTGTTTTTTTTAATAAGAAGGAAGAAATAAAATTGTCATTTTGGAGTCTCAAAAGAACTGAGCATCGTCCAGTTACATTACAAATGATCTCCCAAAAAGCTCATTCTTTTGGACCAGAAACCGAGTTTTTAGTCATTATTTTTCTAACTAAAATTTAGAATTATAGAATTCAAAACATTTTTTATTTGGATTAAACTACATTTGGAATAAGCCCTAAAATGTTCCTGGTCCAAATGCCTCACTTACATATGGGGAAATTGACCTTCTAGAGACCCTGTGTGACCTATTCTTGTTCACTCATGCTGGACAGTGATGCCAGGTAACCATAACCTACTAGTAGAATTTCTGTTCTTCCTTGCTCATTTTTTTCAGCTACCGTTCAGCTACAAATGGTATGTTTTAGAGATTTTGCCTCATGAAAAATTTTCTTTCCAACTGAAGTACAAACACAGATAGTGAGGAGACAGTGTAGTAAAAGGAGTTGGAGGGCCTGGATTTTAGTACCATACAGAAAGAACTGGTTATGTAACATGGAGGCAGTCATTTAATTTTTCAAGATATCTGTTTTCTCAGTTGAGTAGCAAGGAGATTGGTCTGAATTAGCTCTGAAATGCCTTGCAGCTCTGATGTTCCTTGATTCATGGAGGTATCAACTGTCTTCAACTGGATCCACATTTTCTAATCCCACACAAGATGGAGAGCGGGCCCATTCCAGTATTTGGGGAGGCCCATCAGGACAAGAACTGGCCTCTCTCTGTGGGGGCTGGAGAGGGGAAGCAGCTGAAGCAACACTATCAGTTTCCTTCCCATTCAGAAGAGAACAATCGAGCTCCTCCCAGGGGAAACCATTCGGATTTTGACAGTGCGGGGTCTGTCTTATGACGGGAATGAAGGATTACTGTAGAATGGGGGTGCTTAGCGGCTATGATTCTGAACACAAAATCAAAGATGGAAGGAAGTCCAAGAGGTCCTTAGGTCCAGTCCCCTGTTTCTGTCTAAGCCTTCCAAGGCAGATGGTTGTCATCCTACATTTAAAGATCTCCAGGGCAGCTTCCCACAGTGCCCTGGGTCAGCATGTTTCCCCTTTACAATCAAGAAATTCTTCCTGGTATTTAAGTGGAAACACTTTCAGTATAGCACTAGTCTGTTTGCCCTTGTCTAGTCCTCAGTGGAGATGAGGAACAATATTCCGTGTGAAAATAACACTTCTTATACCTGACAGTGGTAAATAAGTCAGCTATTAGCTTTTGGTTTTGGGGGTCGGGGGGTTGGGGGGGGCTAAATCTTAACTCCATTTTCCATCCCGTTAATCTTTTTTGTTCTTTTTGTTCTTTTTTTCTTTTCCTTTCCTTTTTTTCTTTTTTTTTTTTTTTCTTTTTACTCCTAGCTGGATTCTTTCCAGCTTCTCCAAATGAGTCTTAAAATAGGAGGATGAAATCTGAGTTCCCACTCTAATTAAAACCTCAGCAATGCCAAGTTTTGTAGAAGGATTACTCTCTAGGCTTTCATTTCATAATTCTCAACATACGCCTGCCTCATGTTACAATTTTGTTGTAGTACTTTGCCGCTGACTTGGGGCCCATAGCTATTTACCTTTAGTACTTGTTTCTGCCAGTTGGAGTGCATTTTTATCCATTTTAAACATCTTCCTGCTTTTCATGACCTCCCCCTTTCTACGTTTTTTAAAGGTCACCTTAAATTCTAATCCTTCCTTCTAATATTTGAAGATCTTTTCCAGGCTTAGTTCAATCTGAAAGCATTCTAATCTATTATTTCATTGAGAAAGGAGTCTCAATTTTCTCCTAATACCCACAAGCATGGTTTGAGCATGAAAAGCATTGCAGACCACCCTTCTCCAGTCTTCTATTCAACAAACATCTTTTCAAGCACCAATGATAGGCACTGAGAATACAGTGATGGATAAATCATAACTTCTTTACCCACCCAGTAACATATACATACAATGTATACAAAATGTATTCATGAAGTACTCACTCTTTGCAAACCTGTGGTGGGTATAGGGACTATGACAGTGAACAGGACATATAAGGCTTTTACCTTTGTGGATCTCACATTCTAAGGGAACTAGAGGAAGAGGGAGACAAAGTACAAGTCGACAAATATGTCAAGTCTTGATAAGATATGTCTAGTCCTTTAGAAACTTTGTTCTAAAAGAAACAATGGGATGATAGACATCATAGTGGTGGCTGTCTTAGATGGGACAGACAGGAGAGACCTCCCCAAGAAGGGAACTCTGAAGACCTTGCAACTTAGCAGGGTTCTGCTATTCTGAACCAATCCTCTTTAGCAAACCAAACCCTCCTCATGGCCTCTTCTCTCAGACACAGAAATAACTGTTTCTGTGATGTTAATGGTGGATAATGCACTGTTCCTTAGTAATTATTCACATTTCCAATTATTTACATTTCTACTATTCATGTTCTTTAATCAAAAAGAACAGTAAATGAATTTCAGGATATAGATGCCTTAGTTACATAGGAAGTTAATAGACATTCCTGGAAAACAAGGGTCCAGTGGTCCCTAAGGTATAGAGAGAGTGGACTTCAATACCATCCCATAAATTTCTTCACTGCAGGGTCTCTCATAGCCTTGAATAGGTTGATGAACTTTAGGACTATCTCAAATGGGATGTTTACAGCTGTTCCCTAAGCTTTGGCATGAAATCTGTGAAAGAATATTTTGTGATGAATGCTGGGCTTAGGAGATGTCTTAGATCCTTTGGTGACTTTTGACACTGGGTTTGGCATTAAGGATATGATTCTAAATCATAAGCACACAGTATGCAGGCTAGCCTCGGATGTTTCTGAATGGTATGAAAGGGGTGAAAATGAGCTTCTCCAGGACCCTGGGCCTGTACTTCTCTTGCTTCTACAGACCATGGGGTATTTTGAGAGTCTTTTGAGTGTCTTGAATTTCCTCTTTCCAGGAAAATACGCAAACATACATACTTACACTCATGCGGAGGGATCACAGGTCTACAAAAATGCATGCATGGACTAGAAGATTTCTAAGGATCTGTTCAACGTTAAAGTTCTAAGTTTCTGCTCTCAGATCATACTGACCTCTCAGTTCATATTTTTTTTATTAGCCTGTGGATTTCTTGAAACTGGTTATTCTACCTCTTCCCAGGCTCATTCAGCCTTGGTGGAGTGCTCAGTACGCAAAGGATGCTAATTATCTGTGTGCCTGTGGTCGCCTCCCCAGAGGGTCCTGCGGTGGCTGCTGCCTGAGAAAAAGCCAGGGAGAGTGGGGAGACACCCCCCCCAACAAAGAAGTACCAACCAACCCTGGGGATACCCATTTGGCTTCCCAATTAGTGAATGAGATCATTTTCCTTCTGATCTTTTCCAGAAATAGATCCGTGAAGAAGGCGTGCACTGAAATGACCTAGCAAGGCAATGAGAAGGAAGTGACTAAAAAGGGAATTATTAAAAACCCAACTTCTTCTTTAAAAGGGAAATGGAAACAGGGACCTGGAGGAGGGTTATAACTGCCAAGCCAGCAGTGGCTCCTGCTTTCCTCCCCATGCTCCCAATATGGATTTCCTGCCTGCAGGGTACCGTTTGATTTAGAGCTATGGGAGCCTCACACACACTCTCATGAGAAGGGCTTGGAAAAGAAATAGAGCAGCATTTGCCCTCTCCCTGCCACTTCTGTATGAAGGCAGTAAGATTTATTAACCCTGTTTCCTCAGCAGGATTGATCCTGATACTTGCTTGAGAAATTGTGATGATTATGTGTAGCCTGACTGACAAATAACAAATTATGATTTTTTTTCTTTTTTACAAAACTGAATGTCCTCTGGTTTATATAACCACCTTGATTCTATAGGCACTCATCAGTGGCATACTTCCCTTTCACTCTCCTTTGCCGTGAGTTTTGAATGATCCATGAAAGGATGTTTTGATGATGTGGTCCTGAAGGTGTGCCAAAACCCCACCCCATCTTTTTGGCTTCTCTGCATTACCCTGGGTGGTTGTAAAGGGTGAAGTCATAGAAAAGGTAGATTTGGGTCCTTAGGAAGTCAGTCTTCTGAAGTAAGATTTACAATTGAGCAGATTGCCTTGAATACCCACCTGATAATTTTGAAAGCCTAAAAATAAATTGAACCTGGTACTTAGAAAAGGTGGCTTTCAATATTAGAGGACGTCCCTGTGTTTCTAGCTTTCCATGTGATCGGGGAATTTGTTAAGGCTCTAATTTCCTTCCTTGCGACCTGGCTTGTCTTCAGGTGCTAGCTGGAAGTCAGAATGACACAGACTGTGCAAATAAAAAATGCAGGGAAGGGGAAAAGGTCAACATGTGTTTTCCGTTTCAGTTTAGTTTCTTATTTTGGAGGGGTTTTTTTTTTTTTTTTCCTTCTTGCAATAAAACTGGTCCTGCTACCAGACTAACATATGGATATTTTTATTAGGCAATCATCAAAAGAGATATCAAACATTTCTGGAGTTTCTATTTTTTTTTTAAGATTTTATTTATTTATTTGACAGAGAGAAATCACAAGTAGATGGAGAGGCAGGCAGAGAGAGAGAGAGGGAAGCAGGCTCTCCACTGAGCAGAGAGCCCGATGCGGGACTCGATCCCAGGACTCCGACCGAGATCATGACCTGAGCCGAAGGCAGCGGCTTAACCCACTGAGCCACCCAGGCACCCCCATTTCTGGAGAACTCCGTCCTCATTGGCCCTTTCCTTCTTGCTAGTGTTCTAGTAAATCATATATTACATGCATGTATTGGAAGTCTACATCACACAGAGATATTGGCCTTGGCGTCATCTGAGTACTATTTAGAAATGCACATTCTCAGGCACCACCTCAGACCTACTGTAACAGAAACTCTGAAGAGTTTCTGGGGCCAGCGATGTTTTCACTGAGGGCCAGTGATGTTTTAACCAGCCCTCCAGAAGATACTGATGTAGGCTCAAGTGGGAGAAGCCTTGATGTACATCATTGTGCAACTGCCCACCTCCTGGTTGCACACCGGATGCTTCAGGAACCCAGGCAGTTTTATACTGAAATCCATCCTTGCATGGAGATTAGTAGAGACAAATCGTGGGGTGAGGTGGTGGGTGGGAGGGGGAATTTTACTATCTGAAATCCAAGGAACTTCCAGATTCCTAAGTCACTTGAACTCTCAGTTTTCTCATCTACAAAATGGGAATGGGAGTTATTCCCATTTTGTAGCTCCCAACTCTGTCTTGTAGGGTTGTTGATTTGGCTGAAGGACAGAATGTGTGTGAATGTGATTCCTGAACTGCAAGGCACTCTATGCATTTAGCTCTAGAGTTAACTATACAAATCAATAATGCTGAAGTGTATTATGAACTGCAGGCTCCTGGAGAGTAGGAGAAGAGGGGCAGGGTGCAGGCAGGGACTGCGTCTCCTTTGTCCTCATCAGTATTCTGAACCCTGAGTCCAGACAGCATAATGGCCATTCATTGACTTTTTGCTGAATAATTATAACTAATATTTGGTAAATGTTTACTCATGCAATCATCAAATAACCTTTGAGGTGGGTACTATTTGTATCCCCTTTTGTGGATGAGGATTGAGATGTTAAGTACCTTATCCAGGCCCCCATAGTTAGAAATGGTGGAGCCAGCATCTGAATTCAGGCAAACAGGTTCTACAGCTCTAACTTCCCTGCACAGCCTCACAACTAATCCATGAGTAGTGATGCTATGGATGGTGAGGAGAGGAGACATTTCATGTTTGCTCTGTGCTGCTCACTGTTCCAAGCTCCCTTTGTGCCTTACCTCATCACAACTTGAGAGAGGTACATACTATTATCATCGCCCTTACTAATATGATTTATTTTTGTAAATGATCTGAGGAAGTAGAAAGCTATTTCAATGAAGGTATTTACTGCTACATTAGTTAAAATAAACAGAGACACAGAGACTAGTCTTGATGTTGGATTTTTTCTGACCAAGATAAAAATGCCTTCATATTGCACCCCTATGCATACTGTTTGTGCATTTGACTTACCAATCCACTAATCAATAAGCTTTTATGAAGTGCCTCATTAGTGCCCAGTGCTGTCCTTCTAGACACAGAAATATAAGACACAGTTTCTGCTCTTAAGATGCTTCAAATCAAGTTGGGAAAATGTGTCAATCTTCATAAAAAAAGAAAATAAAGGCTAAATAGGTAGTTAAATGCTGGTAATGATGTATAAAGTAATCTATTTCACACCTTCAGAGAGGTTGGTAGAAGCGAAGTCCTCAGACAGGAATTTTCACAAGGGTCTGAAGGAAACTCCTATTGCTAGACTCAGACTTCAGTTGATCTGGGCAACTGTCATTGAACTGTTGATTTCAGCATCCCTGCACACATTCTCCTTCTAGGCTATCACAGTAATCAGGATTATTAAGGGAATAGTGACCTGTTAACCCCTTTTTATCTGTTTTGTTGACTTATCCTCCGTACCGAGAGCAGTATCTGGAACATATTTGGTGCTCCATAAACATCTGTGATTAAATGATAATAAGCAGGAGAAGAATAATGTGGGAGAAGAAAGACGGATATAGTTTGCCAAATTTGGAGTTAGATGGGGAGGCCAATGGTCAGGGATACTACTCCCCAAAACTGGGTGAGGCAAGAGCCTGGCATTCCATGTAGAACTTGGGTTCAGAAGGAGAACAGGAACAGAGACTTTTGTTATTTACAATACAAATTCCCCTGCTCCATACACTGGGGCATGATGTTGTCTGGCCTCCTTGAAGTCCTACTCTCCTCACCTTAGAGAAGAAACCTCATAGGTACTTGGTAATTTTGAAAGTTGAGAACCAAGGTCTCTTGTCATCAATTTCATTTTTCCTGGTTTTATTTTTACTTAGCAAACTTTTGGATGCCAAGCCTAAGTCTTGGTTAAACCCCATGTTTCCTTCAGAGGAAACTGTACCAGTAATTGAAAACAGAAATTGGTTCTTTTATTCTAATTCATGGGATGCAGGTAAGATTCCTGTTTGTGCTCCACCTTGGTTGTGTCTTTTCTAATCCTGGGAAAATATCTGGATATAATTCTCTGCTTCAGTCCTTTGGTCTTTCCTTTGCATCTTTATGCAAAAATCAAGGTCTTTCATCAAAATTGGGTTGTCTGACCATATCCTTTGAGACTTAATGATTCCACTCCTGGGAATTTATTCTTTATTTTTAAAAGATTTTATTAATTTATTTGTCAGAGAGAGAGTCCCCATGCACAAGCAGGGGGAGCTGCAGACAGAGGGAAAAGCAGGCTCCCCGTTGAGCAAGCAAGGAGACTGAGGAGGGACTTGATCCCTGGACCCTGGGACCATGAACTGAGCCACTTAAGGCAGCCACTTACCTGACTGAGCAACCCCCAGGCATTCCAACTGAGAATCTGATCTTTTTTTTTTTTTTAAAGATTTTATTTATTTGACAGAGAGATCACAAGTAGGCAGAGAGGCAGGTAGAGAGAAAGGGAGATGGAGGGAAGCAGGCTCCCCGTGGAGCAAGGAGCCCGATGTGGGACTCAATCCCAGGACCCTGAGATCATGACCTGAGCCGAGGGCAGAGGCTTAACCTGCTGAGCCACCCAGGCGCCCGAGAATCTGATCTTATAAATGATCTCAAACAGTAGAAAGATGTGTACACAAAAATAATGCTAGATTAGTTAAAATAATGATAAAACCGGAAATAGCCTAAATGTCTAGTAACAGGAAAACGGTTAAAGAGCTAAATGATGAAAAATCTACTCAATAAAATATTCTGCTGCTTTAAAATTATAATTATGAAGATTATGTAGCAATGTGTAAAATGCTTGTAATATAATGTTAAGCAAAGAAAACAATATTGCATTCAATTAAGGCTGTGACTACAGCTATGTCAAAACGATGTGTGCACCTGGATGAGAACTAGAAAAAAATGTTTAAGTGAAGATAATATTATTTGTTGAGATATCAAGATTATGGGTAAAATTTCTTTATTTCAATTTCTCCTGAAGTTGTTATAACATTGGTAATTCAAAAGAATTGGAAACAAGATGGCCCAGCTGCTGCCCCATCTGGAACTGGAAAGAATCACAGTGTACGGGGTGAGATGTGAGCATCCCATACCCAGCTGTACCCCAAACTGCAGGATTGCATAGACTTCTCTCTCAAGGGCTGAGGCCATGCATGCCATTCCTTCTGACACTGTCTAAAATACCTAGTGTAAAACTGTCCACAGCTCATGCTCAAACCATGGGGTTGGCTGACATAGATGGCCTCCTCCACATCCTTTATGGATATTAGCATTACATGTCTTTGAGAATCAGTTACATATTCAGTTACAGTTACATATTCAGAGTAACAGTTACATATTCAGAGTTTTTCCTCACCAGGGATTTCTCCCATTTTCAAGGTGTCCTCAGTTGAAGGGAACTGGCTCTGCAACTTTCTAACTGTATGATTTGGGTCAAGTTACTTAACCTTACCAAGCATCAGTTTGCTCATACATAAAATGGATATAGTAATAATGCCTACTCCATGTAGTACTGTAGGATATAAATGAAAAAAAATAGGAAAAATACTATTTACTATAGTAGTTTAATACAAAGCACTCAGCAAAAGGAAGCTATAGGTAATGTTTTTATTGCAAAGGCCCCCATTGTTCTAAATGTCAAAAAAATAAGTTTAAATATAAAATCAACAAAAGAATGAATGAAATGTTGCCTTTCACTCCCAAGAGAAACTTGTGTTTATTGGAAAAGTTTGCAACCTCATTTGATTGTATCTTTGGGTCTTATTATAGTTCTTTCTCTTCCACTGGCTAACCAGTATCCTCTGGGTTTGAGTCTTGTCAAGTGTTCTTGATGCAGGGAGGTACTGTCTGCACTAGAGTGTTTAAATCATGTTAGGGAGCTTAACTAAGCATCCAAGCAGGGAGCATGGTTGAGCACAGTAACTCTGACATTTGAAGAAATGCATAATTTCAGGCCAGATAGAAGGCTAAGAGAAAGAGACACTGCTGGTGATGCCGCAGATGACTAACCCAGATGAGGGAGATGGGAAGTCTGGGAAGCCAAGAGCAACAGCCAAGGACAAGAGAGGAATTTGGTTTGAAAGGAGAGTGTTAAGACATCAACAGCCTGAAAAGAGAAGTCCAGGGTAATTTGTGGCCTGTTGAGTACCAGGAAAAAAGATGTGGCAAAAGAAGGCACAGATGTTGTGAAGAATGCAAGGAATTTATGACGATTCATAGTCTAACTCCGGGAAATGTCTGCCAAGGGCAGATCTCAGTGGACCGTGGGAGCACTGGTTCAGTGAGAAGATATGTAAGGACTAGGACTTCACAAGTGACCTTTACCAGGGTATCATCTTGAACCAGAGCAAAGGAGGAGGAGGAGAAGAGGAAAACAAGAAGTTGTTTGAAAAGAAAAATAAATGTCAGCAAGTCTTTAGAAGTAATTAAAATGTTTCTAGGCCAACAGCCCCCTTTGTCCTATCATTCTTTTCTTTAAGAAGTCCTCATCAATGACATGAACTCTGAGTTTAGAAATGAGGATGTATGCAACTCTCTCCCCCATTCTCTTATCAGAACCCTTACAACTCATTCAAAGAGCTTTACTTCTCTCCTCTCACCCCAAGTACGTAGAAGTTGCTACAAGACCTTGAGGATCATTTCTTCTTATCAAACTGAGGGTTTCTATATGCAGTTTTTATACAAACACGCATCTAATTGACATATTGGAGATTATGGAGACCATAGCTATCAAGAAGTCAATGGACTTGATATTCTCCTTTCTCACAGGTATGAGAGACTTGGTGGGGGGTTGCAGGGAAGAATATACTTTCTGGAAAGCTGGGAAGAGAAAATTGAGACTGCCCTGCTAAAAGACTCAGCATCAGGAGAGATCTGTTAGCCCTCACTTGGGCCCTCACTTCCTGCCGGAGTTAAGACAAAGTTAATTTGCTTAAGTATTAGTATAAGCAGTGCCTCCATGCAACCTTCCCAAACCCAGATCTGAGCCAAAGAGAGCAGACAGAAGGCAAGTGTTAAAGGAAATAAAATGTCCCACAAGCAATATCCTGTCCCAATATGACACATTAGTCCTCAGGTTACTTGTTCCCAATGAGGCTAATGAATTCCCCAATCATGGATAAAGTGAAAAACAACTTCTGGGGCAACTGTCTCTAGTTCTCAGAAAGTAAATTCATGGAAATGAGCGACTGGATAGAAGGCCAAGAGGCCACTGCCTCAGAGTGGAATCCCAGAGCGGAGCAATGTGGTCATTCACAGCATGTTTGACTATGTGAGGAAAAAAATAAAAAGAAAGGAGTTTGGTTTCTCTTTTGTGATTTTGAATATCAAAGATGAAAGTGTTTTTCTTTGCTAAATTTAGTAAAATAAGTAAGAAAATCAGAGATTTTACTTAGTTGAGAATAATATTTGCTAAATAACGTTCGTAAGTTTTAAAGAGGTAGGCATGCTATCGGTCTTAGATGAAATTAAATTAAGAACAATATTTATCGTGGACACAAGCCACAACTTAACCACATGTATCCCTCTCCTTATTCATAATTTACTTCTTCAATTCAGAAAAATAATATTTGGGGGAAGAAGATTAGGATGAGTGGGTGGTTAAAAGCTTACAGGCTTAGTGATTTGCCAGATTGCTAAGAAATCTCTTTAGTTGACTTTAAGTTTGCTATGATGTCCAAAGATGTATGAAATTCTAAAATACAATAATTTAAGGAAAGCCTTTCAAGTCTATTGGTCATGTTTAAATAATCAAATGTTAAGAGAAAAGGGAGAAAAATTATAGCAGCAAAATTCCACTGAAAGAAAAGAAATAAAAGATGGTCTCATGAGTCCAGAATTTACCTGAAAGTTCCTGAAATAATATAATAACCCTAAATGAACTGTTCAGTCTAATCTGCATACCCGCTTGGTATTTTGATAAATAATACTACAATTTGAGAACTCCTTGTACAGATTTTAAAATTTTAGTAACCGTAACATTAGTTTAGTTTACCAAAAAAAGAGGTGATGTTTGAAAAGCCATGTTTATAGTGGTCATCTTCTAATTTTATCTGCTGGGCAGATGTTGGGTACCAATTGTAGAGATGATGACCGATCTGGAAGCCCATTCACTTTATCAGAGATGAGACAGCATATGGTTGTAGCTGGAATTTTCCAGGGAAACTATGCGTGTGTTCCCCTGGAAGAAACTGAATTATCTCACAGAGGATTCATATACCATACACAGACACCAAGAAAACCAGCGAAATAAAGTTGTAGCCATTCTGAGGGCTACAAGTTTAGCATTCTGGCCAACAGTATTAGCAACCCTCCCAGGGCTTGTCTGCTTATTCATTTTTTGAAGATGCAGCTTTGTAAAAAGTAATGGTAAAAGACTGTGCCCACAATTTCACACTAATTTTCATTTCCAAGTGCCCACACAAATGAAGGCCATCCCTCACCTACTCCTCTAAGCCTTCAGGACCTTGGTTCATACAATGTAGTTTGATTCTCGCTGCTGTTTCAACAGCCCCAATAAATAACTCCCCCTATTACCCTCTTTCTAATTCACACCTGTATCCTCCTTGAACTGGCTTCTTCAATCCCTATACATGGTCTTGTCCCCTCCTCTTACTCAAGCCTGCCTCCCTATTAGACATTCCCTATTTTCTTCCGTCAAATCCAACACTGATCCTTGCTTTTCCTAAACTCTTTCCTTCCTAAAATTTATTTCATAATAAATTTAAACCTGACAGAGAGGAAATTCCTGATTGTCTCATCCAACTTCTCTTCACAATATATTTCCCGATGATTAAGGAGAAACACTGATATGCCATATGTACATTATTGATTAAAAAGTGGGTAGCATAACCAGCCAGATAATCCTTACGGTCATGTTGTTAGGAGTGCTTGATGCTCTCCAGTACTTTGGTGGTCAACGTGAGAAAATTGGATCTCAGAGAGTTGAGGTGACCTGTGAATTTGCACCAAGGATCTGGAGCTAAAATCCAATGTTGCTTTCAATATACCACATGGCCTTCTTCTTCTTCCCTCTCTGCATATGACACTCTTGTAGGTGTTACAGAAACACTTCCCAGGACCTTTCAATTCAGGAACAGCACTGTTAACACACCGGCATGAAAGGGACATCACACACAACCCAACTGGCACTAAACTGCACGCCATGTGGTCATTTATATCATGTAACACCCTGGCCACTTTCTCCTTCCCTTCCTCCTCCTCCTTCACTCCCCGTGTTCAATCTGTCGCTCACTCTGGCTGTTCCTTCTCTACAATAATGCCGAGAACTATGTCTGCTGCTGTGGAGGCGGCCTTCCAGCAGCTCACTCCCTGAGGCAGGCCCAGTGCCTCTCCTTACGGGGCCTCCCCCTCCCAACACTCTCCCGTCAGACACGCCAGACTGCCCTGGCAGCTGTCACCCCTTCACCTGCCATCCTGACTGTGTCACACCCACCCCTGGGAAAATCTCCAGATGTGCCCTGAGCAAAACACAGAGGCCTGAGTGGGGAGACTGACAGGGAACAGGGCCCCTGAGAACGCAGAGCAGGAGCCAAGTTGCAAAGAAAAGAGAAATGATAGACTTTAGAGTGAAACTAAAAATAAAGAGAATGTGTTTCAATACTCTTTTGGCTGATTCATCTTTCTGTGGCACCAGAGAGAAGGGTGTTACCCTCTATTCACCAGTGCCTTATGTTTTGCCTACAAGGCCTCTCTTACCACATTTGAAAGAATAAACGAACAGTAACAATGCAAGTAGAAGAGATAAAGTTGGTAGCATGGCTACAATCTCCAGGTTGGAGCCAGACTCATCTTACAATTTCCATCATATTCTTTCTTAAAAAAATGAGATAAGTGAAGTCCATATACGTAATTCCTCAACATCCCTTCATATTCTTTCTCTTTGTTGTCTATTTTTATCTTATTCAGGCATGGGTCCAAGATGGAGTAGTGACTAAGTGGGCCTGGTGACACTGTATACTTGGTGACTGCTTATTCCCAAAGTGAGGTTGGTAGGGGAGGTAGCCCTAGTTTTCAGTCATTCTGGGGAGGGAACTAAACTCTAATTCCTAGGCTACTATGAAGTCTGCATAGAAATTGTCTTAGAATTCATCAGTAAGTAAAAACATCAGCGGTTGTCAGTAGGAAGAGAGGAGAAGATTCAGAAAAGAAGAGGAAAGAAAGAGCTGAGGCATGAAGTGAAGAGAGAGGAGAAAAATACAGACGCTGGTGGAAAGTGATTGGGAAACCACTTCTCACCACCTATTTTGCCCGCACACACCTCATGCCTTGCAACACTGTTTCTCAAAGAAGTGGATGGATGGGGATGGTAACACTGAATAGCTATTGGGGAAAAGTCAAAGGTAACAAGAGTTCAAGATAAGCCCATATGACTTTGCCTTGTTTGACTTGATAGATGCACCCATTTTCAAAGGGTCTATTCTAGATTGAAACTATTTAGAACAATCTAGACAAACTATAGTTTGGATATCCTTTCCAAGGGAACGGTTATTCATTTACTTTAATGGCAAGTAGTCCTCCTCTATCTAGAAAGGATCTTTTCAACAAAACATTGGAAAGGATACATTTTTAAGATTAAGAGAGGAGGACAACACCTGCCCAGCGAGCTATGTTATCCAACTCAACTCCGTAATTATACTGCTTAAAATAGCTAACATTTATCCAGACCTTACTGCATACCAGACATTGTACAAGATACATTGCACACATTATCACTTAATCTTGGAGGTACTCTTTTACATATGTCCATTTTCTATAACTTCTGGGTCTTAGAATATTTGGTGCCTTGCCCAAGGTGAACAGTGAATAAGTGGCAGAATCCAGATCTGTCTGATTCCAAAACCTGTGCTTTTAGCCATTCCACATATTGCCTCCTTCATTGGTATGACTGATGTCACAGGCAGATCATGCTCAAATCCTGCAATATGTTCTAAATAACTGAAACTATGTAACTAGAAAATGGTAGCTAACTTATATAGCAGGCCCAACTGAAGTCATTCAAACATAAAAATGACCTCTTGGCATTTGATTATCGTTTACCTTAGACGTTGATAAACCAAACCATTCCCTTAGGGCAACATTTCTGTCCAGCAAAGCATTTCTCTTGCCAAAACATAATTTTGTTGGCTACATCTATCTCCTCCAAGCCTTGGAATCAGACCTAAGCTAGTAAATTGTGCTGTCCTGGCAAGACGGTTGTCCTCCAGGGCATTGTATCAGGCTAAAGTAATACATCATGTTGCTTCCCACTCTGTTGGCCCATTTCTCCAGAGTCCTAAAACGGTAATATTTCTGCTCTTGTCCCTAGGCCTTGTGCTTTAGTTTCCTGGTCTTAGAGATAGAGGTGGACTAAGTAACACTATTTTTACACCTGCCCTTGAGATGAGGCTTCCAAAAGAAAGGAGGCTTTAAAGAAAATGGAAGCCCCATAGATCTCTCCTTCATTCCTTTCAGACCCACAGATACACAAACATTGACTTGATTGGGTAACGAGAAGATTTTGGTCTTTTGGGGTTGTGGGGATTTAGTAGCTGAGAAAGAGTTGCTGAGTGGTGGGGGTGGGGGTGGGGTCAAGTAGAGCCAAGATTCCTAGAAAAGATGACCTCGTCCAACTGAGAAGTAGTGGGACCAGCAAACACCGGCAGTTAAAAATTAACATAGGCCAAAATGAAATCAATGCCTAAGTCTGATAGGTTTTCCAGAAAAGTTCATGATAGGTAGTTCATAGAAAAGTGGACATTTTCTCAGTGTTCACTTTTGCAAATGCCAAAGGTCAATCCTACTTGGAAAGCTCTTGTGTAGAAAAGCAGAAATGTGTAGAATCCACTAGCAACATATAAGGCAGAAAAACTTCTTCAAAAACAATCTTAATTTCAAAGGGTATGACAATAGCCTTGATACTGATGGTAAGTCACTTGACTCCCTGATACATGTGTAAGTGTGTGCATGTATATTATTCTAAGTGCATAATAATGTACCTAGTTTACAGAAGTGAAAGCCTCTTTCTGTGTCTTTACTAATCGTATGATAACATATATCTCAATAATTGTTTTCATTCAAGTGTGATTTCCATAAAAATTTTTTAAAGGTAAAATACTGACTCATCAAAAGTCTTTAAGCTAAATGCCAATCCTATGAATTCAGAAAATATCAACCATCAATGTATCACATTTTGTGTTTGGATAAATAGCCTTATCGCAATTTTCCTTATGTTAGAAATTCATGAAAGGAGTCTAGTTTTCCATATGAAGCCATAAAATGTGTATGAAGGATTGAGAAGTAATTCTCACTTTTCCACCAATGAAAATAACAATTAAAATGCTAAAATAGAGACAAGTTCAAGATTACTCCTATTTTACCCAACTTTCCTAGAGTATACCATGCAAAATTATGTCAACTGAATGATTTTTTATTAGACAAGGTGGCCCATGGGAAAACATTGCCCTAAGAAATTAATCATTCTGAGTTACTCTGAATTGTCAACATGTCTGGAGGTTTTGGATAAATAGTTGGTGTAAGAAACCCAATTTTCTGGCTTCTGCGGATTCTTACTATAGTAGTTAATTTTGAGATCAATCTTCAGTTAATCAAAGTTAAATGGAAGTAGTTTCTTATTACTTAATAACTCCATTTGTGTTTTCCATCAAACACATAGTTGTGGATTTTTTTTAGAAACAGCCAACTTGAATTGTCTTATTTCTTTTTCTCTGCCTTCCAAGTATGATTGACTTTAGAACCTATTCCTGTTAGCAATTTCTAGAAAATAGTTTTATTCCTCAGAACCCAAATAGTCGCAAGTTGTGTCTTCAGAACAGAATATTTCCCTGTTTGCAAAATGTTTGCATTTTTCATTGTTTAAATATTGATACTTCAAATCAATGTCTCCTCTTTCCATTGACAGGGTTTAAATAATTAAAGTAAAGCTTTCTCAATAGGAGAGGAAGTTTCAAAGGAAATTAAAATTCAGTACAGCATCCCAACTGCCTTCCGAGAAACCTATAAGAAGCACAGGCATACGTAGCACCAGAAGAGTTAGTATCATTTCTACCAGTAATGCACAACTAGAGTTCTTTGTTTTAGAAATTATTCTCCCAGTTTAATCTCAGCATTACACCTTCTCCTTCAGAGATGGAGGGAAGCAAGTTGCTTGCCTCCATGACAAAATGTGAGACTCAGCTAATTGGTGTGGTTTTGATGATGCCACAATTCTGCCCAAAACCCTTGTAACTAGCAAGTTTGCCCTGAAGATTATTGAATTACTCCACTGACCATGCATTATTTAAAGGGAAGTGCTATTATTATAGAAGCCAGCTGCTTAACCATTGGAATTCTGTCTGTTCGCCTACTTTCAAGACACAGCAGTGCACTGTGACTACATGTTATGCCTATGCGTAGTGGAGTCAAAGCCTAGGTTAGGTGGTGGCCAGTTTGTCTGCTAAGCAACATTTGGTGTGCATGCTTTGGAGCAAAAGTACTGACTAATTAAATAAATAAATAAGTAAAATTTCAATGTCAAGACTCTGTCAGCAAGAAAAAAATTTGTCTGATTTTATACGTGTTATCTGTTCATGCTATATAGTCACTTCATGAGTATATAGTCACTTCATAATGCCACTACCACAGAACTCTGTGAATGTACCTACTTGTAGAAAGGACTCTTGTTTTTCTATTCTATTTCTTTTTTGGTAGTCCCAAGTGAGGAAAACATACTTTAAGCCTCTTGGGGAACTCAAGTAATAAATGGAAAAAAAAATATTTTCACTTTCTAAGTTAAAAAAATATTTAAACCTCTTTCTTGAAGACAATGTAAGTAACTTCCAACCATACTGAATATTTGACCTAGAAGGGTTTTCTCCTCCACTTTTTACTTGTTACAGAATCTGAAATAGATGGCACCATGGCAGTCATACACTGTGTACAGTACAGGAATATGTTCCTAAGATCTCTGGCAGGTGTTCATATAGTCTTTACTTAACTGTTTCTAACAATGGGTAGTTCATTATCTTTAAAAGATGTTTATCCCCTTTTTAACACTTTTGAGTACAAATTGTTAGAAGTTTCTTCTTATACTAAGGCAATATTTGTTTCCCATTCACCTACCAGTTCTGACACTGCCCACTGGAGCAGAATTACATAGTTCCTAATGAGGAGTTTATAAAAGCAAGGATAGAAAAATTCATTCTATCTCATTTAAAAATTAATCATGATGACAACAGCTATAATTTACATGTCATAATAAGTCCCTATTTTCCTCAAAATTGATATTGGAGCAAATGATTTTACAACCTTTCCAGTGAAACATATTGTTTCAGTCTTCTAGTTTTAGCCCAAAGCAACAAATACCAAATTTTGGTTCTCTAAAAAAAGTAATAGGAGTGTACTGGTTGTGGGAATACAAAATGGTCCTGCCACAGTATGGAAAACAGTATGGAGGTTCCTCAAAAAATTAAAAATAGAACCTATAATCCAGGAATTCTACTTCTGGGTATTTATCTGAAGAAAATGTGACACTGGTTTGAAAAGATATGTGTACCTCTATGTTCACTGCAACATTATTTATAATAGCCAAGATAGGGAAGCAATAAGTGTCCATCAATAGATGAATGAATAAAAAATATGTGGTATATAGTATATATAATGGAATATTAGTCAATCATTAAAAAAATGGAATTTTGCCATTTGTCGTAAGATGGACAGACCTAGAGGTATCATACTAAGTGAAAAAAGTCAGATGGATAAAGACAGATATCATACAATTTCACTTATATGCAGAATCTAAAAAACAACACAAAGGAACAAACAAAACAAAAGAGAAACAGCCTAACAGCCATAGAAAACAAATCAGAGGGGAAGGAGTATAAAATAAACAAAAAATAAGAATGCAATGTGCAACACAGAGAATAGGTAATAGCATTGTAATAACTTTGTATGGTGACAGACAGTAGCTAGATTTATCATGGTGACCATTTCATAACGTAAATAAATATTGAATCACTACGCTGTGCACCTAAAACTAATATAATAGAGTATGTCAGCTGTACTTCAATTTAAAGAAACAAAAGAAGTCATATGAGGCATTTGAAGATAAAGGACAAAACATTGACCCTCAACTGTGGCCTCTCAATTAGTGAGAAATGATTTCTTTGGTTACATATCTTGATGTAGAACCAGAAATAGAGCTTATTGGACACTTCAAAGGATGAAATAAACTTTAAAAGGCAATAGGCAAACATTTGCTGTATTCATTTATTCCCAATGAAGGGCCATTAGTCTGTTGTAGATTATGATGAATATATGAACAAAGAAAAACATCTTTCTAGAACTGTGGTAACTAAAGTTAACCAGCAGTTACATGTATGATAAAATCCAAGACTATATACCACCATTTCAACAATATTTTTTTAAGAAGATATGGATATAAGGTAAACTTTTTTATGGGGCATTACAAAAAAGTCCTAAATTTCTGTTCCTAAATTCATTCATCTATGGACTGGAAAAGCATAGCTATTTTATAGACTGAGCCATGTTAAATTCTGAGCTCATCTAAGAAAGATGACAAAGCAGGTACCCAGGTATGTTTGTTTGTTTGTTTGTTTTGTTTGTGGGTATTTTGTTGTTGTTTGTTTGGTTTTTTTTTTGTTTTTTGCTATGCTCATGATTACTTTCCATTTCATAAGAGGAAATAGACCTGTGGTGAGGTTCATGTCTACTGATAGTCTCCAAGAAGGGAATATGCAGTACATCGTGTTTTCTGTCTACCCAAGGTTTAGGGTGGTGTCTTCCTCCAGAAGGAAGATTACATTAGAAATGCATGAAATGGAAATGCTAAAGGGGTCCTGGAATTTCAGACCCAACCCCTCTCCATCTCCCTAAGCATGAATTTTGCAATTAGTTGTTTCTGAGTTAGCCAAGTTTGAAGGTTTTTGGAACCTCCTTTACTGCCCCACCTTTAAACTTCAAATTTCTATTCTACACTATACAGCAAAAAAATCCCAATTATGTCCCATTAAGAAATGTATCATTTCAACAAAGAGCAACCATTACCTATGGTGAACAATAGGGATACCTTAACGTAGGCCAAGTCCCCTTCTTCCCACCCTAAGAGAAAAACCAGTGTATCAGCTACACTTAACTGGCTGACCCCATCAACCTCTTGAAATATCCACTTAGCAAAAAGTATGTAGAAGTCCTTTGTGGATTACAATGAACCATGTAGGCCCATTTGTGTCTTTCCTCTAATTTATAGTCCCAGGAAAAGATTATAAAAACAAAAAACAAAAAACATTGTTTACATTGCCCAGGGGACTGGCTAAGTCTCAGCTTGCCAGAGCCCGGCTGGCGAGCAGAACCAGAGAGTCTTCTGTACTAGTGGATTCTCCAATGGCAAGTGAAAACACTACTGAGGCTTCAATTGGGGCCAGCTGCCTGTCCCTCCCAAACCCCTCAACCATGAGGCACCCACAGGGCTTGCCCCTAAGTGAGAAAGCAGACCCCACCCAAAGAGACCACAAATGAACCCTCCCTGAGTTACTACCCTCAGCTGTGCTAAGAATGACAATAAACCTGCCTTACGGGGAGGAAGCATCCTCAGACTGCTGCGCCAAACATCAGGAAAACATTTGGGTTTGTAGAGGATGCCATGAACGGTTGGCCCTTCAAGCAGCAAGGCAGCCAAACTAGTTTGGTAGCACGCCATTACCAAGGGTCTGATCTTCCCTAACTAGGGAGTTCAAAATATACATGGGGATTTTGACCTTCAAAACACCATTCTGCAAAAATGGTGTCATTATTGCACAAACATAAGACTTTTTGTTTAAACTATAACATTGTCTTCTGTGTCGGGAATAAAGATTGAATATATGCCAGATTGATTGATTGGACTCTTCAGGATCAGTGGTTCACAAATTTTCCTCCATGAAGGCTGGTTATCAATGCAGAAGACCAGGCCTCCTGCCTCCCAAGTGAAGTAAGGGAGATGAGAGAAAGCCAAGTGCCAGTCCCCCCACGTTTGCCTGAGTTACAGCAGTTTCACTTTTGTCTGCCTTATCTATTGGTATATAAGCATGATTTGGTTTAACAGAAGTTCTACTTTAACAAAAAGATTACACAGAACTTAGGTACACTTTCAGTTCCCATGGCAAATTCATGTAAGCTTGTTTTGCCCTCTCTTTTAATTCTAGAGCCAGGAAAAATGTGTCCAAATCAAAACAATGCAAAATAAAACTAAACCCAAACCTACTTGCCAAGTAAAGAGGTCTAACTAATTTGCGAACATCAAAAGAAATTTGATTCATGATGTGCCCTCTGGGTAATTAGAAATCACATGAAAGATGGACATTTAGTTCATTCTGTCTCAGTGTAGTAGTTATTTTATAAGAAACAGAATTGATTGTTCTGGTCTCTCCAGGGTGATAGTAGAGGAAGCACCGTCACACTTGTACTGTTATCAATTCCAAATTCCAAGGCTTCTGGATGCACTTAACACTGAAGCTGTTTTGTCACAGACTATAAGATCCTGGAAAAGGGTACTCAGAGAACGTAACAAACATTTCTTTAGGATCTGCTTTAAGTCAGGTGATGTTCTAAGCACGTTTCATACATTATCTCATGTAATCCTCAAAGAATTCTTATAATGAAGATATTATTAAATATACTTTACAAATGGATAAACTGGGCCCAAGAGGCTTAAGTGACTTGTCCATAGTTACACGACAGGTTTCCTGGGCTCTCTGAAGTACTTGAACTCTGCAGGGAATATATCTGAGTTTGAATCCTGATTCAACCCCTTATTGCATGAATTACTTAAAGCAAGTCATTGCTTGAGTCTCAGTTTCCATATCAGTAAAATGAGGAGCCCTTTCCAGACTTAAAACTCCTTTGATACTCGACCTGACGTCACAATAGTAGTAGTTAAGCAAAAGAGCAAACACTTGAGCCATCCTGCTATATAAAACTGTATAAACAGTTTAAACAGTTTATAAACAGTATAAACTGTATAAACTGTGACACATCTGTATAAAAACTATACAGATTTGCTAAAAAGATAAAGAAAACTTAAAATATTATCTTCTTTTCATTAATATTCATAGCAGCCTCCAACCTAAGCGAGTATTTAAGGAAAGACTAGATTTGGGCATAGACAAGATCCTTGACTACAGGTTTCTGAAAACTCGAGAATTAACACAAATCAAGTACATGCTGCATGAGTTGATGCTAAGGAGTGTGGGGCAGAGTCCAGAGACACATCAGAATCCAGAAGGATCTGTGGGGTCAGGAATTGTTGGGGAAACTTTAGGAAGAGGTTGAGATGTGTAGGTGGACCAGGTATGAAAAGAGAAGAGGCTTCAGGGGCTGGGTGGAACTCTGAAGAAAGCCGTTTCCCCTCTAAAGCCAGGCCACTGTGTGTTTGATTTGCACAGACAAGCCCACGGGGTATGGTTCAAGCAGTCGGAGGGCACCTCAGACAGGCATTGTGGACGAGTGCTGCTTCCGGAGCTGTGATCTGAGGAGGCTAGAGATGTACTGCGCACCCCTCAAGCCTGCCAAGTCTGCCCGCTCTGTCCGTGCCCAGCGCCACACCGACATGCCCAAGGCTCAGAAGGTAAGCCAGCTGGTGGGGAGGGATCCACCATCCTCAAGAGATTGAGGATACTTGTGGGTAGGCCAGACAGAAATTATGCCCCATGATCTCCTGGCTTACAGGTCAAAAAAGTACCATTCTCACCTCAGATATCCATCCCTTTGGTCACTCCACATTGCATATTCTCCTTTCCACTGCTTTGGACAGTCTAATACCAGAAGACAATGGAGAACAGTCACTAAACGTGAGCCTTGGTATCAGACAAAACTGAAGTCCTAATTTCACCAGTCACCAGCTGAGAGCCCTTGGCCAAATAACATGGCCTATCCAAACCTTAGTTTCATCAGTAAAATTGGGGTAATAATATCTACTGCATCAAGCTGTTTTAAGAATTAATAAATAGACATGCACTTCTTTGCACATCCTGCACAAATTAACTATTGGACAAGTGTTACCATCTTTCATAATTGTAATTAATAACAAAGCATGTAACTTTTCAAGTCTAGTATTCTGCAAAGGTGTAAAAAAATATATGTTAAAATGGGAACTATTTGAAGTTCACATTCAGTAACAAATTCAATTAAAGAAAACCCCCACTACACATAGAAATTTCTGTTTCGCTCTAGAAATACCTAGAAATTTCTAATGATCAATATCTGTAGGTGTCTTTATCTATGACCTAGACTTCAAAGAAACCTTACAACTACTATCTATACCATCAAAAGTACATAAATCATCTCAGCATATTAGTCACTTTATAAATTTTGTTGAATGAGTGAATAAATGAGTAAAAAAATGAGAAGTGCTTAAATTTTAGTCCTGAAGTAGAAAGAATGAGAACTGAAGAGTCAGGGGTAGGTGAAGGAGAAAAAAAGAAAGTGAGGAAGGGTGGGTAAGGAGAGCAAAGTCCAAGTAGGTCTCCTTGGGAACGTTGTTTGAAAAACCAAAACCAGAAAACAAAAACAAAAAACTGTGGTTTTACTCTTTGGAGCCAAAACTAGCATTGTGCAGAAAGCATAAGAAGAGAAACCAAGAAGTTCACAGTGACACATGTGCTGATTCCTGGTCGGCAGCTGAGCCTGGAGGATGACCAGGGAGCTTAGTGGAGAGGTGACCCCAGGGAGCCACCATGAATGATGGAAAGGGCTTGGGCACAATCTGGTGCACAGAGAACACAGTAACCAGTGGGTAAGTCAGGGAGCAAGCATCATAGAAGTAACTTAAGTGAATGTGTTTGAGAAGTGTGCTTGAGGGGACAAAGGCAGGTTAATTCTTTCTCTTCCCAGGTGACCCAGTACCTCAAAATTTCTAGCTGGGGAGAAGGTGGGGGTCAGAGATAAGTCCCAGAGTTCTAGAAGTTTGGGTCTTTTGGCTGTGGCCTAGACATCCCTCCAGCACCAATGTTGTCTCCTGTACCACATGGAGCCCAGGCATTCTGGGCTGACTCAAAGGCTCTATCACACCAAGGGAACCACCTGTTCTCAATACAATTATTTTTGTGATGTTTACAGTATCATCCCCCACCTACCACCAAGAAAACGAAGTCTCAGAGGAGAAGGAAAGGTGGGCCAAAGGAACGCCCAGGAGGGGAACAGAAGGTGGGGACGGAAGCAAGTCAGCAGATGGAAGGAAAGAAGAAAGAGCAGAGAAGGGAGACTGGAGCTAGAAACTGAACACAGAGGCAAAAAAAGGAAACTGGAGGAGAGAAGGACTAAGCAGACAGAGGCAAGGACGATGAGAGAGAAGCAGACAGCGATAAAGAGAAGTGGGAAGTGCTATAGAGGAATGAAGAACAGTAGGCCTGGTGGAGCTAGATAATGCATGTGATGGAAGGAGAAGGAACCTCTTGTAGAATGTGGATAACAAACATGGAGATAATGGAAAAGAGAAATGTAATGCCCGAGGAAGTCCAAAGGAAAACAGAGGCAAGAATGAAAAAAAGAACACAAATTATGAAAGAGGCAAATAAGACACTACATTCCCCTCAAAAAAAATAAATAAATAAATAAATAAGAGTTAAAGAATTAAGATAGAAATCAAGGCTTTGATATGCATTTTTAAAACTTTGTGTGAAGCTATTATAGAAGAATTGCCCGGGTTCATATATCTCCAAAGTTAAATATTAGCCCAAAATTCTCAGCAAGACTGAATTGTGTCATAGAAGTTCCCAGATTTTCTTTCCTGCAGTGTCATTGGAGGCTGGGATTCTTAGTCAAGTCCAGGTTCAGGCCAAAGGGCACAAAGTATTTGCCTAAAAGCCTGTGAGGCCGGTGAGGTAACCTACAAGAGAAGGTCACTGAACCTTTTTTTTTTTTTTTTTTGCACTTTGGAATCAGATATAAAAATGTGTTAGTTGTATCATCTCTTGGGCTGCCATAACAATGTACCACAGACTGGGTGTCTTAAGCAACAGATATTTTCATACATTTTTGGAAGCTAGAAGTTCCTATAAACAAAGAGGACATGTTTTCAATAATGAGAGTCAGGACTTTAACAAACAAGTGGCCAAGGAGAGACACAATTCAGCCCATAACAGAAGACTTCTAATGTCTGATTATTGCCTTCTTATCCTATCTTCTATAAAACTCTGTGTGTATGTCTATCTCTGTCCTATATGCACACACACACACACACACACACACACACACAAATCTAGGTTTTCAGATATGAAATCTTGTAAGTTTCTGTTCCATGGAAACACTAGGACAAAAAGCTTCTGAAGTTGATGGGTTTAATCCCTTCACTTTTAAGATAAGAATACTGAGATCCATATAAGGGTAAAGGCATGCTTGAGTTCTAAGCTGCCCTCCTTCTGGCCATCAGAGAAGAGCACATAATCAACATGGACTAAGAAATAATTCCAAAAGGAAAAGACAGGGCAGAAATAGATGGCACATGAAATCTTCTTAACTTAATAGTTTTTCCTGAAGGTAAAAAATAAAGCCAAGTAGAACCATAGAATTCAGGTCTTGTAAATCTTCTCCTTCAGCTTCTTTGATTTAATTAGTAGGCTTAGAGTCTTCACAGATATAAAACAAAGTCTCAAGATCACCCAAATTATGAATTATAAGACCTAAGAGAGGGTGTAGGAAAGAAGTGGTCGCCAAGCAAATGATGACACTTGGTGTAAGAAGATGACTAAACCAAGAAGTGAAACATTTCATCCAAGTAACCTACTTTGAAGATGTCATGGTATAGAGGAACCTCTTTTCTGCCTGATCCTTCATGCCCCTGATGCTTCTACTTCAGGATCATCTTTGCTCTATGGTGCAGTGAAAACACAGGATATATAATAAATATAATATAACAAAACATATAAGGCCATGCCCAAGGCTCAACCTGGGAGGAAAAGTCCAATCAGAAACATGCCAAGCCTAAGTTGGGAGCTAAGCCACTTCTGCTGTGGTTACAAATGCTTGGCCTATCTGAATAGACAAGGGTAGGCTGGTGCCTTAGCCCATCTAGCCAGCCACCTTATTCAGGAGATGCAGAGCTCTTCACTAAGACATCCATGCTTTGAGACCAGTCTCATGCATAAGCCGATGTTTATTGTGACCACCACCTGAGAGTAGCCTGCATACACAGATGGTTCTTCAAGTTCCACAGAAGAATTAACAATTCATGTCCTATGGAAAGGTTCCTTAAAGGATTATCTTGTCCCTATTTTATTGTTGACTGGGAAAATGTCAATTATGACTCAGGGTTTTGGATAAACTCTAAATTATACTCTATGATAAACTTCATTCAAAAGAAGTGAGTCAGAGACTCTAAAAGAAAAAAAAAGGAATGGAACTTTCTAGTTAAAAAATGCTTAACTCTCATACTGTGGATTAAAATACATTTCTTTTTGGAAAGGGTTTTATCAACTCTAAAGCAGTCATCATGAATGCCTACATATGATTTCTGAATAATATGAAGAAATTAAGCATGAAGAACCTATTATTGTCTTTCTATCTCCTCCTTTCTATAGTCAATACCAAGCACCTAGTGATACATGGCATATAATGCTAGGTGGATGGGTGGTGGGAGACCATAAAAATAAGCATCATTGCTGAGATGAAATGATTCCTCTCATCCTTGCATAGGGCAATGAGGCATGGACAGAGTAAAAAAAAAGAAAAAAGAAAGAAAGAAAAAGGAGGGTAAAGGAATTGCACTGATACAGGCTAGCTTTGCATTTCTAGAGATTAAACTGAAATCATTCAAGGACCCACTGCTAAAAGTGACAACTGGCTGAGTAGTACTTTATAGTGAACGTTATATACCTGTTGCGTTCCTGGATGTTTTCTTGGAAGTGAGCTGAGTACTGATCATCATTTAAAATTCTGTTTCTACCATTTCTTGGTGCAAATTGATGATTGTGTGTAAAACTAATGGGAAGATGGAAGGAGTCATGATCCTGAAATAAAATTGTCAAAAAATACTTTTATTGAGCACCTACAATGTGCTAATCTCTGTACTAAGATGAAGGGAAATTATAAAGATTGAAGATGAAGTAAGACATAGCAGTTAAGAATACAGACTCTAGAGTCATGCTTCCCAGGTTGAATTCCCGACTCTTACTTACTGAGAGTGGCCTTGGGCAAATCATGTCATTCACCTGTGCCTTGGTTTTCTCATCTGTCAAACAACAGTGCTATTTGAATCTACTTTCTATGGTTGTAAGGATTTATTGAGATAATATCTATATATATGTATATGTGAGCATTTATGTACAAATACATATTATATTGCTTAAAATGATTCCTGGCACATAGTAATCACTATTAAAGTTTTAGTTAACATTATTTTATCTAGTTCTGAAAATTAGAGCCATCCGAAAAGAAATAGATCCCTTTAAGTAGAAGTGAGTCTTGTATCACTAAAACCTTCAAGGCCAAGCTTGCTAGCACTTTTTGGTGAGGTGGTATCGGGACTTCAAGCAGATGATAGAAGGGAACTCAGTGACCTAAGAGTCTTTCCAACCCAGAGAACCCCAGTTCTATGAATAATTCCAACTTAAGTGAAAGCTCAGCTCTCCCATGTGAGGAGCTGTTAACTTTTATTTCAAGGTCACAGAATGAACTTTCAGAAACCACCATTTTTCTCAACCAGTTAAAATCAAATGTAATATGTGTTTTCATTTCATGGTGCCTGAGGAAAATTTAATTGTAGCATGAACTCCAGCTCTTACTAGTTTTAAATAAAATTGCCAAAATAAATAGAAATGTGGGATATTTCCGGGCTCACACAGCTTCCGGGACATTTCAGTTTCTAGGGCTGCCGATCCAGTGCCTTTCACAAGCATTTGATCTTCTTTCAAACATCTCTTGAAAACAAACAAAACCTCATACAGCTTCAAATGTGCGTGCTGTTAGGATGTAAGGGTGGAAAAAGAAGCCCAAAAAAAGGAGTCCTCCAAGAGCCCCTAGCCTCTCCCTTCACCCCTTGACCACCGTCCCACCAACCACCAACAGGAAATAATGTTTTCTTAAGTAATAACATTTTGCAATTTCTCAAGTCCATTAACATCCATGGGGAAAGATGAGGTCTATTCTCTTACTTGTCTGTGTGAAGGGAATAAGTCTTTTTCATTATTTAATAGGTAACAGGGAGCTGACTTTTAATCCAAGGGTAAATTTGATAGTTTGAAGGTAAAGTGGTGGACACCTTTGGTAGCAATAAGAAGATAAATTGTTTTAGACAAATCAGGATGCCCTTTTATGAAGATAGGGATTTGGGGGTGAATCGTTTCCCAAAATTTTTGGTAAATACAATTTCTTGGCTTTTCTTTCAGTGAAGAATTCCTCAGGTTATATGCTCATCAAAATGATTAAAAGCCTAGCTACTAACTGCTATGGAAATCAGTGACAGTATTTATTGACCTAAGCAAGATAACTCCACTTTTAAAGAAGGAGCAGGTGAAGTTAACAAATGTTCTTCAGTGGCCACTAAACTTCCAGGTCAAAAACAGCTTCTCCATCCTTAGGGTGCTAACTGAAATTTGAGCACCTGTCCCTGATGTCCACATGTTTGGAGTTCATCTTTGATGGGACTCTTTAATGCCGTTAGTGCTACCTCACTTTTATCCAGCAACCAAAAGAGATTATTTAGAAATACTGACTTATGTTTAAACTCAAAAAGAGAGAAATAGAAATTGAGAATAACAGGGAAATTATGCAAGATGTAGGACAATGGACCTGTAAGTCCATACCTGGTACTTCTAGTGAACAGCCAAGAAAGTCCTCACCATATACTAGAAGCTCAGTTACAGATCTGATGGAATATTGTTAGATAAGCAACAAGAGCTAGAAAACATTTGGAAAATTCTTATCTCTATTTTATTAGCTAATATGGTTATAGTCTTAAGACCCATTGGTCAGGAAACTAACTCTTTTGAAAAGTGGAAGTTTGAAAGAAAAAAGAATGCATCCAACTAATTTTAATTCTAAATGTCCTTGCTGGTAATTTACAATCTATAATTAACTACAGAAAATAGTTTTGAGGAGAAAGGGATTCTTTCTTTTCTCTACTTTCTTCATGTGTATGTGTGTGTTTATGTGTGTTTATATAGTTTTGTGTTATAGCATTGTTGCAACCACTAGGGATTTGGAGTGAATCACTTTCCAAAATTATAGGTAAATACAGAATCTTGGCTTTTCTTTCAGAGAAGGCAAATTCTTATGTGAAAACTACTCATCATTCAGGAGAAATCACATTATTCCTTTATCTTCTCAAAGGCCCAGGTTTAGTCCTAAATTAAATATTATTCAGGAAATAATGGGAACATTGTTGAAGGGGCAGAAAGTAGTCACTTTTCTTTCTATTGTATATTCTAAAGGTCCATGTTTTTCAACTACTTCCAATCTGATCTACAGAGAGAGAGAATGGCTCCATAGATCAGAAAACAGAAACTTTCACATGGAACCAATTTGGAACTTTAGAAATTCTGAGGTCTCATTCTTGACCCAGCACAATCATAGCCTCAGTGCATCCAGCCTGCATTCCAGCATCCCCTGCCCCTACTTCTATTAGAGATTGGGGATATTGGAAAAAACAATCCAATGCCTTTTGTACCACTTTCCCCTTCCATAACCATAAACTTCTAACTTCCTCAATTCACCCTGGCATACATACACTTCTGTTCCCATTGGATCATATGAAGTTACATACATTTATTTGAGTAGGCATGTATCACTATCTCTCTGGAAAGAAAGTGGTAATGATTTATATCATCCTACATGGCTTTTCTAATTAGTAAGGTCAGAATTTCTATAGGAAGGTGGGATGTTAAAAGCAAGACCTATGAAAGACTAAGCATGATGGCAATTCTTCTATCTGGTAAAATAACCCCAAAGTTTCCACTGAGAGACCAAGAAATTTAACATCAAACCCAAACTGACCAAGTGGCCCATTCTTCTAAGATGAGATTCTTATGCCAAAATGTTTTATAAAATTCTGTGTAAAATATATAAATGTTTATATGGGGCTTTCTTTCTGGCCAGATCCAGGAAGTCAAGTAATCAAAGACCAACTCAAAGACCCCTGCCATCTGCGAAAATACGATGTGCTCTTTTCACAGCTATAAATAACAATTATGACAAGACAAAAATTTCAAATGATTAGGTGCAAGATTAGGTGCAGGTTGAGGGTTGGGTAAGGATTTCTGTTGACTGTTGTAGACTTGGGACTATGCAATATTTATGCCTTGGTGTGAGTGTGGCATGTTTGAATAGTTCCAGGAGGCATTGTAGGACTAGAAAATAAGGAAAGCATAAATGAATTAATAAATATATAGCATTATTACTGTCACTTTGTCAATATTGGCTGACTTAGGCCACTGTTGGATGTTCTGGTCTTTCTGTAAATAATGACATTTATTTCCTTCTTCAAATGAATATTAGGATAGAGACAGAAGTGAAATGAAGCAATTTTGATTTCTAAAAACTATATACATGCATGAATTGTTCTTGTGCCATTTTCTGTCTTGGAAAAGCTCCCCTGGCACCATGCATGTTTACTTTTATATGCTGAAAGGCTCCCATCAACCTCAAACAGATGCAAATCACTTTAACTTGTCATAGTGTTATTTTGCTCATCCTAAAAGTTCAGACAAGTCTTCCAAACTTCCAAAATTTCTCTCAATTCAGTGAGGAGGAAAATTTAGACACAGAATTTGAGTGTTCTGCCCAGATGTGTCACACACACAAAGAATGAGTGGAGGAAGGCAACACCCTTTCCTACTAATCCTGTGAACTCATCACTATGGCGTTGAAATGACACCAAAAGGTACAACCCTGGGCCTCACATCTCCTCAGAACATAGCAATATAAATCACTTCATACACTACTTTAAATATCCCAGTGTAAGTTATATGTCAGATGTATGGCATTTTGGAGGCTTGAGAAAAAAAAATAGTCAAATCTAGTTTTTAGGTAAAAATGTGCTGAAACTTTAGCACATGTCAGTGAAATTGCTAGAATGTGGTGTTTCACTTTTAAAATACCATGACATTTGAACCTTTCAGCAATTCCAAAATCAACTCCCTCTGGGGAAGATAGTGTGCTTAAACTTTTTTTTTTTTAATTTAAAAATGTAACACAAACACAAACAGCTAACTAAACAAGCTGCCCATAAAATCAACAGTCTAAGCAGTCTGAACCCTGAAGTGTTTTACAACATCCTTCAAGACTATTAAAGGCAACATAAATACCTCTTGCCCACAAGGGAAAATACCCTTCAGCACTTTTTTTTCCCTTTCTTTTTTTTTCCAGGCTTTTAAACAATTTTGGTAGTGATTTCTTACATCACAGAAATTTTTGAAGTAGAGTCAGGTGGTATCCTCTGAAGAGTAAGAAAGTTTCTAAATCTGGATAATCCATGAATAATTATGGGACAAATATAAATTCCCTAAATCCTAGGGATTCCTAGGGATGCACCAGTCTCTAGAAAAAAGAAGTATACATCTGGTATCCCAGCATTCAAGGAAGCCCTGAGCGCTCAGTAAATAGGTTCCCTTTCTTCAGCCAGGGAAAGGCAGCACCCTCCTATGGGATGTGCTTTGATACCAGTAACTATAAAAGGTCAGTGGGCAGTAAGAATAGCTGGTATTTATTAAGCACATGCCTGTGGTAAGGATTACAGTTAATTATTTCAGTTAATCTTCATCATTACTATATAGGGTAAATATTAAAATTATCCCCATTGTAGAGATTTAAAAACTTGGGCTAAGTACGGCTGAATGTCTTACCAAGGTCTTGCTCTAACTAATGGCCAGACCAGAATCTAAACTCAAGATGGACTCCAGCGTGTTAACCATGCACTGCACTCTCTTTTCTGCATTTTTTTACTGATACTTCTTGTACCATAACCCACCAACTGTAAGTCCCAAAATAGGAGGGGGCTCTGTGCTATTTGTCTCCATAAAGAGCATAGCTGGAAGTAGGAAGCCATGCAAGGGTTGCTATTTAAACTCTATTCTACTACTTCTATAGAAAGATTAAAACAATTTAGCCAGCTTTTCGGGTTTGCTATGTTTGTTCAAAGCACTGTGTCTCTGGGGAGGATACAGAGCTGAAGGAAACATGTTACCTGCCCTCAAGGTGCTTACTTTTCAGTGGGGAAACAAACATACAATTTATTCTACAATACATCAGGTGTTTTAACAAAGATAGAGGCAGAGTGGACTCTGATAGCACCGAAGCCTGAGCAAACTGGTGTTGCTAATAAATAACTTCACAGAATGGATCAAAATCAAGGGCTCTTGAAAGAGTAGGCTCTCTCGCATGCAGTTATGCCAGGTAAACATGTAAGGGAGATCACCTGCACTCATAACAACATTATGAGGTGGGTGCTCTTATCCAACCCTTTCATTTTACAGAAGAGGAAACAGAGGAGAGAACAATGTAATGATTCTTGAGGTCCTTAATTCCTGTGTGGGGAGGTAGGATCCAAACTAGGTATATAAGCCCAGGTCTTTGGGGAAACAGATGAGACAGGGTTAAATGAGTAGGATATTATTAGGGGAAATACCCATGTGAAAGAGGGGAGGAACTGGAAAGTCTGGGCAAGCCATCAGAACACAATGTAAGTCTGACCGCAAGTGAAGGAGAAGGGCAGGCAGAGATAATGTTGGGTGAAGTGTCTTGGACTGCTGTACAGTCTAAGGAAACACTCAGAAAAGCCACTGGGTAGACCCTGAATCAAAAGTTTGGCAATAGAAGAAATCTTATGTTTCCCAGGAATGGGTCTACCTTATATCCCCACCATACTCAGTCTTGGCATTAGAGAAGATGCCAGCTCTGGGCCATTCACCATGGCCAGAGAAAAGGGTCTTATTGGGAAAAAATGGCCATTCCCACCATAACCAGAGAAAAGGTAGGATGAGGTAATTTCCAGAAAAAAAAAAAAAAAAAGAGTCTAAGCAGAACGACATTACATCCAGTCTATATAACTTTTACTTTGTTGAAGAGGCAACTATCCCACCAGGGATATCCCACAAGTCTCTTGAAATGTGCACATTTGTCCTTTGGTTTTAAAAGTCACATCCCAAAGCACCAAGTTGTTCTTATGACACTTACTCTCTTGGCTCCCAGAGATGAAAGTCTGACCCAACTCTCCTGGAATTGGAACTTGTGATTCCCTGAAGTAAAGAGATAATCAAAGTTGATACTGAAACATATAAATTGTCCTCCACAATTTCACGTGTCTCCAGACCAAACCAGCAAAATAGCTAAAGTACATCCACTGTATTATATATGGTAATTGCTCATCCCCCCCATCATTTTGCCCTTTTTAGGAGAAGGTCAATGCTGAGTTAGGACTTTATGCTATACAATAGGCTGCTAATATTCCATGCTGGACAATATTTTCCTAGCATTTCTCACAGGGTGCCAGGCTTTTATTCGACTTTATGTCATATAATACTTACTTGTTTGGAGTAGTTGAGATGGAAACACAGTCTATTGAAAATGTCACTGCTTCCTCTCTGAAATTTAAAGAGACTATTATCATCCTTCTTTTAGATGCTGTTTCTCAGGCAAAATCTCATAAAGATAGGTGGGGCAAAAAGAAGGGCTTATAATATCCACAGGGTTAGCTTTTGCTAAATGAATAGTGTGCTACTAGATTCCTATCAATAATAATATAAATGGGTCCTAGCTCACTCTTGTGGTAAGGAATGGTACCCCTCCATAATTTAGAGTCTTGCCTTACCCTCTAAACAAGAATATACCACATCTGGGATCATGGGAAGCTTATAACACTGTTAATTATTATTATTGTTGGAAAGATATTTGGATCTTGAAGCACCCGATAATGTTTTATCTTTTGGGGAAACAATATGGTAGAATGGCTAACTGGTAAGTTCCAGAATCAGAAAAAAATTGGCTGTTTAGTTTTTCTAAGCTTCAGATTCCTTAAAGGTAAAATGAGCAAGACATAGTATCCATCTGCAAGAGAACTAGGAGAATTAAATAAGAAAAATATGTGCAATTAGCATGTATAATATAGTGCTCAGCCCTGAGAGATAGAACTATCTTATTAAAATAATAAGTTGTCTAATTATTAGTCCTAGGTCTATCAGTTTGTTCTTATGTGACCTCAAGCAAGTCACCAAATCTTAGCATGCCTTAAGTTATAAATAAGACTGATGCCAATATCATGTTACTGGTGATTACCGTATAAACTACAGGGTGTCTGCAAATGTTAATCAAGTTATTGTGTTACTGTCATCGTTATTAGCTCTCAGTGATCTTTTTAATCAAAAAGTTTGTGGATTGCTTTCCTTTGTAAAACCAGGAGCTAAGATAAGAGCCAAAAGACAATAGGAGAATGTGAATGTCATGTAATATCTCAGGGCATTTTCCAGCTTCCTAAATATCTGAGTATGGTACACAATGTATTATAATGTATATCACAAATTAAGATGTTCCAAAACTTTTTCCCTGATGAGTTGGTTAACGTTTCCTTCAGGGTGATAAATTTTCTCAATCAACCTGAGTGAGCTAGAGGACCAACATTTTTTTAAAAATAATCTTACCTTCCCTGGTGTCAATAGGAAACAGTATTTACTCACTACTGTTTTCCTTTCAAAAATCTGCCTAGTTGCATACTAGAAACAGTTTCAGCTGGTTTGTTTGTCTTGGACAAGCTGTTGAAGTGAAAAGTTTTTGCTTGGCTGAATGTGGGACAGTTTCATAACCCTCAAGAAGTGCATTGAAGGTGGGTGCCAGCTCAGGCTACTTCTAACATGCCTCCACTTGCTGCCCATTGTCAAGGGTGGCCAGCGTAATTAAATTAAGACAATGAGCAAAGCAACAGATGCGACTGGGACCAAATCTCTGAGTGCTTTTGTTTTGTCACTGTCATTGTCTGCAACAAAGAAGTCACATGTGAGAGCCTGGGAAGGGAGCCAAATGCAAACCAGACAACATCCCAGCTGGGTTTGAACAGCCTCCACCTTATGCGTGTGTGCATGGGAACCATGCTACTTGGAGCAGTGTCTGCTCCACTCAAGTGAGTTTCTGCCCATGGCTTTGCTGCAAGGCCGAAATAGACTCAGAAGAAATACGCCAGAGGATCCCTGTGCTCAGACTGACACTTCACCTCTGCTTTGAGAGAAAAGAAGAATCTGTTGGGGGAAAGGATAAGATCCTTATGGTTGACCAATCTAACATCAATTCTTTTTGCTACAGCCCTCATGAACTTGAAGAGGGACGGAAATAAAGAAGATACCTGAACTTTTTCTTCTGTAAATCTGGGGTTTAAACATCTCTGGATGTTTAAACTGGAGACTAAACAGTTTAGTTTCGATGTTTATATATTTAGACTGGAGATTAAAGATTAATCATTTTTTAATTTGTTACTATTTCATTCTTGAGCATTTCTCTTAGTGTGCTCATTATCCAGATACTTAAAAACTTCTTTTTCTAAGCTGGTATGGATGTGAAAGAAAACAGAGCAAAATCAAATTTGCATATTTTTAGATCTGTTATTTAATTTGATTAGTAGTTTTGTAGAGAGGTGGTATCCATAATAATGACCATGTGGGGGTTTTGATGAGCCAAATACCATCTGCAGGGTCCATTGCATACTAAACAGAAAAGTTTCAAGGAGTTTGAGACAACAGTGATCCAAATCTGTAGCTCCATTTTTTTTTTCTTCCATTTTTCAGGAGAACTCCTTTAAGAATGCAGAATAACATGTAAGATTAGGAATGTAAATTTACCAGTAGCTTAACAGGAATGCTTTATATAGTTACAAATGCATGTTAAGTGGACTTGGTAAAATTGTATGATATCTGGGAGGAAAAGTGCCAGTATTTTAAACAGATGCATTTCAAGCTATCCTATACAAATGCCAAACTTCTTCCCACAAGTTTTCAATGGCCACTGAGTTAGTTACTTTAATAAACATATTTACACAGCAACACTATCTTCTTTCTATTTAGTCAGTACAGGATATTGACCATCAACTTATAAAATGCTAACTAGCTTATTTGAAGAACTTGATGATAACTCCAACATTCCATGCAGAGCTGAAAAATACATGTAAGAAATATTACCAAATCCCAATGGGCCTCCGCCAGTAGGTATTATTTCCAGGGACCATAGTTGATTCTGTCCCAGCTTCTCACACCCTGCAGGCTCAGGTCTGAACATTTTCCAAAGTCCCTTACAATGACCTATAAGTTCCTAAGAATGATTGGGTTGAGAGGTCATTACCTCAGCCAGAAGGAATAATTTGGAGATTACAGACACCATAGTGAAAACTCTTGGTTTTGGTCATGATGAAAACATGTTCTGGGAGAAAGCAATATTGGGGATTCTTGAACTTCATTCTGTACCAATAATGATTCATTGTGTCCTCCACTAAGGGCCTCCTGGCTAGAGGTAAAACCAAGAGAAAAGGCACCTTATGTTCATGCATACAGATACCATTTCCTCCTGTATTTAACCCACATCTTCTTATTTGTATAAATATACTTTTCTATTTAAATATATTCAAGTATAAAATAAAAACTATAGGAAAAGTATAAGGACATTATTAGATATTCATTATAGTCATTTGATTCATTCTATAGCTATTTATTGAGCAACTGCAATATTCCAGGCTTTGTTTTAGACACAGGGATGTAAATAGTGAAGAGATAGAGATGGGTCTCTAATATATAGGGCTTCTATTCTAAGCAAAACTCAATATTCCTTGGATGGTAACAGCATTGCTTGCAGATAAATGAATGGTAGCACCAAAACAAGGAACCTAGAGTTTCTAGTCCAGGAATGGTTTCTAATGAAGATGAAATAATAATAATAATGACTTAATAATATTAATAATAATAAAAATAAATTGTTAATACTTATGTAGTGCTTACCATGTGCCAAACCCATTATAAATCTTTTGGTGTACTAATTCTTTAATTCTTAATCCTATAAGGTAGGAACTATTATTATGCTAGTTAATAGATGAAATTGAGACACAAGAGATTGCCATTTGCACAAGTTCACGTAACTAAAACTGAATGAGTCAGAATTTGAACCCAGCTCAGTATATGTGATTTACAGATTCTAAGTCAATTATAAAACATCCCAATCTTTTACTTCTAAAACTCTCCCTCTCTCCATAGGAAGAAAAGAAAAAAATGAAAAATGTCTCCTTTTTACAAAAATTAAGCCCCCCAAAATGCACTAAAACAACAGAGGATGATCCCAGAATGTGTTGTGGGTTTTGGTTTTTTTTTTCCCCTCTTAGTAGGAAAAGATGCCACAGGCCAGAATTCTGGATTTTTCAGAGTCTCCTTCTGGTCAACAAATCTGTGATAGCAGCGGGTGAATAAAAACACACTTCTGTGTGATTATAAGGCAATCTCTAGTCCCCATGACAAACCAGGGCACATAAAAGTAGCCTAACTTTCACTAAACTGAAAGCTAAAGGCCTATTTACATATGTCTTTCTTAGAAAAAACAAACAAACAAACAAAACTGGCCCAAGCTCTCTGTGAGATTGACTGATGAGGCATCAACTATGAAAGGTTGAGACCCAGTGTTAGAAATGGATGGGGAGGGCACATGAAACTTCAACCAGTTAATGTCACTTTTTCTCCCTTATTTTTAGGAAGTACATTTGAAGAACGCAAGCAGAGGGAGTGCAGGAAACAAGAACTACAGAATGTAGGAAGACCTTCCTGTTTTGTGAAGAATGACATGCCACCGGCAGGATCATTTGCTCTGTAGGAGTTACCTGATAAACACCAGAAGACCTACCAAAAAAATAAGTTTGATAACATTTCAAAAGATGGGCATTCCCCCCCAATGAAATACGCAAGTAAACATTCCAGCATTGTCTTTAGGAGTGATTGTTAAAAGCTTTGCACCTTGCAGCAATGGTCCTGGAGTTGGTAGATTGCTGTTGATCCTTTATCAATAATGTTCTATAGAGAAAAATATATATATAAATATATTAGTCCCTGCCTCTCAAGAGCCACAAATGCATGGGCGTTGTATAGATCCAGTTGCACTAAATTTGTTTCTGAGTCTTGGCTGCTGGAGCCATTCATTCAGCAGTCTTGTCTAAGTGGTTTATTCTTTTCTTTTTCTTTTTTTTTTTTTAATTTGCACTTCTTACTACGCAACACAGGCCATTTGTTTTACAGTGTCTGGTAATCTTGTTTGTTTATCTCTACCCTCCACTTCATCATCTTTATATTTGCCAAATTTGGCCTCCTCAAGAGCAACACAAGCTGTCAAGTAGCACACCCAAAAGATTTTAACCCAAAAAATTCCATCTGTGGCATCTGTGCCAAATATAAGTTGGATGCATTTATTTTAGACACAAAGCTTTATTTTTCCACATCTTGCTAAAAAAAAAAAATGCAAGTAGTTGCAATTTTGAGGCCAATCATTTTTAGGCATATGTTTTAAGCATAGAAAGTCTCAAACTCTCAACAGTTCTTTCAAATGATGAGTTAGTGTGCAACGTGATTAGTAACTTTTCTCTTATTTTTTCCATATAGAGCACTATGTAAATTTAGCATATCAAGAATACAGGATATATCACAAACAGTATGTAAAACTCTGTTTTTTAGTACAATGGTGCTATTTTGTAGTTTGTTATACGAAAGAGTCTGGCCAAAACGGTAAAAGGTGAAAGCAAAACAAAAGAAGCCTGGAGCCGAAGATGACACAAAGGGGAAGGGTCCTAAAAATCCATCCATTTGGGAAAGAAGGCAAAGTTCCCCCAATGATGCCTTCCAAGAAAAAACTTAAGACACAAAGTCTGCTAATGCAAATTTGATTGGGGAGTCCAGAGAGGAGTGGAAGAAGCAGAAGGCTAGGAATTTAATAGTTCTGGCTTTTATTTCTCACTGAAGGAACAAACATCTGCTGACTCTGTCACAGACTCACCACTGTGTGACTTTGGGCAAGTCACTTCACCTCTCTGTGCCTCAGTTTCCTCATCTACAAAATGGGGGCAAAACGCCATCTACCTACCTCACAGGGGTGGTATGAAGATTACAAAGATAAAGCTCCAGATTTTATCCTGGATTGCTAGAAGGGCACAAGGGCAGAGCCCTTCAGTTTCTGGGTTGCAAAGAATTATAGAAACAACCCATTCATGGCATAGCTAGGAAACTGATCAGCCAAATGTTCCTGACATGCTAATTCTTGTCAATGTAGCTATCCTACTAACTATTCAACTATCCTAGTTAAAAGCTGCCAGCTCCATCTCTTTCAAAACCCTTTCAAAATGAGTAAGAAATATCTGATTTACAATTTGCTCTGAATTCTGCACTTGGATTTGTGAATACAAAGTGCAAAGAGAAAAATGAAAAGAAGAAAAAGGAAAAAAAAAAAAAAAGATTTCCACCAATGAAAGAGTGACTGTGCCATCTGTTAGCACTCACTGACCCTTCCAGGCAGTTACTAGTAACCTAGTAATACTTCTTGTAATATTATAAATGATACTTTATTCATTTTGAACAATATAGTTCTCTTTCTCTTTCCCAAATTCTCTTTGGGCAATCTAAAAAAAATGGCCCAAGATTTCAAATATTGAAATAATATCTAATTCTAAATAATCACAAAATCACTTTCTTTAATGAGTTTTGCTCTCACCCTTAGCTATATTTACATATACATTTTTTTTAATTTTTGTTAAAATATATTTGACTCTAAGAGTTGCTAACTGAGAGGCAAAACTTTCCTTTAGAACTAGAAATTTTCCCTTATGTCTGCTTACCAGAGTGACCCCTGGCCCTCTGCAGATGCATCTTATCCATTTAACTGAAAATTGATATCAGGAAAATCCAACAGTGAGGACAGGCCCATGGTGACCTAGAAAATGTTTCCCATCTACATACTAAGATTTTCTTATTACAACAATGAATCATCCATCATTCACGTCTTTTTATCTGCCTTCAAACATTTTAGTGAAAAGCAACCAGGCCTGATTACTTCATGCAAATTGTATTTCTTTATTCTTGGAAATTGTGCACGGAAAACAAAAATAACATCTTTAGTTTTCATCCCACTGGTTCACCTCAAGGTTCAGAAACCAGAAAAAGTCCAAGACTTCCTGGATCTTCAAGCATATGCAAAAAGAAACCCGATGTTGTGGGTCCCCCTGCTCAGCCAGTAAGTGCTTAAACCCTCAGATCCTCAGCATTACTTGAATTGAGCACCTCTGGCACGCTGAGCAATGTAATCACTACGCACAAATGTAAAAGAAACAGGAAGTCATTTTGCCCTTTATCTGTTTTCAGACCGTTGTGTTCTGTGGATTTAGACGCAGGACCTCCCTTTCCAAAATGACAGTCATTCTGCTTTTTATTTCTTGTTCTTCGTGTATACTGTCTCCCAGCAACACTTTACATGCAATCCTCTGCAGACCTATGGGTTTCCAGACACAGCTGGATATAGTAATTCTAAGAATATCTATGACTTATTTGATTCATTTAATAATTCTATTCACAGCCAAAATTATCCTAGTGAGGAAAGCTTAAATATATAAAACTATATTATTTTTAATTTTTTCTGACACATAATCCTCTCCAACTGTATTATAAATCAATGAATAAAAATTAACTAATTATACTAACTCACTATCTAATTTTTAAATGCACTAAAACTAGAAGACAGATCAATGTAAAACTTCAGAAGTCAGTTGATCTACACACTACAGTGGAATGACCCGGGACCGATAGAAAGGAGCACCTAAAATTTCATATCTCAAAACTTTTATAACCTTTGCTTTGGATTTTTCAAATGAGGCAATTTCAAAAGCTTTATGAAAAAGCTGTAAATATCAGTGAGAATGAGCTTTCAGCTTACAGGCTTAGTTCTAATTTAACTGACAAAACTGAATGCCTAGATCAAATTTTGGTTCCCAGTTCCCCAAATAACATCACAGTATCTTTTGAACATTTTAAGGTGAGGAGGCTCCACTGAAAAAGTAAATGTATCCTTCCATCAGAATCCATTCTTCTAGAAATAAAAACTTGCAACATCCCCACACACAACCACCACATGCACAAGCACGTGCACACACACATTCAATTTAAGAGAGCAAGAAGAAATCACTTCCCTGAAGAAACTTACTAGGAAAAAAAAAAAAAAAAAGCCTGGCCTCCCTTGGGAATCCATCCCCTTCTTGGAATGTCAATGTTTGTGTAGATGAAACCATCTCATGCACTGTGGCTCCAGGGTTTCTGTTACTAGTTTATGCACTTGGAAGACTTCTTAAATGAAAGATGTAGCACATCTTGCTTTCCCATTTATTGTTTGGCCAGCTATGCCACTGTGGTGCTATTGTTTCTTTAAGAAAGTACTTGACTAAAAAAAAAAGAAAAAAAAAAGAAAAAAAAGAAAATAAAAGAAAAAAAGAAAGCATAGACATATTTTTTTAAAGTATGAAAACAACAATTCTATAGATAGATGGCTTAATAAAATAGCATGAGGTCTAGTTACCACCACCTTTCAACTTTTTATCACTCACAAGTAGAGTACTGTTCACCAAATTGTGAGTTTGGGGGTGTAGGGACAGAAAATGGAATTTTTGTAAAGTCAGAAGGCTCTGTTATTCTGCTGGCTCTCAAACTCAGCAAAATTAGCAATATGTTATCCAATCTGAACACCTCAATCAAGAGCATGGAGTATACATAGGGGAAAAAAGAAAGGACCTTATAGGCAAACGGCAGAACAAAACATGATAAAGTTACTTATTGATTTTTGTGCTCTCTGCTCTAAAACAGATAATTCAGCAATGGAGAAAATAAAAACAAAGAGAAACAATGCATAGATTAAATCTGCTAAAAATAGCTTCTGCCACATCCCCCTTAAGTCATTCTTTGGCATTTACTGGTTTATAGACAATACTCTCCCTTCAACTAAACATCTCAGAGCAGTAGCTCTCATAAAAAGCAATCACTGATCTCATTGGGAAGTGTTGGAAAGTATTTCCTTATGAGATGGGGGTTATCTACTGATAAGGAAAGAGAAGAATTTATGAGAAATCGTTGAAAGAGATGGCTAACAATCTGTGAAGATTTTTTGTTCTTATTTTTGTTTTGGGTTTTTTTTTTCTGTTTTTTACTTTATACAGTCTTTATGAATATCTTAATGTTCAAAAATGACTTGGTTCTTTCTTCCTTTTTTATATTGGAACGAGGGATGATAAGTTAAACCCACATAGACTCTTTAAAACTATAGGCTAGATAGAAGTGTATGTTTGACTTGTTGAAGCTATAATCAGACTATTTAAAATGTTTTTCCTATTTTTAATCTTTAAAGAGTGTACTAATTTATTAGAGACAAATCATGTTTGGCTCTCTTCATAAAAAAGAGCAATCTCATTCGAATCACCTGGGCTTTCCCATCAATGTTTTCAAAAGATGAATCTGATTTATCCATCATTATGGTATCATTCATTTTAAAAATTTTTAATAGAAGAATTGTGGTTCTTTATGCCCCTCTCTTGCAATGATCATGAAGTTCAGAATATGAGGGAGCTAAAAACAAGAGGAAAATTTTCTTGATTCTTTGTTTTTGGTTTGTTTCAATGCTAGTGTTTAATCCTATAGTACATATTTGCTTATTGCTATTTTAATATTCTAAAAGACTTTCCTATTAGGTGTTAGAAACTGATACATAGATATTTATGTGATTTCTATTTAAAAAAAAGCGGGGGATGAGAGGACTGTCTAAAACTTTAAAATGCATATGGTACAGGATAAAGATACCAATTGAAATAACCAAGTCCTATCTAGAGCAACACTTTTTTGGGGAACCCTCTCATATATAAGACAGAAGCCCAGGGAGTTTTTGAAACTGTCTCTATTCCTCCAAGTGCTTATTCATTTAGTATTTGCCTCAAAATTTTAAGGAAGGGTGACCAAACTTAAACCCTGGAATTAAAGGGATCTCTTTAAAATATATATATTTCACATGTTCCCTCCTAATTTATGATGACACATTGATCTTAAACATGGTCCCTCTTTCTCCCCATTCTTCAGCTGTCATTGGTAGGGTCTGAAGAAAAAAAAAAATTGTTAACTTTAAAAGAGGATCACAAAAGTCCAAATGTTATTGCCCAGTTGAAATGGGAGTTTAGATGGAGAAAGTTTCCCATACTTAATCCCTATTGAATCACCTGAACCTTCAGAATGACCTTTTGCAAGCCTTAGAATCTGCCTTTTATTTAATTGCCCAGGCCTACTGCATCCTAAAGGTAAATATTATTCATTTTCTTTTGGCCAAAATGGACTGATGTAAAAATAGGAAAAATAAAAAAACTCAAAAATCCCTTCCAAGTCACCCACTGGCCCCATTTACCTACCCAGAGCAAAAGCACTTCTGTTAATCCCTTAATCTGATTTTGTTTGGATATTTATCTTGTACCTGCTGCTAAACACACTGCAGGAGGGACTCTGAAACCTTGAACTGTCTACTCACATCTCTTATCTGTGTCTGTGTATCATTAAAATGTCTATTCAAAAAATTAAAAACTTTCAAACACCATGCAGCTTGTATTCAGTTTACATAAAGGCCCCAAACACCATGTTAGATCTCCTGTTACTAAGAGTTAATGAACAATGAGAACTGGGATTGCAACATGTGTTTTGCTTCATATGGTTTTATCACACTTAAAGGCCAAGTGTGATAAATACTTACAGACACTGAATCTTTCCCTGCTACTTTGAAACCAGAAAATAATGATTGGTCATTCGTTATCTGTCTTAGTTCAAAAGCATATTTTTTATTAAATTAATTCTGTATTTGAAATCATTATTCATTTATGGCAGAGGAATATCAATCCTAATGACTTCTAAAACTGTAACTAACTGAATCATTATCTTACATTTACTGTTAAGTAAGCGTATTTGGAAAAATGTATGGCTAGAGCGTCATAATAAAATGATATATCTTTCTTTAGTAATTACATTAAAATTAATCATGTTTGATTAACTAGTTCTTTTGGACAATGTTGGTGTAATGTGTCATTCCTTAAGAATTCTGTTGTTATGTAGCATTTTTATTAATTGAGGTCACTGCAACAAATAAACAAGAAAACTTACCCAGAAAAATAAAACTAATCATACACCAGAATGGAGATATCTTATAGAATTTACAGATTATATTTAAAAATAAATGTTTCAAAGAGCTTGTACAAACTATGTAAGAGATGTATGAATTGTACGATATATGTATTAACAATAAAGCAGGTGTAATTAACTGATCCCACTCACTGTAACCCAACAGTGAGTTATAATCCATGACACAAAGGGTCTGGGAAAAGATTTTCTATCAAACAGGGCACATAATACACAAGTAGCATTCAATATTCACCCATATTGTGAGATTCCATAAGAATGTGGTCTCTTAGCCCTGAGTTTTTATTTCAATAAATCTCGCTAAATCTTTGCTGAATATCAAACGCACAACAGCATTTGTAGAAGCACAGGGTGGAAGAAGCACTTTCTTGTTTGAAAGTATTTTGTCCTATTTTCCTTTTCTTAAAACTTCCATGAAGTATTTGAAAACTTACCTGAATGTAAAAAAGGCTCAGGAGACTTGTACTTGATTTTAAGGAATGACTAGCAATACCAGTTCATTATTTTCCCATGTGCATCTCACCAGGACTCCCGTAACTCCCTCAGAGTTACCGCAGCTCTCCTTAACCCTATCCTCTAGACCTCCTTGTCCTATTTCTGCTCAACATCTTGCTGCCTATGGCCATGAGCTTCTAACTGCATTGCTTCTCTCCCTAGACAATACTTTTCTCCCTTTGGCCACACTAGGCTAAATTGGGTGCAGTCTTTCACTTAAGGTTTTGGGAATGATGAAGTGGGAGGCAATTAAGCACGTGACAAAAATTGGCTGCTAATGTCAAACATCACTATTAACTAAAATTCATTGAGGAATTTTGGCTGCTCATGTGCCTCTTGTCATTTTAGTAAGCCTCCTTCCTCCCCTCAGCAAACTGTTCCTGGAATTACTTCCTATCCAACTCTCCATCCTCTCCCTTAAAAAGAACTTGCAGGGAGTAATGGGGGTTAGGTGACTTGGGTGGCTCAGGCAGTTAAGCATCTGACTCTTGGTTTCAACTCAGGGCATGATCTCAGGGTTTTGAAATCAAGCGCTCGGTGGGGCTCTTCACTGGACGTGGAGCCTGCTTAAGATTCTCTCTCTCCCTGTCCCTCTATCCCTCCCCCTTCCTAAAAATAAATAAGGACATGCAAGGAAATCTCTTTTGTTCTCCTGCAGAGCAATCTTGACCAACCCAGATTTACCCATGACGGAAGTGACAATTTTATTACTCACTTTTTATTACTGAATATGCCCCGAAGATTATTTTTCCTAAAGAGAAAAGCAATTCTGTCCCTAAGAGGAATTCTGTCTTCCTTCTTTCATCCAAGTCGAACTGTAGCCTCTTTTAAAAAATGATATTTTTTCCTTCCTATAAGGTCTATATGAGTGGTAATTATCACCACCCCAACAATAACGGTTAATACAGCTGATTAATAATATTCAATTTGGGGTGACTAGATGGCTCAGTTGGTTATACATGTGATTCTTGATTTTGACTCAGGTCATGATCTCAGGTTGTGAGACTGAGCCCATGTCAGGCTTCATGCTGAACATGGAGCCTGCTTAAGATCCTCTCTCCTTCTCCCTCTGCCCCTTCCCATGGAAAACAAAACAAATAAAAATAGTATCCATATTTGCTGAGTACTTACTAGGGGTTAGTCACTATGCCAAGTGGTTTACCTCTATTATCTTACTGGTCTTTATAAAAATTATCTGAGTCAGGCACTATTATGAACCCTATTTTACAGGTGAGGAAATGGGAGATTCAAAGACATTATGTAATTTGCTAAAGGTCACAGAAAGGCAGGATGGGCTTGAATCTGGGTTTAAGGACATCAAACCTGTGTTTTTACTACTTTGCCTTTCATGCCCCAATCCAGACACAAGGACAGTTCCAGAAAGAGACAGATACATTCCTATTAAAATGTGTTTATACATGGTACAGGCAGAAATACAGGTAATTGCACCTTTGAGTGATAAACTATTTATGAATATTACATTATCAAGATCAATAAGCATTTTTGCTCAATAACCCATGTATCTAACTGGGCTTTCAACCTTACCTGCTGCCATTTCTCAGCTCCTTCACACTGCAATGTCAGTTCTTGGCATTCCTTCACATGGTGTATGTAATATCAGACGTTAAAACAATCTCAGGATTCCTCAGTGAGGAGGTATGATTTTTGTCTTTACAGTCCAAAAATAAACCATTTCTACATAAGTAAAACTAGAAGCTGATGATGAAGAAGCTTGCCAAGTGTTGTCACTCTTGCCTGTGTGTCAAAGCCAGTGTGGTCTGAAGGAACATGGTTGAATCAGGGCTTCCACAGATTAAAAATGTAAATTTGGAGAGTCAGTTTCATGAGACCCATGTTCTTATATCTCTGCCCTTCAAAAGGGCTTAGTTACCCCACTTCCAGGAGTTCCAAAGGGTATAAGGCTAGCCCTACTTGGCATTTTGGAAATGTGTAGGGACATTTGGGGTTGTCATTCATGGTAACTGAGGAAGGCATTATTGGCATTTAATTGGGCAGGGTTTAGGGTTTCAGAAATCTCATGTAGATAACAAACTTATTTGTCAACAAACTTATTTATACAACAAACTTATTATACAACAAACTTATTTGTCATCGACTTATTTATAGCCTAGGCTTAGGTTATAACTCTAATTTACTTACAAACTCAAAGTATTTCTGCGTGATTTTAATATAAACGGAATTTTTCAGGAATGCAATTACCATGTAAATTAAGAAGAAGGTGGTACTTTTTTTCACTTGGAACTTTGCCAAGTATTGTCCACAATTTTAGAAAAAACATCATTGATGACAATGCTAATTGTGCTGTTTAAATCTCTCCATTCTCTGAGCAGATCAGTCTACTTGCAACTGTCACATTCATGAATCTCCACCTAAGTGTAAACATCTGACCACTTCATTACATGTTCTAATAGAGTTGTGTCTGAGCCTTTTTATCTTATAATGCATGTTTTCTTATTATAAACTGTTTTCATTTTAGTTCTCTTTTATATTATAGTTCAGGCATCATTTTGATTTTTATTGAAATTGTATATGTCAGCATTATCTATAAATTTCTCTTCGGGACACCAGAGGATATATCATAAAATATTTGTTACATAAAGGAGAACTTGGGTTTGATAGAAATGAACCACTTGTCTATACATACCAATTATGAACCTTCCTGGGTCATAATGACAGGTGGATGGCAGAGCCTTTGTCCTTTTCTTAGTGAGGCATCTTTAAAGTGTAAAGCTGAGCTGAAAGCTGGTATCTTCCTCACCTGTTTATGGATAGAGATTAAATCTCTTTGGGATCCAATAAAGGATAATGGTTATGGCTAATATAACATCTGGTTTCTAAATGTTCTTTCCTTCACCCTGTGATGGGATGAGATGATTCTAAAAAGAATAAAGCAATCAGTAAAAACAGAAACAGATGTAAATTGGATTTGAGACAATTGCAACAGTACATCAGAAGTAAAATTTGACCTTGGATCTCAAGCAAGGTACGAAATGTGACCTATAAAGGAGGTCTCTCTCTCTCTCTTTCTCTCTCTCTCTCTCAAGATTTTATTTATTTATTTGAGAGAGAAAAAAAGAGAGCAGGGGGAGGTGCAAACAGAGATGGAGAGAGAGAAAATCTCAAGCAAACTCCACATTGAGCATGGAGTCCAAGGTAGGGCTCAACCTCATGAACTGAGATCCCAATATGAGATAAAACTAAGAGTCAGACACTTAACCAACTGAGCCACCCAGGCACCCCAGGAGGTTTCTCTTTCTAATGGCTACTACCAGGAAAGTTAAAACTGGAATACCTGTCCTATAATTTCCAAATTCTATTTTGTTTATTTAGCTCAATGGCTCCAGCTTAGCCCCAGCCTCCTCCAGGGGAAATACTAATCTCTTTCTCCAAATGGCAATTGGAGAGTGGTGGGGGGGAGGTCCTAGTCTCCATTTATGACTAGTCTCTATATAAGTGCAATGGCCGAATCCATCATTCTACTCCACAAATATGGAACTGTCCTTCCAACTCCAAATCTCTGAGAGACGGAGAGAGAGAGTAAAGAGAAAGTGATTGTTCCTCTAAAGAGGAAAGGAGACATAATGACAGAGGGAGAAATGATAGAGTTGGGCTTTGCCACCTTATGACCTAGAACTTCTAATTTAGCCACCCTTATAAAACCTAAAATACTCAAAGGCAAGGTTACCTTAAGACCAAAACTCTCTCTTTCTTTTGTCTCTCTCTGCTTTAAAGGTCATTTGGAAATGGAAACCTGCCCATCCCCCTCCTATGGCCAAATAAATTTTCTTACACTCACTGTTAATACTGATAAGTCCCTTCTGGTATCTCTAGACCTTACTGCCATAGTAAAAGGTACACTGAAATAATTTATTACATATTTAGGCTATAATATACTGGTCATTTATCTGTTCGCTCTCATATCCATTTCCCAACATTCCCTTCTTTGACTATGTTCATAAGGAACATTTCCTAGTCCCTGTGTTCTCTGGTTTCTGAGTAGGTTTGCCTAATAATAAGAGGCACTAAGGAAAGAAGCAGAGCAGGGGGAGGGAAGAAGCCAGGGTATTGCCCCCCGTTTTCTCTCTCTGCTTCAAGTAGCATCTTTGGCAACAATGGCAGTTCCTCCCTCATGGACCCTGTCTCTAGAGAATCAGCACTCTGTCCCTGGAGGAAATCTAGACCTATCCATATAGTTTTTCTCAGTTGGGAACACCACCTCCTCTCTGGGTCTCTAGTCCTAGGGATGGTGGGGAATTCTTGATATTGATATCTGGGTTGACTCCCCTTTCTAATTTGTCTAATCATTTCTTCCATCGCTTGTATTAAATACCCTCTGTTTACATACCTAGAATGATTTCTGTTTCCCTCATTGGACCCTAACTAATACCCAAAGGAATAACATACTGGTAAGAAGCATGGGCACTGAAATCAGGCAGACATGGGTTGTGTTGTGGTTCTGACACTTCTGGTTGGAAGCTTTGGAAAATTAAAATAATTTCTGTGAGGCTGCTGCCTCTTTTGTAAAGTGATAATAATAATAACAATATAATATACCTCTTATTATTTGAGGATTAAACATGATCATGCAAGTCCCTAAACTTCTAGATTTCTCAAAATAGTGAAATTTCCAAAAATAAAACTATAAATTGAATTACAGTGGGAAAATATATTTGGCTAAATAAGAAGTTCTTTTAGAGAAACATCGACCATTATGTCATTACAAGGGAATTTATTTAAATAACATGGATATAATCTCAGAATAAAGGGAAGTTTAATACATTAACCTTTAGGGAAACTCATCACATTGTATTAATTTGTTCTTTTCATCTTTTCAGTTTCTTTTTTTTTTTAAGATTTTATTTATTTATTTGACAGAGAGAGACCACAAGCAGACAGAGAGGCAGGCAGAGAGAGAGAGGAGGAAGCAGGCTCCCTGCTGAGCAGAGAGCCCGATGCGGGACTCGATCCCAGGACCCTGAGATCATAACCTGAGCCGAAGGCAGTGGCTTAACCCACTGAGCCACCCAGGCGCCCCATCTTTTCAGTTTCTTTATGGCTAGATTAAAACACTGGTGCAGTTCTGCATTGGTCTGCTTATCAGCTCTTGTGTGGTGTGATTCCTAACATTTGTACAGTCACCTTCAGTATCACTACTTCCATTGTTATTATTAGTTATGAGACAATTAATTAAAGATCTAAGATATCCAAGGTAGAACATCTCCATTGGCTTGTCACACTCTTTTTTAATTATTATTTGTTCATTTATTTACTTATTTACTTATTTTGAGAGAGAGAGCAGGGGGAGGAACAGAGAGGCAGAGAGAGAATCACAAGGAGGCTTCATCTCACAACCCTGAGATCATGATCAGTGTTGAAATCAAGAGTCGGGCACTTAACTGACAGAACCACCCAGGTGTCCCTTGTCATATTCTTTTCTGTATACATTCTGGCTCATAACCTCAACTTTTCTGACAGTGACCAAGTGATCAGTGTCACTTTTTTCCCTAATTTTACTCTGACTTAGCAAAACCAGGTGAACAGTACTCTTTGAACCTAAAATTCCTTGCACTACAAAGGCAATGTAAAATCTCAAATCTGGCATTTTCATGCTGTGTCACTGATCCTCTTTATTCACCCAGCCCAGCCATCAGGGCTACAAACTTTCCAAATAATGATTTTTAATTACTTATATGGTATTTTCAGGCTATCTCTAAGTAGTACCAAAATAATTCCTCGTGTCACTATAATCAATTCAAGAAAACAGTAATTAAGTCCCTTGTGTGTCATTATGTATAACCCAAACTCCACTAATTTTTTAACCACTTTTCCTGGATTCATCAGCATATAACTTTTGTTATTCTACCACTTACTTTTAGTCATATTTGTTCTACACCATATTCTTCTAAGTCATCACTGTAATTTTTGGCAATCTATTTAATTACATTTGATGGTCTGGTCTCTTACTCCTCGACCTTTCAAATTTTCCATAATGTCAAATAGAAATATCCCTGATGTGGCAAACACAGAGTCCCTGAAAGAAAAGTGAACCTATTTTCAAGTCCTTCCTAAGCTGTGAGGATTTACTTTGAATCTTTCAATATGTGCAAAATATTATTCCAAATCCTCTTTGGGGTTGCTCCTGTAGGACCCAGGGATGTATCATTCAACTGGAAAAGCAATTTGAGAACGTCTAGGATTGATTTTTGAAAATGCAGTATCCACAAACAAGACTTCAGATATTATCCCAGCAAATCCTGGCAATTCTGTGCTTGCGTAGAAGATGCCTCCTGTGGGTTTTTCCAAAGGTTGTTCTATGGACATTGTCACTCGTTTAAACACAGGACTGTGTATGACTATTTAGCAAGAATTCTGAGAGTAGACTTTTATTTCCCAGTAAGAGTATGCAGCAAGCTAGAGCAGCCTGATAAGATAAGGAAAATCTGTCAGTGAAAGGTTTGCTAAGAGAGTCTTTTGGGTACATTCATGCTCGCCAGGGTTTATTTGTACAATATTAGTAAGCTGATTCACAAAGTCAGACTGATAATATTCAAATATTTCCAAGAAGACACTTGCACCGAACAACCCAGTCTTAGATCATCACACTGCCTTTTACCTGAGAAGTAAATAAATGTGGAAAAACAGATGTGGGTGGTCTTAAACAATACAGTTCCATGTGCTTTTGGTCATAACATTGTCTCTGAAAATATGTTCTCTGTCCACAAGCTGAAAGAGGGAGGCAGACAAAATTTCTTGAAGAAGCAACCCAGATAAACCCACTTGAAGCCATTCTTTCAGTATTTTAATGGATTGTACACAATCAATCACACTTTCTCATGGGCCGCTTGGGACCAATGCTACATAGTTTAGAGACAAGTAGACAAGATTAGGGGTGAAGTCTGTGAACCACAGAACACAGTTTTCTTCTCCATGAAACTAACTGGCCCTTCTGGGGATCAAACCCTTGACCTTGGGCTCATTAGCACTCTACTCCAACCATGCCCAAAACAAATACAGGTTTGAAGTTCCTCTGGCTTCAAACCACACATAAGAATGTAATCAACAGAGCCACAGGGAAACACATAAAGTAAACACTTTCTATATAGGAAAAAAGAAAAAAAGATTTGGAAAGAGACTACATTCTCTGAATCCCTTAGTCATCTTAAGGCTTACTGGAAATTTCCACTTGGATATCTTCCATCACTTTGACTTCAACCCATTTTCCTCTCTCGGCTCCCACCTCTGTAAGGAATTTACCATTTGGAACTTCTGTCTATGGCACCATCACTCAATCAACCAAGTTCAGAACCTTGGAGTTCACCTTAGCAACACATTTGACCATCTAATGCATATTTAGTCCAAAATAAAATCCCCCTAAAACCTGTATTCAAACAAAAATTTAAGGTTTGTTAATATCAAGTATTGACAAGAGTATGGAAAAACAGGTATTCTCATATTCTGCTTGTGGATGTATATTCTAGTTCATTGGAGGGTGAGTGGGCAGTAACTATTAAAATTTAAAATGTCTGTATCCTCCACCAATTCAACTCACTACCCTAGGGACTCCCTGACAAGTCTGTGCATAAGGAAAGCATAAGGATATCTGATGCAGCATTATTTGTTAAAGCAAAAATATGTAAATAATATCAATGTCAACAGTGTGGAAATGATTAAATAACTCTGATTGCATTCAGGTAATGAACACTATCATTTAGTATTAAAAATGGGTTGTATCTCTATACACTACATGAATAGATGTCTAAAGCAAGATTTAGAATGATATCTATGGTGGCACATAATATATGCAATAGAAAACAAAACAATACATTTTTCTATGGAGATAAATAGATAGATGATAAATATCTTAATCCATTCAAGTTGCCAAAACAAAATAGTACAGACTGGGTGGCTTATACACAACTGAAATTAATATCTTACAGTTCTGGAAACTGGAAGTTCAAGGTCAGGGTGCTAGCATGCTCGGGGTAGGGATTTTTTCTGGACTGCAGACTTTACATTATATCCTCACATGACAAAAGGGTTAAGAAGCTCTATGGAGTCTCTTTCATAAAAGTCCTAATCCCATCCATGAGGCTCTACCTTCATGACCTAAGCATCTCCCAGAGCTCCCACCTCCTAATATCAACACAATGACCATTAGGTTTTCAACATACGAATTTTGGGCAGATATAAATATTCAGACCATATCAATAGACTAGATAGATAGATGTAAGAAAAGGAGGGTGGAAGAAGGGGGAAGGAAAGAAAGGAAGATCATTTGGAACAAGAAAATGGATAAAAACACCTAAGGAAAGAGTATGCAGAAGAATGAAGGGCCGGGGACTAAATCCCAAGGAGCCATATTACTCAGAGTTTGGGTAAAGGAAGAGGATTCTGAGAAGCTGCAATGCCAAAGATAGGAAGAGAACAAAAACATTGAGGTGCCACAGAATGAGGTCAAGAAAATGTTACAAGGAGACTGTCAGTGTTCCACTAGATTGAAAGGTGATAAAAATGATTAGTAGATTATGACTTTTCTTGAGTAATATTGGTAGATAAGAGAGAGAACACACATTAAGGTAAAGGTAAAGAATCAATGAGATGTGAGGAAATGAAGAAAAATGTATAGAGAACTTTTGATCAAGAAGGTGTCAGAGACAAAAGGGGATGTGAGTCTAAGTTGGTTTTAATGGAAAATACTAGAGAAGGCATGTATGATAACAGAAAGAACCCAGTGCAAAGGTAAAGATCAAAGACAAAAGTGAGAGAAAGGGAAAACTTGAAGAACAAAGTCCTTGAAAAGATGAGAAGGGATAAGATCCAGACCCTTGTGGGGGTGGAGGGAGTCATATTTGATAAGAGAGGAGCTACTTCTTCAATGATAACAGGAAGGAAAAAAGTGAAGCTTCAGATAGGCTTTTAACGTTGGCAACAAAAGAAAAAAATGGGGTGTGCACGTCTGAGGATGTCTACATTTTCTGTGAAGTAGGTAGGATTCAAGGTCATCACAAAAAGAATGAAACGTTTTCATCAACAACAACATGGATGTATCTTGAGGGTATTATGCTAAATGAGATAAATCAGAGGAATTAGACAAATACCATATGATTTCACCAAATGGAATGGAATCTAAAACCCAAATCAAACCAAACAAATAAACAAAAGTCATAAGTACACAGAACAGATCAGTGGTTACCAGAAGGGAAGGGGTTAGAGGTGTGGCCAACCGTAGGGTGATGTGTGGTAACTAAACTTTCTGGGGGGGAGGGTCACTTTTTGGTGTATATGGATGTTGAATTATAATGCTATATGCCTGAAACGTATATAATAAAAAAATAAAGTGAGGACAGTGTAGGGTGTGAGGGTAGTCAAAGTTTGAGGTGGGAGTAAAAGGTCTAAAATACATTTATTGTGGTAGGTAGGAAGACAACCTTAGTACTGAAATGTATTAGCAAAGAATATCTATTTGAAGTTGAAGATTACAAATATATATGCCAATATGATCACCTGTCTGTGACTATAGGTTAAATATACTAGAGAAAATGAGCAGCATTAAGTTTTCCAGTAAATTTATAGTCAATCAAAAAGTGTACATTCTACCAAACATTTATTTTTTGAAATCAAAGAATTATTTGGAGAATATTGTTTAGTGTTGTTTCATTAAAGCTGTTCCAAAAACTTCTCCAAAAGTTTCTTAAATGAAAAGTATTCTTTTTGTTTTTGTATATATATGAACTAAGAAACAATAGGTGTAAATGAGTTACCTTTGATCCTTCTCTTTCCTTCCTTCCTGTAGCTACCTCGAGCCAGCAAGCCCTCCCATTCTGCCTTTTGGGTGTTTCTCTAATGTGTTCCATAGTTACTGCTATTACTTTAGCCCTGCATATCAGTGGGGCAGAAGATAGTTGAGCATAAGAATCCACAAGCTCTATCCAAACTGGTTCAAAACTTCTAAAGACCACACTGTTTTGATTATTATGGTTTTGTAATATATTCTGAAATCAGGGAGTATGGTGCCTCCAGCTTTGTTCTTCTTTCTAAAGATTGCTCTGGCTTTGGGGGATCTTTTTTGGTTCCATACAAATTTTAGATTTGTTATATTTCGGTGAAAAGGCCATTGGAATTTTGATAAGGATTGCATTGAATCTGTAGATTGCTTTGGGTATTATGGATATTTTAACAATATTAGTTATTCCACCCATGAGCATGAAATATCTTTTCATTTATTTGTGTTTTCTTCAATTTCTTTTACCAGTGTTATAGTTTTCAGTGTGCAGTTTTTTTCACTTCGTTAAATTTATTTTAATAAATTTAAAATTTTTAATTTCCAGTAATTTTATTATTTTTGTTTTGATTATAAATGTAATATTTTTCTTAGTTTCTCTTCCTGGTAGTTTGTTGTTAGTGTGTAAAAACACAACAGATTTTTCTATATTGATTTTGTATCCTGCAATGTTACTGAATTTATTAGCTTTGAAAGTTTTGGGTAGAGACTTTAGGGTTTTCTATAGAGTTGATCCTTGAACAAAATAGGTTTGAGCTGTGTGAGTCCACATATACATGGATTTTTTTTTTCACTAAATATAGTACAGTACTATAAATACATTTTCTCTTCCCTATGATTTTCTTAATAACATGTTTTCTTTAGCTTACTTTTATTGTAAGAATACAGTATACAAAATATGACATACAAGATATGTGCTAATCAACTGTTTATGTTATTGGAAAAACTTCTGGTTAACAGTAGGCTATTAGTAACAAAGTTTTGATGGAGTCAAAAGTTATACACAGATGTTCGGCTGTTCAGAGGGCCCATATCCTTAACCCCTTAACCTTATTGAAGGATCATTTGTATGTAAAATCATGTCATCTACAATCAGTGTCAGTTTTATTTCTTCCTTTTCTATTTAAATGCCTTTTATTTCTTTCCCCTAAAATTTTCTAATTGTTCTGACTACTCTTCCAATACTAAGTTGAATGAAAGTGGTGACAGAAGGCATCTTGGTCTTGTTCCCATCTTAAAGGAAAACCATTCAGCTTTGCATCATTGAGTCTGATGTTAGCTTTGGACTTGTTATATATGACCTTAATTATGCTGAGATACATTTCATCTATATTCATTTCATTGAAAGTTTTTTTTTTTAATCATAAACGATGTTCACTTTTGCCAAACGCTTTTTCTGCATCCACTGAGGTGATCATATGGTGTTTATCCTTTATCCTATTAATGTGGCATATCACACTGATTGATTGAACCATCTTTACATCCCTGGAATAAATCCTGTGTGATCATAATGAATGATCCTTTTAATGCATTGCTGAATTTGGTTTGCTAATACTTTGTTGAGTTTGGGGATTTTTTTTTTTTTTGCATTTATATTCATCAGGGACATTGGCCTGTAATTTTCTTTTTGTGGTATCTTTGTCTGGTTTTGGTATCAGGATAATGCTGGCCATATAAAATGAGTTTGGACATGTTCTCCGATTCTTTTGAAAGAGTTTGAGGGGGATAGATATTAAATCTTCTTTGAATGTTTGCCAAAATTCACCACTTAAGCTGTGCAGTCCTGGACTTATGTTTGTTGGAGATTTTTTTATTACCAATTCAATCTCCTAACAAATAATTGGTCTGTTCATATTTTCTATTTTTTCATGATTCAGTCTTGGAAGACTGTATGTTTCTAGGAATTTATCCATTTTTTTCTATGTTGTCCAATGTATTAGCATAGACTTGTTTATAGATTCTTTGTATTTCTTTGGTATCAGTTGTAACTTCTCTTTCAGTTCTGACTTTATTTATTTGAATCCTTGCTCTGCTCTTTTTTTCTTAATGAGTCTAGCTAGAGATTAGTCAATTTGGTTTACCTTTTCAAAGAAACAGCTCTTAGTTTCATCAATCTTTTCTAATGTCTTTTTAGTCTCCATTTAATTTATTTCTTCTCTGATCTTTCTCATTTTCTTTTAGTAAATTTTGGCTTCATTAGTTCCTCTTTTTCTAGTTCCTTTAAGTGTAAAGCTAGATTGTTATCTGAGATTTTTCTTTTTCTTGAGGTAGGGCTTATCACCATAAATTTCCCTCTCAGAACTGCTTTTGTTGCATCCTATATATTTTGGCATCTTGTATTTCCATTTTCATTTGTCTCAAGGTATTTTCATTTCTCCTTTGATTTCTTCATTGACCCATTGATTGTTCAGTAACATGTTGTTTAATCTCCACATATTTGTGGAGATTAACCTTTTCAAGGTTCCTACCAATGTAGTTAGAAATAATGTGCGATGATTTCAATCTTCTTAAATCTTTTGAGACTTATTTTGTGAGCTGGTATATGTTCAATCCTGGAGAATGTTCTATATTTAATTGAGAAGAAAGTGTATTCTGCTTTTGGATGAAATGTTCTGTGTGTGTATGTGTGTGTGTGTGTATATATATATATATATATTAAGTCCATTTGGTCTAATATGTCACTTAAGGCTGATATTGATTTTCTGTCTAGGTAATATATCCATCGGTGTAAATAGGATATAAAAGTCCACTACTATTATTATAGCACTGTAAATTTCTCCCTTTAAGTCTGTTAATATTTGTTTTATATATTTAGGTTCTCCCAAGTTGAATGCATAAAAATTTATAAATGTTATACTTATTGGATGAGCTCTTTATCATTCTGTAATGTCCATCTCTGTCTTCTATTACACTCTTTGTTTTAAAGTCATTTTGTCAAGTATAGCAGCTATCCCAGCTTCCATTTGCATGAAACATCTTTTCTCCATTCCTTCACTTTCAATCTGTGTGTCCTTACATCTGAAGTGGGTCTCTTGTAGGTAGCACATATATGGGTCTGTTTTTCCATTCAGTCCCTCTATGTCTTGATTGGAGAGTTTCACCCATTTATATTTAAAGTAATTTTTACATTTTTTATTAACTTATAATGTATTATTAGCCCCAGGGGTACAGGTCTGTGAATCAACAGGTTTACACACTTCACAGTACTCACCATAGCACATACCCTCCTAAAGTTAATTTTGTTAATTGTTTTCTATTTGTTGTAGTTCCTTTCTATTCCTTTCTTTTCCTCTTGTTTTCTTCCCCTGTGGTTTTTCTCTAATGTTAATGTTTAGATTCCTTACTCATTATCTTCTGTGTATCTACTATAGGTTTCTGTTCTGTTGTTACCATGAGGCTTACATATAAATACATATGTCTATTTTAAATTGATAGTGTATTAAGTTTGAACACATTCTAAAACTCTACATTTTTACTCCCCAACCCCTCATGTTTTATGTTTTTGATATCACATTTTACATCTTATTTTGTATATCTCTTAAGTATTATAGGTATAGTTATTTTTACTACTTTTGTCTTTTAACCTTCATACTAGCTTTATAAATTATTGATCTGTTGCCTTTACTGTATAATTTCTTATAAGACCAGTTGAGTAGGTTATGAACTTCCCTGGCTTTTGCTTATCTTCTTCGATTATGAATGATTACTTTGCCAGGTAGAGTATTCTTATTTGGAAGTTTTTTCTTTCCAGCACTTTGAATATATCATTCCACTCCTTTCTGGCCTGCAAAGTTTCTGCTGATAAATTGCTGACAGTTTTACAGGGGTTCCCTTGTAAATGATAAGCTGTTTTTCTCTTGTTGCTTTTTATATAATAATTATATTCATCAGCTCTATGACTTTTGTTTGGTACTTTCTTTCTTTTTTTTTTTTTTTTAATTTCTTTTCAACGTAACAGTATTCATTGTTTTTGCACCACACCCAGTGCTCCATGCAATACGGGCCCTCCCCAGTACCCACCACCTGGTTCCCCAAACCTCCCACCCCCCACCCCTTCGAAACCTTCTTATACTTTCTCTTTGTTGAAGTTCTCAGTGTGTTCATCCATTCTCTTTAGCTCAGTGAGCATATTTATGATGACTTGAACTCTTTACCAGATAAATTACTTATTCATATTTTACTATGGGGTTTTTTTCTGGAGTTTTATTTTGTTATTATGTGTGTAATATATTCCTCTGTTTCCTCATTTTGCTTGACTCTGGGTTTATATTTGTGTACTAGGTGAAACATCTCACCCAGTCTTGAAGGAGCAGCCTTGTATAGAAGATGAACCTTATCATTTAACTTAGCCCTAGATCTTGTCTCCTGAACTTTTGTGATTGCTAAGAAGCCTGATTTATTCTTGATAGAACCCTATTATTAAAGGTATGTCAAATGTTCCAGAAGACAGGATCTCATCAGCACCTAATTTCAGGCTGACTGGAAGCTAGAACTTCAGGAAGCAGCTTTTATTGTATAAAAATGCATACTGTCCTGTGGGGTTGCAATTGTAAAGCCAGTTGGCCTTCAAACCATGTGACCTGGAGAAGTCCCCTCAGGAACAGTTGCAAAAATCAGGACTCCAGACAAGCATATTAGCTCCTTTCTGGGAGGTCATGGAGACATGTAGTAAGGTCAAGAGAGAGCACAAAAATGGCATCCCATGCTGTGTTTCTTGAGAGCCTCTAGATGTGTGGTAAGCTTAAACCTGCACCTCAGACTGAAGCTCTTGGATGAGTATATAGGCCTTTCTCACAGGAAGACTAGGGTATTTTATTTGGTCTGCTGTCTGTGCAGTGCCTTGGAGTGTTAGCCCACCGGGAACCATCTCCTGATTGTTTCAGATCCATGGGGCCCAGAAAGACAACTACTCCCTTGCCCACCAGACCTAAGTGCTCAAGGGGCATCCCCCGTATGACCTGCATGTATGGCTTTGAAGGGGCCATAGGAGCAGCACAGAGGTGGATCCCCTGCTGGCAGGTAAGAAGGAGAATGCAAAAATGGCATTTGCCAGTGGCTCAGTCCCCAGAGAGTTTTAACAAGCTCCTGTCCTTCTAATAGATGTTTTAAGATTAGCAAATTAATTTTATCACTTGGTCTGGGTACTGTTCAAACTGCTGGTTTTTCACTGAGTCCCAGGCTAAATGAGTCTTCATGTGAGCTCTTTAAAAGTGGAATCTTCATTCCTTACAGCACTCTGGTTCTCCTGGACATAACCATATTGGTTTTCAGAGCCACATATTTTGGTGACTTGTCTCTCCAGGACAGATCCCAAGGGCTGGGATGTCTGATGTGGAGCACAAACCCTTGGTTCCTTAGGGATAAGCTCCATATTTGTGAGATCCCTCACAATTGTGGGTCATCATGCCAGAAGTGGGATTTTAGCAAGACTACATTTCTGCCTCTCCTACTTATCTTGATATGGTCCTTTTATCCTTTGTTGTGAAGATGCTGTTCAGCAGGTTTTCAGAAGGAATCATTAGCTATAGATTCGTTGTGTCTCTGGGAGGTAAGTTCAGGATCTTCCTAAGCCATCTTCAGGCTAAGCTCTTAAAATCTCCATTTTTAACAAACTTCTCAAGTGATACTTTTTCAGTCAAACTTCTCAAGTGATACTTTTTCAGTCAACATCTGTCCACGTATGGAACACACTCTACCACATGCAAGGTATATTTTGGTCTTTCTTGACTCTGGAAAGAAGCAAGCACGTGTGTGCATGCACACACACATATGCACACGCACACACACACACCACTGCCCCACCTAATAGAGAAACAAATCTAAGAAAGCGAAGAAGACTTCCATCTCTGAACCAATAAATTACCCTCAGAGATGACTGCTTGAGTCTAAAGTACATAATAACATTTTGTGTGTAAGATTTGTTTATGGAATGAATAAATGAATGGAAACACTTGAGTCCAAGGAGGGAACAAGGAGATGCTACATTCAGTAGGAATCTATAAGACTGGAAAAAACTTTTGCACATCCTGTGTTGAAGAGCTGCCAGGGAGAAGAAATGCTTAAGGCCAAGGAAAAGTAGTGTAAGAGGAAAACTTAAAGAGGAGTATGAAGCTTGGAAGGAACCACATATGAAATAAAATGTCATTTATTCTTTTCTAATCACAACTCAGTTTAATGAGGAGATTTGGCAGGGAGGGGGCCCTGGTTGGAATAAAGATGCTCTATTAACCAAAGAAGCCAGTGGAGATTACGTAGTCAAATAAACTATAACAGTCTTCCCTAATTTACCAGCTGTTTCCTTTCTGTTGAATGGAAATAGAAAAATTAAACCTCCTAAACTCAATATAAAAATAATTCCTTCAGACTTTAGAGAGTATGATCAGGTTTTTACAAGAGAAAGTATTTAGCAGTGACTTAATAATGCACCTTCAGAATACAAATTCAAGGGACCAGACATGGAATGTTCATCAGCCTTTCTAATGATATTCACAGAGTTATTTTTATGCTTAATCAAATGAGTCTCAGACAGCTTTTGAATATGGAAAGGATGATACACAAATGTTTGTGCCAATTTCTGGTTATGCACTTTGCTTAAAAATTGACTTGGACTAGTTGGATTTTGGCTGAAGGGTTTTCTTGGTAAGAACACAGTAAAATATGTGGGCATTTCGTCTGAATTGGGAAGGTGTCATTTCACTTTGGGTCTCAGGGTTGTAAAAGTTCAGCTAGGTGACAAAGTGACAAATTCTCATTACACCATTTAACAAGATTTTCTAGATTACATGTTGAAGTAGGAGATTTCCATTACCATTTCCTGGATGGGGAATACATTGAAATCTTCTATTAAAAGGATAAATGACTCAAAACATAAAAATTAAAGCATGTTTCCTTCATTTGCTTTTCTTGCTTTAGAAATGCAAATTAATAATACAATTTAGAAATAACATAAAGCATCTAACTCAAAACATTTGTTTCACAAATGAAAAACATTTGTCAGATTTAGTTCAAAGTTAGAGCACCTAATAGTTGATTGGATTTTTAATAGTACTGCAGACTTAGTATGACTGAAAACCTTTTTGATTTTCCATATATGCACTGAAAAGACCAGTGCTCCCTAAATAATATCCCATAATGGACAGTTGTCCTTTTCCTCAAAGTCCTTGTCTTCAGATCTTTCTCACAATATGCTGGTTTCTAGGAAATACCTGGTGGAATAAAAAGCAAAGAGAAGAAGGAAGACCCTTGCAAAATCTTACCAAAACTACCAATTCATGTGAAGAGAAAAAAAAAATCATTTTTTCCTTGGCTAAAGTAATTTAGTTTGGCTTTCCACATGACCCAAATTCACCAGATAATTACCAGTTCTCTGTTTCTCTTCATGCCATTTTGGTCTGGCCTTTGAATCCTGAGTGTACCCACAGTCCAAGGGATTAACTGAAAATTTCCCCTGACATTATTAAATCCATATACCATGCATTTTATGGCCTGCTGCAGGACCCCAGATTGCCAGCACTAGGGAATATGCTCAGGAGATTGCCCTGTGTCCCCAGATCAGATAAAGGGAAAGAAGTTATTTGAAAATATAGCTGGGGTCGCAAACTACACAAGTGTGGAAATATGTCTCTCATGTCATTTTATCCTCACCACCTTGCACACTACCTGGCAGTCAGATAGAAGGGGCTGGATAAACATTTCTTGAAAACACATATAAATAAATAGAAAATCAAAAAACCCAATGTAGAAAGTTGAGACAGTGAAATGTAACTTACCTCTGGGTTATTGTAAAAGAAAAAAAAACTGTCAGTTTGTCAGATCTATACTACACACACAAAAATTTGCTCCGGTGTGGCTGAATACAGATAGTAAGAACAACTAGAAATAATAATTAGTGGACACTTCTATGTGTCAGGCACTGTTCTAACTAAGTCCTTCATAGGTATAAATTCATTTTAACCAAAGCAAACCTATGTAGCAGACGTTGCGATTATGCCATCTGGCAGACAAGGAAACTAATGGGTTGAGAGTCTCATAAATTTTCTCAGAGGTCCTCATCTAAAAAGGGGAGAGAAACAAGATATTAGGCACATACTCATAATCACTGTGCTCTGTTAACTCCCAAAATTAATGTTAAACCTAATGAAGATAGCCGATGACTCAGGATACTTATGCTAGGGGCTCACGCTCCGCATCTCCACCCACCTTCTGAGAAGTGTGGCTGTGTTGGAGGTTATTTGTTAGTGTCATTGGCCGCTAAAGGAGAAATATCCAAATAGGTGCTTTTATGGAATCTTAGCAAATCTCGGGACCTTGTGGGGTTTCCCTTCTGCTGAGAGCCACGCAAAGGTGACATGCAGGCTGCTGTTTATGGAAGGTCCTCAACAAAAAAGGTTGAAACAGCTAACACGGCCCTCCCCTAAATGGCACCTGATTTTATGCCATAGATTATATAGCCTGTTTCCTTAAGGAACTTTCCTTAGGATTCTCAAGGATTTTTTTTCCCTCTGTCAACAAAACTTGTCTCTTCCAAATCCAAAGTTCTGGCATTCGAATCTATGCTTCTGTTGTAGGCTGCACGGACATATTTTATTAGTTTCTTTCTTTTTGCTTCCTTATCTAACAATCCTAACTGTCCTCAAAGCAATATAGATGTCTGTGGCTAAACAGGGAAGAAATGCTGAAATATAAAGAGAGGTTAGTATTTCAAAAACAAAAATAAAAATAAAAAACTCTCTTTCATGCCAGTCAACCATAGTCTACTCAATTTAAGAAATCATCAAAGCTATAAACATTGAGGTACATAAACAATGAGTCTTGGAACACTAAAAAATAAAATAAAATAAAAAATAAAACCTCACATAAAAAAGAATCATCAAAGCTTAAAAATTTGTTTCATTGAAATATGTTGGTTCATTTTCTTTTGTTTCATTTTGCCTCCCAAAACCTGTGGAAGCAATTCTTGTACATGGCCTGATTTGCTTCAGAATGGAAAACAGCTCTGGGCCTTAACTTTTGTCCTAAGTCTGCCGTTAACTTACTGCAAAACTTGGGCTGGCCTCCTCCCTGCACTACTGGATAATCTCTTCCGGTTGTACAACCTATGGAACAATCCACCACTTATAAGGCAGTTACCATGAGGCAAATCTCACTGGGAAGGGGTATATGCCTTGCCTCTCTTGACTTCACAAGAATCCTAAGAGCAAGGAAAGTATTTTCATCCCCATTTTATAGATGAGGCAACTGAGGCTTATCATCCAGGTGTGGTGATAAATCCAACATTCAAACCCAGGTTTTCTGAACTCTGAAGCCCTTTTCACTCTACATTTGTGTGTGAGTGTGTGTGTGTGTGTGTGTGTGTGTGTGTAACTACACAGCTGCTAAGTCCATGATAGGGGAAACATTAATCAGAAAATACACATTCCAAAACACATCTATGCCCACTACTGGAAACACCCAATAGCTAGTCATTCTAGTCAAAGGGCAGAGCCCTGGGCATATCTTTATCCAAGAAGATACAGAAAGCAAATATGAGTGAACAAGCAAATTCCCTTCGGTTGACCAATCTGGGTTGATTACATTGTTGGGACAACTTCTCACCCTTCTAAGGCAAGAATAGAGTTGCAAAATTTTTAGAAAGGGCAAGGCAGAGACCACAAGCATTCTGGCAAATTCTGATTTGCAGGAGCCTCTCATGATGACTTATTTCTGCTGAAATGATAAGGATCCCAGACAGGCTCTCTGGGCAGGAAACTCCAGTGCCTAGGGAGGGAACCTAATTGGGAAATGGACAGTGAACCATATGCAGATTCTCATATCCCTGACACAGCAACAACAACAACCAAAAAAGTCTCTTTGCTCTGCATGGCAAAGTTGTTTTCCCACTGTGTGCGTGGGAGAGAGATGACGCCTTCTGTGACAGTAACTGTGAACAGGTTGGGGGAAAATAAGGGTCAACTTCCAAGAGGTCTGTTAAAACTTTTCCTTTTCAAAGTCTGAGGAAATAATAATGTGTCTGCCCAAGTGAAAGTCTATCTGTTGCTATGCATTCAGTGTACCCCTTGCCTATCCACTCAGAAGTCTCAATTAAAATTACAGCTGTGATTTGTGTGTTGGGTTCAGAAACTCTCCCATGGCCATGGCAAAGGAACAAAGGAAAATACCCTTGTTGGTTGTTACACCTGCAAATGGGATGAATGGAGGTTGATGTCAGCTGCATTCGTATTATATCTGGAATAATAACAGTGCCTTTCATTTGCAGAGTTTTACAGTCTATGAAGCCCTTTTGTGTACATTTCATGCATTCACTTAACTATGGTACCTCCCTTACAGAAAATAACACAAAGGGACACTTTTTGAAAAATCCATTTCTGCAGCATATAGATGACCAAATGATTCTGAGTGCCTTAGTATATTCATTACATGGTCATAGCACCCTCAAGACTCCCCACTCGACAAATTTCTACTCCATCATAACAACAGTAACACACACACACACACACGCACACACACAGAGCATATAAGCATACTTCCTGCTTTTAGTTGTGTTAGGGAGGGAACCTAATTGGGAAATGGACAGTGAACCATATGCAGATTCTCATATCCCTGACACAGCATTCTTGCTTACACATTCTTGATATGCGTTCTTTGATATGAGTTCTCAATATGAGTCAGATATATATATAGCGACTATCTTCCAATTCCTTATGGAGTCTGTGACTCATACTATTTGTTGAACTTTGTAGCTAGAAAAATTACTAGCGGTTCTTTAGCTCAATCTCTTCATTTACAAATGAGGAAAATGGGCCCAGAGAGAAGTTTATAAAGCTACTTAGTGGTAAAATTAAGATGTGAACCCAAGTCTTCTGATTTTTTTCTCCTGAGCTGTAGCTAATATTCTGCACTGGTAAATTCTTAAGTTGTGTGACTGTCATACAGTATGATATAATCATACAATTCATATATAGTAAGTAAAAATAAAACAACCTACTGACATGTGAAAACAACATGGATATATCTCAGACTTAATGCTGAGTGAAAAAGTCAGACATAACAGCCATGTACTCTGTGATTCCATTCATGTAAAGTTCAAAACTAGGCAAAACCAGCCTGTAGTGGTAGGAATTAGATCTCTATTCCTTGAGAGAGGACAAAGACTAAGAGACAGTATGAAAGAGCTTTCCCCTGGTGTTGAAATGTTCTATATTTTGATGTGGGAAGTAGTTGCATGGATGGATACACATGTAAAGATTCACCAAGCTGTACATTTAACATTAGTGCATTTTATTGTATATATGGTATACATTCATAGAAAACAAAGAAGAAAACCAAAGCAGAGACTTAACTATTTCATATTGACTTGATGGATATTGAGCAAAAAAAGAATAATTCTGGCCCTCAAATGATTTTTAATCTGAATTATTCCTTTTGGCTGACTTTCACTGTTACACAAACCACAAAGTTGCCAAATCTCCATTTTTTTGAATAGTCTGGCTCTGCCTTGAACAAGCTGTGGGTTGGGCTAATTGACCTTCAAAGTCACTCTTGGTCCAAATTTCTGGGATTTTTTGAAAGAGATGCCAAAATATATATAATCTCTGAGTGGGAAGGAACATCAGAAAGTGTCTGGTTCTTGTCTGCTATTTTGTAGGAACAAAGAGTGAACTTGGAGAATGGAAACGACTTGTCCAAGGTTGCCCTGATAGTAATTCTGTGCAACTCTGCAAATGTCATCTCAACTCAGTTCAGCAAATAACCTGAGTACCCACTAAGTGTCGGGCCCTGAGTCGGATACTATGTTAGGTTCCCAAGTTCCATAAAGCCATAGCCAAAGGCGCCACTGTGTTGCTTTGTGAAAGAAGCAATGAGCTCATTTCCCACATCCTAGTGTGAGAGCAGCAACAGATAAGGTCAGAAGACTTGAAAAGAAAGTAAGACAAAGGTCACACATAGTGTAATCACACAATATCCCTTTCTTGCACTCAACCACAGAATCAAAAAACTGTCTCCCTGTCCCAGGATAGTGGTTCTGGGACTCTAAATAGTGATAATGGCAAACTATAATTCTAGAATCTACTATATGAAAAATCTGATCATATGGCCTAAAATTATATGAGTCTGAAATTCCCTATTTTGTAAATTTGTATTTCCTTTCCAGAGAAAATTGTATTTTTAAGCAAGGTAGTTTTCTTCTTCAGTTGACTTAGCAAACATGGGGAACTAATTGCTGTAGCCTTCTTATAAAGTGGCTATAGGAACCAAATTGTTGAATATAAAATTTCTCACTCAAAGCATGCAAAACCTAAGAATTCACCATTGTGACAACAGCTTAGTACAAGCAGACACAGTCCTAGAGAGAAAGTCAGAAGACATGGGTCTATCTTTTATTTATGTGGTTCATTGGTTGGTTTGTTTTTCAAGTTTTTACTTAAGTTCCAGTTGGTTAACATACAGTAATCCTAGTTTCAGGTGTAGAATTTAGTGATTCATTACTTACATATAACAGCAAGTGGTCTGTCTCACTTCTACCACTGACTAGTTGTGTATCTTCTCCTTTTTGGAGAAGATACACAAATTAAAGTTTCTTGGACCAAGAATCTTTTTCTCAGCTCTAAGATTCAACAAAAGCTCTGACTTGTGGGCTCATTCAAAAACTTCTGAGTCTGGGATGCCTGGGAGTCTCAGTCAATTAGGTGGCTGCCTTTAGCTCAGGTCATGATCCCAGGGTCCTGGGATTGAGTCTCCCATTGGGGTACTTGCTCAACGGGGAGGCTGCATCTCTCTCTGCCTCTGCCTGCTTGTGCTCTTTCTGACAAATAAATAAAATCTTTTAAAAAAAATAAAAAATAAAAAACTTCTGAGTCAGGAAAGTTTTGCTGGTTGTTCCTGGGAGCTCTATGTGTAATGAGGAAGCAGAGGTGTTAATGAAGAGGAGAAAGCATGGAGAATACAGAAGAGAAAAGGGTAATTGGAGCAGACTCTAAGAGGAAGAGATTTCATTGAGGTCTGCTTGAGTAGCTGCTAGGTAGGCTCCTGTACTTCTGACCCCCTTTCCTTTGCCTTCACACCTGTACCCATGAAATATTTTATTCTATCTTGATCAAGTTGATCACAAAGTTTCTAGGATCTTAACCTGGGATGGTGACTGGATGTTTTCTTGTACTTTCTCCCTCATCTCCTATCTCTCCCTCATCCATGCTATTTTGCTCTACTCCAAAACTTCTCCTCTGTGTTCCAAAGGCACCATAATCCACACATTTCTTTGTATTCATTAATCTCAAGGCCTTGGTTGAAGTTTATACCTCTAACCTCTGAGCTTAAAGGAGACTATGTAAATGTGTAACTCCTACTACCAATCTCCTTGCAGTCTTGCCTCTTTGAAGCTTAGCATGGCTAAGAATTCACCTGGGATGCAGACAGGGATTTTTCAACAGTGGGCATCATATAGGTGCCCAATGCATCTCTGAAGAAAGTAACAGGAATAATCAGTGCCCAGTTACCAGGTAAGCACGGTCACACATAGCTGAGCCACTTCATATAGACAAGCTCCCAGGAAAATATCTCTTCCCCCAACAAAAAGTGTATACACACCAGACTGGGTCTTATTTCCTACTACTAGTATTTAATGAGACCAAAAGTAAAATGTGAGCTTGTAGGAGCCACTCACCCCGCCCCCATTCTATCACTCATAAAATCAAAACCAAACTCTGCAATCTCTGCAGACTCCTTCATGAACTTCTTACATCTCCATCATTCACCTTCTTGAATCTGATGCTGTGGTGCTGTGGTTTTCAATGTGGGGTGGACTGGTTCTCCACATTAGAATCACCAGGGGAGCTTGCTGTAATGCTCAGGCCACACCCAAGATCCAATCAATGACACTCTCTGAAGGTGAGACTCAGGCATTAATATGTTGTAAAGCCCCCTGGTGATTATAGCATTCCGAAGTAGAGAATCACTGCATTAATTGGTTCAAGAATCATCTAGGAGGATTGTTAAGAAGAAAGATGGCTTAGCTCCCTCCCCTGAGATTCTAAATCGGTAAGAGGTAAAAGCCTTGAAATGTACATTTTCCACATATTCCCCAGAGAATGATGGTGCAGATGGCATGAGGACCACACTTGGAAAAAACACTGCTCTTTGTCCACCAGGTTACTCAGTCCAAGTTTCCTGAGCACAGAGAGCACTCTCACTCTCTTTGGCTTTGATTCGGATTTGCTCTCTCCTTGGAATGTCTTCCCCTCACCCTGACCTCTAAGAGAACTTTCAGTCACCTTCCAAATGTAAACTCTTCTCTGTGACTTTTCCTGACTCTTCCCAGGAGGAATTAATCACTTTCCCCACCTGAGTTTCCATAGCACTTTGTACATGCTGTTGCTGAAGCATTTATCTTATGGTATTATGGCTGTTTCTTTATATGTCTTTAAACTATGAATATTTTCCTTTTTTCATCTCATCAGCACCTAGCACAGTGCCTGGGACATAATTCAAGTCAGTAAATGTTTATTGAATTAAATGAAGTTGTTTGTGAAGTTGGTCATCGTATTTGATATCCATCCATCCATGTGTGGCAAGACTACAGACGCTGGGATATGGAACAGGAAAGATTCTAGTGCCAAAGAGGAGTGTTGGCCATAACAAGGTGAGGTCGGAGGACTGCCAGCCCCAGGACCAAGGCTAGGGCATGACTCCTTCAACACAGAGGATACAAAACAGACTCAGGTTTGTGTCCTAACACCAGCAGGGATAAGGAAAACACAGAAGATAGTAATTGGAAGTTAGAAGTATATATGAAGCAGAATTCCAGACTCAAGGATATGGTTAGTAATCATAAGAATAACTGACACACTTAGTATTTAAATTCAAATAATGCAGACTCAAGCCAAAGCCCAGACCTACAAACAAAATCTTCACGAGATATGCTGAGAATCTGAAAGTTTAACAAGAGTCTCAACTGATACTTATAATCCTTCAGGTTTATGAAACATCTGGCCAAGCAAATTTAGGAAGTGCTGAGAATAGGCAGAAAAGCTTTTTAATGCAAAGGAAAGTCAGCACCCCCAAGCACCTGATGACCTGTCCTTGTGGTACTAAGTCTCTATGCAGTGGGGAATGAGGAAAGTTTGAAGTCTGGGGAACACTGGGCATGGGTCATCCCTAGATCCCTGAACACCATGTCTAACTTTTAGAAAACCTATAGTGAATTACACCAGCTGAAAGGAAGCTCTTCCTATCCATTCGACCTCTGTGAAGTAAAGAACCGAGCAAGTTTGAGTATAAGGTAATGGACATTGTGGAAAATGAAAACAGAAGCTGAGAAAGGCTGTAGAAATAAAACCATCACAGACTGAGGGGGTGGAAAAATAAATCAAAACAAAAGCAAAGGTCAGCCCTGTCTCTCTCAAGCTAAAATAATACTTCTGGTCATGTTTCACACTCTGAGAAAGGAGGGAAATATGGGGGTGTCATTACCAGAGTTAGCCAAGCTGCAAAGTCTCAGGGCACAGTCTCTCAAAGTTCACCCATGTCTGACACTAAATATAAGTTTGGGGGATTCCCAACACCACCTCAGTTTTGATCATTCACTAGAAAGACTCATTGAAACCTATGCTATACAGAGTCATGACTCATTACAGGGATTAAAACAAAAGGAAAATTCATATAGGACAGAGTTTCAGAGAGCTCCAAATGCAAAGCTTGGGTCATTTTCAGGACACATTACTTTCTCAGCATCAATGTGTGACAGTACAAATACAGTAATTTCCAACTGGGGAAACTCAGCTTCAGTGTCCAGAGTTTTTACTGGCTTTTATTACATAGCTATAATTGATTGATTGATTGATTGATTGATTGCCCACATTGTTGAACGCAGTCTCTAGTGGCACTTTCACTTCCCCGGAGGCTGGACTAAGAGGCCTGAGGGTAACCCGGTGCCCGGTCTTGGCCATACTTGAAATGGAAGGTAAGGTTTGCAGAACTAAAATTGGACTTTCCAAGGAGTTGTAGAACCCCCATCCATAATACATAATCATGGCAATCATGGCATCAATCCAAGAACAGCCTTCCTGAAAGTTTGGAATTGAGGTAAAAGTATTCAAATATATTATGTGTGTCATTGTATATTATATATATATATATATATATATATATACATATATATATATATATGTCATTATATGTATGTGTGTGTGTTATTTGTGTGTGTATACACACATATAATGGCTCACCTAAATTTCAGTATAACCCTCAGTTAGTAATCAATAAAAAAAAATCTATCAATCAATTACTTTTTGTTGAAAAGAGCACTTGCTATGTGCCTAGCACTATCCCAGATGTTAAGTCACTGTTTGGAGGAATACTATAGAAAATTGAGACACAATCAAGGATTCCAGAAGTTACAAACTGGTTGAGAAAGATAACGGAGATAATTGAAATAGGCAGAAGTTTTCAAATAGAAAGCAGCGGGGCATAGCAAATTCTCCTCACTGATGATCACTGGTGGGAGAGGAGATCTTGGTAATGAGAATGTGGGATCTGATAACTGTCTGGAGGCAGAAAAGATTTTGAACCCCCACTGAAATAAAATGCCAAACAGTATGTAATTAAGGTCATAAATGTGAGGTAGAAACTGTATATGTGAAATGAGCTCAAAGGGAAAAAGCAGTGAGGCATGGAAGAGCAGCAGAAATTTCTGAACAAATCTTGAAGCTGCAGTATAGTGTGGACAGAGCAAGTGGAGAGAAGGCCACCTTGACCACCCGGATGGGAAAGTAAAGAGTTAACTCCATACTATATTTTATGACAGTCATCTGAGCAGCAATGTGGACATTCTGATAATGAAAATACCAAACAAACGCTCAAAATAACTTCAAAAGCTGATACACAGAAGCAAACAGGCACATTAATCAGGATGCTGGGTGATAACAAAGATATAAGGCCCCCTCCACCATCTTTATGAACCAGCTGCCAGATAATTAAGATATATCACTTGAGAAGAAAATGTTGGGGGAAAAAAAACAGAAGTCAGTAGTTTCCTGGAAAAGGAAATGAGGATGCTCATTTGGGAGATTTGGAAGGAAGAATTGGGAGTAGTTTGGGAAGAATAGGTACATAATACATAAAAGCATTTCAGAGTAGAATAAGCCATCAGCACAATTCTGAATGGCTAAAGAACTTGGAAGATAGCAAAGGACCCAGAGCAATTTCAAAAACTCTCTCAAACTTCTTTTATGTAATGCTTAGTAAGTTGTCTGAACTTTGAGAGATACAATCTGATTTGCAAGGCTTTCCATTATCTGGTAATACATTTTATCTAATTTAGATAATAATTTATCTAATTAACTAATTAATTAGATCACTTATTCAATGTGTATCTGAACACCTCCACTATTCTAGGCCTTATAGATATAATAATAAACAAAAAGTTTTTGTTCTCATGGAGATCATATTCCATTGGAGAGGGACAAACAATAAATATATGTATGTGCCTACTAGCTATTATACATAGACATAGATAATGGACATAGATAATGTCTACTATCTAATATGCAATATAGTCATTAGAACTAAAGCATGGATGAGGAGGTGGACGGAAAGTTTAGCGTGGGCAAGGAAAGTTTCACAGATGAGGGGCGTTTGAGCAGAAATCCAAATAAAGTGAGAGATGAGATTATGTAGATATCTGGGGGGAAATCATTACAGGTTGGGAGAACAGCTAGTACAAATCCTGGAGACTAGAATGAACTTCGCCGGTAAGCTTTAACATGACAGGCAATGGTTAAAATGGAATGAAGTGAGAGAGTTAGGCAGTGGCAAACTCACACAGTAAATCAGAGTAAACTTTGGATTTTATTCTTGTTGCAAAAGTAAATATTCAGAGGGCTTCCTTTATGTTCCTAAAAATGAGTATTACTTCCTATTCTTTTTCATGTCTACTCTCAAACAATAACTCCTCTGGTAAGAAGACCATAGTAAATATGGTCGACCAAATTTGGTCGACCATATTTACTCATCCACTCCAGTACTCATCCACTACTCATCCCTTTACTTTCTCTTCAGATGGCTAGTGTTCAGATTGACCCAAAATTTTATTCCTGAAAGATACGAGCTTTCAGTGGTTCTCGCTTATAGGGAATGAAAATAGCTTCCCTTAACTTGTGATTGAAGAGGGAAGTCCTATGAGTTTCCTCTGGATTTCATTCATACTCCTCTCTGACCACACTGTATCAGACAGTTTTGGTAGACAAGATCAGTCACATTAGTCACCCCAGCCAACATTATGGTCTATATTTTCCTGGCTCAGGGTAAAAGGAGCCTGGGATGGCAGAGTGGCAGTCTCTGTTTTTTTCCTCTGGGAGAGGCATGTCTTCTCCAGGTACTAAAGCTGCTGTACAACTATTGCCCAGAAGTCATAGTATAATGACCATAATATTAAATGTAATTATGAGAAGTGGCACTCCCATTTCCTCACTTTGGTCCCTGGATCCATATTTTCTGTAAGGGTCTGCACCACATATCAAACACAAGTAAACATAAGTCTCACCTCTAAAATGGTACCCCAACATTTCAAGATGTTAACTTTATTTTGGCAGAGTAACTGGGTCTTATCTCAATCATTCTACTGTTAAAAAACAAAACAAAACAAAACAAAAAACAACAACAAAAAAAAAAACAGGTGCTTCCAGGACAGAGCTTATGGTAAGACTACAAATTTCCATAGGCATCAGCCTATCAGCATCCTTTCCTAAAATGTGAGTTTCATGGTGAGAAACAACATTGGGTAAGATACTGTGACAGTGAACAAGGCATTCAGAGTCTCTACAGATGATGGCTTTGGCAGAAGCATGGAGGGAAGGGAAACAAATCCAAATCCAAATATTATCTATTTTAGTAAGGACACACTGCTTCTGCCTCCACAAAAGAAGTAAAAAATGATGAACCTGCCACCATGTGAATGAATGACTGTAATGGTATTAGTTGAGACAGTTAGGGTTGGTCTCTAGAGCTGACAAGTTGGTGATTCTTGGAAATCCTTAGTGAAGGGAATTCCACATAATTAAACTAGTAGGTTAGTTCCTGCTGCCATGCCCACTTAACTAATGAGTCCACTCAGCATATTGGCACAGCTGAGGTCAAAAACATACTGGCATTCAAAGGACAGATCATAATTAATCACCTAATTATCACAAACCCTTTTAGTGACTTTTTATATGGAACTCAGATATTGTGGACCCATTTTGAAAATACAACAGGTTAAAAAGTACACCTGGGCACACCAGAATGTAGGGGTTTTATGGATCAGAAAACATTGTGCATGGTTCCAATTTCTGTATCTTTTATTTAGCTATAAGTATCAGAAACAATTTTATGACTTACCAAAAAAATGATGTTAGGTAGCTCACAAAATCTCTAGGAAAGTCAGCAAACCAGGCTCGGATGCTACACATTCAGTGATCATGTTCAAAATCATGTTACAGAACCTGGTTGGTAAAGACACCATTGCCACTACCAATACCACTGTATATTGATGATAGCCCTGAGGTCATTGCTGTCCCTGGAAATCAAATGTACCTACTGATCACTGTAATGGATCTGTGCATCCCCAAGCCTCTGCATCCCTGACTTGTTTTTGCGTGTGTGTTTATTTGTTTCATATAAAGGCTTGTCTCTAGTAGCCAAGTCTAGAGAAATAACAGAGTATGTAACATAAACCAAGGAAAAGGGGAAAATGAATGATGAGCTAAGAGCAGTTTTTTTTAAGTTTTTTAAGGACAAGGGCAATCTCAAGAAGCTTAACTAGTGTTTGTATAAAGTAGCTCACCAAGAAAGGACAAGCATCCTGTCCTCCTCAGAGGGTCATAAGCCCAAAGCATAAGTGAAACCCAGGGCATGTTCACAGGCACCTAATTGTTGCAAGGAACCATTGCTTGGTTTCCCAGTGTATGGCCTGGGAGACTACAAACCTTGCCCGAGAGCCTCAGTTCCAATACAAAGATAAAATAGCATTAACTGAAGGAGGTGTAGCAGTTGGTGTCCAGCAAGGTAAACGGACATGCCAAAAGAATTTCAGAGGGAAACAATGTCAAAGGAACTGGTTACACAGGTGACGAAAGAGCTAAGAAGTCAAGGAAGGATGGTAAGGTAACTCAGCTATTAGCAAGAACAGAAAGATGCCCCCAGCCTAGGGCTGAAGGGACCCAGGGAAGATGGGGCATTTCCAGAGCCAGGAACTGAAGCCAGTGGCTGAGATTTAGAACTGTGGTAGGGAACATGCCACAGAAGCTGGGAAAACAGAAGATGGGATTGCCTGATAGGAGCTGGAACTACATAAATAAACAAGCATACAAAAGCAGCTAGTGCTGGAGGCCTCATTTGAAGCAAAAAGGAGGAGAAATACTCTGGTCTGTCCTACTTCCACCAATACCTCACAGTGGCCAGACCCACCTGCAAACGAGGTGGCAAGGAAACCTGGTTAATGTAGCTCCCTGCATGCAGATGGTCTGAACTCTTCAAGGTCCACCAGAAGGCATAGGATTCCACATTACGCACACTGCTCACCCTCTGAATCACAGCAGCCGTCAGCACTAACCTTGCAGGTCCCAGCCAGGCTGGAGGTACTCAGCCTCTCCCAGGTGGAAGGCTAAAATAGAAGTCTTTAAGGTCACATTTGTGTGACATCTAGTAAATTAGTTTATAACCTGTGGCGAACACAGGAATACAATGTTAGTGCAATCATGAGATCACCCCACTGGGTTCTAGGGTAATGTGGCTGGAAGTTGGGGAAACACCTAACTGGATCTCCTGTTAAGACTTGCAAGCTCCTAAAAGGTCAAATTTAGCAAATGACCCTATTTGATATCATCCTCAGGCTTGCTAAGACCTACTTCCTTTAAGTTGATCTCAGGGAAGTATAACTCACATAAAACATTCATGTACTTGTACCCATTTTCACCTATTCTCAAGCCCAGTCCTCTGTTGTACTGATGGAGGAGTGGCTGACCCAGTCCTAAGCTCTTGTCTCTAGTTGCAAAGTTCTTGTCTCTAGTCTCAAGAGCTCTACTGCTCAGGGTGGTGAAAGTGGCCATGAGATTGTCCCTTACTCATGCTTGTTCATCCATTTAGGAGAAAGTTTGTCTCTTCAGAGCAGCCTCTGACACCCTTACACCATGCTGTCTTGCTTTTTCGCTGGGGCAAGACCCCCAGTAAAACATACTAGATGTCTAGCCTTCTGAGAAAAGGGAAATATTTACTGGTTGCCTTCTGGATGCTATACACCTTGGCACATTTCAAATATATCACATAATCTATTCATAGAACTTCCCTGTGGTAGTGCTAGTACTTCACTTTATATATAAGGAAACAGAATTCAGAGAAGTAAGGTACTTTCCTAAAGATATAGCTAACAAGTGGAGAACCAGAGATCGAGGTACTAGCATCCAAGGCTATCTTCCCAGGAAATATTTGAGACCCCTCAGAAGAAAAGATGCAAATCAAAGCTCTAGTTACCCGAACTAGGGGAATCAAAGTCCCTTAAGGTTAAATCAGATCTGATTCAACTGGGAACCATTAAGACTGCAAAGGAAAAAGAGCTAAGGACTCAAGACACCAAATCAACAGAGGATTCTGGAAATTTGTCTAGCATTAGTTGTTTTCCAAATGCTTCCTGTATTTGCTTTGGATTTTCAGTGACCCCTTTATATAGCCTGGATGATGGAAATGTTACAGTAAATTATACAATGCCATTTAGGGTGATGGATTTATCAATTTGAGTTTCCCAGTACTCACCTAATCTGAGAACTGGGGAGGGAGAGCAGTAGAAAAGAGGGAATTGCCGCAATGCACTTGCTTTCCAGCACAGGGTACCTCTCCTCCTCCCTCTCTCCACCCCCACTCACATCTGACTCAGCTTCTGGGAAGGAGTCATCTCCCTCACAGAGTACCTGTTTGGCATCAACTCCAGACAAGGCACTTTCCCACCTGTGAGGAAACTGCAGGCTCTGAGCTTCTAGAGTTGGAACTGAATGCCCTGCTGCTGGTAAGCTCAACTCAAGCTCAATGCTTCCCACTCCACACACTCACTTATTCAATAAAATAATGCTTTCAAAGTATGAGACAAGCTCTTCCTGGCATGTCCTGTGACTGCCGGCTTCATTAGTATGCTGGCCTTCCTGCCAGCCCCTCCCTGGCAGTCCCCTGGCTGGGGGGCTCAGGTTCTCTCTCCTTTCAGGCAGTTTGTTCCATTTCTACCTTTCGGATTCAAGCTATTGTCTTGTTACAAGGGCAGGGATACAGAGGGGGTGGGAGGTGGAGGGGCAGGCTTTGCTCTTTGGGTCCCCAGAGAAGCTGGGTTCTTTCCTGTTATCTATCTTCTCCCTCCAGCCCTTAACCTAGGTCTTTTTAGAGGATGTCCTTTTTCCTGTCTCTGGACTAAACAAACTGGGATTCTCTCTGGCTTTTGGTCCTGAGGGCTTTGTCTGCAGCTTGCCTTGATTCTACATCCTCTCTGATCTCTTCCCTCTTCCTGCTGAGTTTTTCTCACCTCCCCCACACCCAGCGTCACTTTTCCTGCCCCCTTCTCTTTCCAGTTCCCCAAACTCTCAGGCTATTGTCCCAGGAACCCAACCATCCTCCTCTCTCATCATCTTTTCTACACATAAACTTGGCACTACCTGCACACATCTGACACAAGTCCTGCCCTTTTCCTCCATCCTAGACAATGCCGTTTTCCTTGTGCGGTGGTGGCCACAGCTTCACAGTCTACATCTGCATTTCAAAGCACAGTCATTGGTCCCAAACACACTACTGAAATACTTAAAGACTGCACGTTCTTATTTTAACAAAACATTTTTAGCCAATGATGACTACTTTTTCAGGGGACACTGCATTCTTTCCCAGAGTGAGTACTGGTAAATATACATAGCAAATCAGAAATATTCCTACAAATTTGTGCATATGAAATATTTTGGTTTCATATTAAAGTCAATATGTGTCTAACAATGTTTCTCCTCTCTCCTCCTCAGTATCTCTAGAAGATCTTAGTATGCTACACTTACTACCAAAAACCTCCATAATATCTTGGGGAAGTCTCCTCGACATATTCCTGGACTTATTTACTATATACATAAGCAAGTCTACTAAAAGAAAAGTTTATGTTGTCCAGGGTCAAAGGCCAAAAATAAAAATATATTTCAGAATGAGTAAGAAGCAAGCAACTAGAAAGCTAAATAGAATTCTGGAGCAACTTCAAAGAATGATGGAGTGGACTAACAGGAGAAAGTTGAAGCAGAATAAATTGATTTTTTGGTAGATAATTTCTTCCTAAGCCACAGAAATTCTGCTAGCATCTGTTCCTTCATGTACCACAAAATTCAAGCCACAGCTAAAGCTACTTTAAGTAAAGTTAGGGGACTAGAAAGCAAGGTATTTCATGTAAGCACAGAGTTTTAAAGCTGTCAGGAACTTTAAGGATCACTCACCCAAAAAAATTAGGCTATAAGAAGATCAAATCTATAAAGCCAGTCTCACTCATGGTATCAGAATGATAGTTAACACTGATTTTTTAATTATCATAGAAAGAACACTTAAAGTGAGATTCACTCTTAGCAATGTCTAATTGTACAATATATGCCTATTGACGGTATGCACTACGTTGTACAGCAGACCCTAGAGCTGATTTATCTTACTTGACAGAAACTTTATGCCTATTTTTAGTGACTCCCCACTTCCCTCCCTCCTAAGACCTTAAAAGGGTATCCTCCAAGCTGAGTGTTTATTATACAATATTTTATTTCACCTCACAATAGTCTTGTAAGGTAGGAATTTTAATTGTCTGATTTTCCAAATAAGGAAACTGAGATTCAGAGTTGGAGTAACTCCATCAAGTTACAGGTAGAAAATAGCAGGATCAGTACAGGAACAGAGGCAGCCTAATGGCACAGACCTCTTAACCTCTAAACTATCCCATTATTACAAGGGGCTAGCCAATTCAAAACTCTGGTTAAACCACTCAGATAAGGAAAGCAGATACATTTAGGAAGGACTTTGGGGTTTCTACATTCTGGATGGATGAAACCTATATTATTAGGTCGTGTTCCATTCACAATCCCCAAATCTCAATGTCTTAGAACAAGGTGACTTCTCATTTATGCTGTATTGGGTCAGTAGTGAATTTGGCTTAGTATTATCCTCACTCACAACTCAGTTGGCAGAGCCTCCCCCTTTGGAGTGCTGTTAGTCATAATGACTGAAGAACAGGAAGATGGTGATTTGTGCACTGGCTTTAAAGGCTTCTCCCTGAAGGTGATACTCATCAATTTGTTCATATTGCATTGGCCAAAGTAAGTTACATGGCCACACCTAATGTTAAGGATGTGGGAAAGTAGAGTCTAACTATGAGGATTGTTTACTAACATGTTATAGGACACAGGGCATTCCTCGGGGGGTTATCGGGGAATAATGAAGAATAGTCTCAATAACTACCAGAGTACCAAATTCTTGGAATTACTCACTTGACTCTGGTTGTATGGACTAGCCCTACTGTAATTTAAATTTGTTTGAGTTGATATATTTCACAAACAGGTCTAATTCCAAATTATTTACTACCACCATTGTTCTTTTAGAACACCAAATTCACTTTCCCTCTAGTATAAAACTACATAGGTAACATTTCAGACCAAATTAATAAAAACAAGATTAAAAAAAAAAGAAGAAGAAGAACTAAGTAAAACCAGGGGCACTGAGTAGCCCAGTTGGTTAAGTGTCTGCCTTCAGTTCAGATCATGATCCTGGAGTTCTGGTTTCAAGCCCCGCTTTGGGCTCCTGGCTCAGTGGAGAGCCTGCTTCTCCCTCTGCCTGCTGTTCCCCTGCTTGTGCCTTCTCTCTCTCTCTCTCTCTCACGCTCACTCTATCTCAAATAAATAAGTAAAATCTCCAAAAAAAAAAAAAAAACTAAGTAAAATCTATATTCCAACTAAGACACACACAAAACATTGAGGCTTTATGACATAATACCTGTAGAAATTCCTAGCATATTGCCGGGCACAAAGTAAATACTCAATAATTGTTAGTTTCCTTAAATATATCAGGCTCCAATTAGTATTTCTTTAAGAGACATATCTATCTCAATATCTGTCAAAGAGTGTTGAAGGCTGGCAACACTTCTGGCTCTAGTGCTCACTACTAGATGCATAGCATACTAAAAAATTAAAAGGCAAAAATGAGTGACCTTGAAAGATGTTGTCCCAAAGCTCTTCCCCAGGGAGAAAATATACAAGTTAGTTCTCTGGGCCATAATTATTTTCACATGAACTAAACTTCTGAAACCGTAGCTCTAGAATTTCTAATTAACCAGAACATTTTTCTGACATGAACAGCACCTCTCCGACAAGCAATTACACATTAGTACAGAATACAGCAGGTAAAGGCAAGTGGAGGACAATAGAGGTTGTTTTCTCAAGAAAAAAAAGAACAAAACCACAAGTGGCACAATGGAATTTTTCTATTAACTGCTGGAATAAAGAGAGATATGGGTGTCCAAGGGCAAAATGCAGAAAACTCCACACAAAAGTGAACCAAAGTAATCGGAACTGTAGATCTTGAGGGAAACCCATGGTATGAGAACAATTCTCTTTGAGAATTTAGAAAACAAACAAGGGTAGTGCCAATCACATAATTCGGCTCATCCCTTTTCTGATTAAACCAGGGTCAGGAATGCCAGTCCATTAGAAAAAAAAAAAACAGATTTTTATTATTATTACTGCTTTGGTCTCACCCATGATGAAGACATTTTGATGATGGAAGATCTCCCCAACTTTACTCTACCTTACTTGACCCCAAATATGAATACCTCCAACTGAAACCTTGTTTCTTCATTTTGTAATATGAAGAAATGCTTGCTGGGGGAGCTTTCTAGCCGGATACCCTTGAATGCACTTCCTGATGAAGTGGGAGATTCGCCAGCTGCCACTACAGATGCTGAAAGAACTGGGAACAAGTGAAGCTGATTGTAATAATATGCTGCACAAGGCTGAAGGAGGAATGGTAGTGGAGAGCCCCAGTTCAGTGGGTAGGCACCTTCCAGCTAAACAAAGGCCAAGGCAAAATTTGGTCCATTGCTCTAGCAAAGCTATGAGGATGGCTTGCCAATTTATTATATGACACTGAAGGGCTACGAATATTTCTTAAAAAGAAAAAGAAATAGTAGCAACAAGGGGAAACTGAAAGTTTCTTGTTCCTAGAAATTATGATTGCCAATTTAAGTAAGCTGTATAGGCTGTGATTTCATAGACATGGAGAAAGCTCTCAGCTAAGAAATATATCATTTTACTACTTGCAAATGCTTTACTTATCATCAATACAGATGTATTTCTTTGGTCTGAATCTTGTTCTGTTGTTAAAATAAAAATTCAGGCCATAGTAAATCAGCATTAAGTCATTTACACCTTACTATGAATTAATTAATAAATTAGAATCCTACCTCAGAAATTTATGAACATCTCCTGGTAACAAAATGAGGGACAAAGAAAATAACAAGGTGTTCCATGTCTTAAGGGGATCTCTGGCATATGTGCACAGATTACTTTAAACTTAAAATCAGAGGTTAAGAGTTAGGCTTCTGGAAATATAATAGGAAGAGGAAAACAGATGGGGAAGGCAAAGGTAAAATTAAATGTTATTCCTTCATGTAAATTTTTTTGTTTCAATAAATTGATTAATGGATCCATTTGCAGAAGTGAGATTTTTGAAAGCTAATCTTTTGGGCCGAAGATGAAGTCCTGAAAATAAACATTTTCTTATTTTTTAATTGCTCATAACTGCCTTTTAACTGCCTAGAAAACCACTTGCCATGTGGCAGATTAAACATTTTTTTCATGAATGATTAAAGCTTCAGACCCCCAAAACAGCATTTCCTTCCAAGCTATCACAAATTTATCACATACCACAGAGTACACAGGGTGTACATAGCCCACTCATGCCCTCATTGCTCAAAACATATCCAAATGTTCAGAAAATCCCTAAAGCAAGAGAAAATTCATTTTAAAATCATCAATGAAGCATGCCCAGGTGGCCCAGTGGGTGAAGTCTCTGCCTTTGGCTCAGGTCATGATCTGAGAGTCCTGGGATCAAGCCCCACATCGGGCTCTCTGTTCGGAAGGGAGCCTGCTTCTCTCTCTCTCTCTGCCTACTTATGACCTGTCAAAAAAATAAATACAACCTTTAAAATAAATAAATAAATAAAATAAAATCATCATGATGTCAACTCATCTCCCTATGGTGAAGTATTTGGTTTTATTTTTTTTTTAATGTTACAAGTATAATAGCAGGTCAATTTTAAGCCAGTTCTATTTTTTAAACCAAAAAAGTGAGATACAATTTTATGAAAATTTACGCTGACTTTCTCATGTGGCATAAGCCAAACTAGAATTGGCTCCCAATCTTTACAGGAAAGTTCTAAGAAATGACAGCATTGTTAGGACAATCGGCTAGCCCTCCCAAATGGCTTCTTTGAAGGATAAGATTTTTTTGAGTATCTAAATTTTTCTGTTTGTTATCAAACAGATAAATAAAAAATGTATTAAAGTCATACTCTGTTACTTCTTATTACTCATTACAAGCATCATAAAAAAGCATAAAATAATGTTTAAGCTTGTTGAATCTCTATGTTGTACACCTAAAGCTAATAAAACATTGTGTGTCAGCTATGCTCAAATTAAAAAAATATATTTTTTCCTAAAAATCTCTTTTAGGATAGAGCAATGATGTCTATTTTTCATTTGTATTACCTCATTTCTCCACTTGCCCTGCATCCAGCTTAGATAATAAATACTATATGTATATAGAAGGACTCCACATATATCTCTTCCACTTGGACCTATGGATGTATACTGCCTATCTCAAATTCAAATATCTAACAATAATATCTTATATCCTTTATCTTTCCCATCTCAGTTCTTGCTCATAAATCTAATCTCTTCAGCCAGATTAGAAATCAAAAATCAAAAAAATGTAAATCAGGCAATGTAAACCCTCTAAGACCTACTATCAGCTTAAAATTCAAATTTGCAGCCCTTGGGCACAGCGCTCTGACCTGGTCTCTGCCTCTACCTCAGCCCCAACATCTCTCCCTTTTACTCACTCTGCTCCAACCCCTCTACTCTGTCTGCTGTTCCCAGAGCCACCAAGTTCAATATAGATTCAGCCCATTACACTTTCTCTTCCTTCTGCCTAAAATTCCTTCTCCTCTAATCTTCAAATGTTTAATTCCTTCTCATCATCAGGACTCTGTTCAACTGCTATCTTTTTTTAAAAGTTATTTCCTGATCTATCTAAAATTTCCCCACTCTAGACACTCTCTATTCCCTAACCCTGATTTATTGTACTCATAGGACTAATCATTTCTGAAGTCATTATTTTATTGCTTGTTTACTGTCAGTTCCCCTACGTCTGGAATGTCCCCTACATTAGTGCCATGAGGGTAGGAATTTTGCTTATCTTGTTTACTGTTAGGGTTTAGAATAGCACTTGGCACAGAGGAGGCATACTCTTGTGAACGAATGAATGTTCAATAAACCATACAAATTGTAGAGTGCTTCTAAGAAAGACCTGAGATCAGACTGCACTCTTCTGATAGTGAAGAACTGCTTATGAAGACAGCAGCCATCAGTTATGTAAATAAAGCACTGGATTTAGAACTAATGCATCCACACAGGCTTGTGTCGGTTACTAGGTATGTAATCTGTATTACGTATTACCTGCAAACAGGATATGTATCATTTCACAGTATCTTCAGAATCTTTGAGTACTGGATAAAATGTTGCCTTGGGAAGCTGGAAGATGACCTGAAATAAATGAATAATATTCTCCTGACCAGCTCTGGCAAGGTGTAGAAAATGACAAATACTAGCTTCAGTTGGCTATCCTCCTTTGTTCTCTTTCCTTTTCGAGTATGGAGCCCATTGGAAAAGAAGCATTTTATGAATTCAAAGAATTATCTTATCAAACCCCCATAATTATTTTAACTATGTGGCATAATCTGTGCATAGTCCGCGATTAAGTTGTGCCATAATTAAAACAGTATCATGAAACTAATTACAAAAAGCTAGACAGACTGTATTATCTTCCTGCTCAGTGTCCAAATGCTACATTACAGAAGAATATAATTCTACTCTGCAGACACCATTAAAATCTTCCAACATATTTTTAAATCCCTGGCTGTCTGAGGGGTGAGTTGGGTCAGGGAAGGACGGGGGATGACAAAGAGTGCAGAAGAATCCTGAATGAAGTTTGAGCTTTTAGATAAGCCTTTCATCATGAGATGGGAAAATAACTAAAAATGATTGTTGGGAAAAAAAATTTTTTTTTCTCTTTAGAAAAACTGTCTAATCAGAAAACCAGATAGTTTGGCTGGACTACAGGAACTATCTAGAAGACAGAAAGACCTGGCTGATATTTCCCCATTTAGACTGAAACTACAATTATTTTCCTAATTAGAGCAGATGAACGAAAGAAGAAAGAATCCAAGAGCTAATGTTAAATTCATCCTTTCAAGTAGCTATTTACACAAGGTCAGTGGCATAAGTAAAATACTTCACATGTATACATGTCTTTGCTAACAGTACATTTATGTGTTGCTTTCATTGATACTATCATTGTTTTTACCTCCAACTAATGGCAGGAGAGGCAGCTCATAAGTACATAGGATAAATGGCAAAAGGAAAATATCTGACATTTAAAAACTTGCCCTGGGTCACTAAGAAATAGCTACAGAATAATTCCAACTGATTTTCTTTCACCCCAGGCTACCCTGACAAAACCATAAAAATAGAATCACCCTATGGGGTTGCACAAGAGAATGGCAGAAAAAGACATCAGGTAAGTATCAGGGCTTACCTCGGATCAGCGGGTGTTGGCCCGTATCATCTGCACTGCTTGGGAACTTTTCAGAAATACAACTTCTGGAATCCTAACCCAGAACCCCTGACTTGGGAACTCTGGAGGTGGAGCCCAGCAATCTGTGTCTTAATAAAGCTTCCTGGTGATTCTGATGTTTGCCTAAGCTTGAGAGCCACTGTATTTTTGTCATTATCGCTGAATTCCTTTTATCTAGTTTTACTGAGCTATAATCGCCATATGTAAGTTAACATTATGTAAATGGAAGGTGTACAAATGATAAGCTCTCTATCACTTTTCCTGGAGAATTAAGGATCCAAACATCCCATGGGTGTTCCAGGCCTCCCTCCCTGCTCTAATCCTGACCCTCCCATATGCTAGATGAATGAATAGCAACACAAATAAACTGCCAATTAAACTTCTCTCTACAACTGAAGAGAGGAGTGCCAGTAGACCTACCTATAATACCAAATCAGAGGAAAAGAGCTGGAATTTCATGTCTTTTCTCTGGATAGAGTTTGCTATTGGAAAAAACAGTTTATGATAACATTGTACATTGGCTCTTAGAACTAAAGATTAAAAGATTATAAGCTCTTTGATTTCTGGTTACTCTGAATGATCTTCAGTAGCTGTCACACTTGCTTTAGCAATGTTGGCCATCTGTACATATTCACTTAAATTAACCAACTAATGTTTTTAATAGATTCCAATTACCCTATGTATGGGAGGCAGTTGTCCTCAGCTGTTTTTTTCTCTGTCATCCATAGCATTGCCTCACCTAGCCAAGTATATCATCCTGAAAATAGAAAGAAATGGCCATTTACCAGGCTCCCTTACTTAAAAGTCAGCCCTTACTGGAAAGGTATGATTATTCATACTTCTGTTCATTCAACAAATGTTAACTACACATCTGTCACATGGCAGGTACTGAGCTAGAAACTAGAAAGACATACTCAGAATTAATCCTACACCTGAGAGGACATAGTTTAGTCCAAGGCAGCATACGTGAATTAAGCACAAAAGGAGCTGCTAGTTGTTAAAATGGAAGTGAGCACAGGATATGACACAAAGTAAGAGGATACATTCAAGTCTACTTATAAGTGTGGCAAGGTGTCTGGTACCGTTATGCCTGAACCTGTTCTATGTACATTTTTTTCCCCACATTTAATCATTTAATTACACTTGTAAGTATTCAACTGCTGAAGTGGGTATTCTTCCCCCAAAAAACAACAATCAGTTTTAGGCATTCTTCTCAACAGAAGTACTTTAAAAAATGTTCAGCTATAGAAAATAAAGCAATAACTTTTCTATTAATCATTGGATCAATATGTTTTTCTGTTTTTTAAGAGTTTTTGTTTCCCCAAATAATTCCCCATTTTCTCTCCATTATTACCTTGAGTTGAGGTTCACCTAAATCTTAGTTACACCAAAAAAGAAGATATTGTGGTATACAGACAACAATTTTCCCCCACAACCAACTCTGAGACAGGTAAGGGAGAGCAGGGCCACTCAAGAGAACAATGCCCAACTTTCTCAGCTTCCTGCCCTTCCACAGTGGCCAAGGTCACACCTGCACACATAGGAGAGGTCGTCCTCTCTCCTTTGTACCCCATTGACTCATTCTCCAGCTTCCACTGCTCTCTCACTCCCATTTCCACCCTCCCTGTAGTTCCAAAACAGTGGGGGTTGGGAGAGCAGCATTCTCAATATATAAGTACCAACTTCTCTCAATATCTTTTTTTTTTTTTTAATTTTATTTCAGCGTAATAGAATTCTTTGTTTTTGCACCATACCCAGTGCTCTATGTACACTTCTAACCGAGCAACTCAAATTAAGTCAACTCTGGGGATAAAAACTTGTTTTGCAATCTAAGCCTGGTAAGGACTACTATTAGTTGGTTTAGAACTGGTCAAGAATATAAAGATTTGAACAAAATAAAACCTTTCCTTAGACAGAGTTGTGAGAATACTCACTGCAAACTACTTTTCCTGGGCTGTATACAGAATCTGTGTGTCAGTTCATTTGTGCCTCCTTGACGACAGAAGTCAGGGCCTAATGCTTGGCAAAAATAATTTGAGCAGCATGCCACCCTCTCCCCTCTCTGCTGCCACAGTGATTCTAGACTTTGTACAAATCTACCCTAAGCAACTAGGGACTATAACTAGGGAAATGGAGTTCCTTAAAAAGCAAAGGGAATGGAGTTGCCAAAAGAGTTTCTAGGAGGATATGCCTGGAATTTGGGATTTTTGATTTGTGTTTCTACAAAGCCTGGGCAAGCTGCCCTACTAAAATTACCATTAAGTTGAATTTATGACCAAGTAATGGTACATTTCTCTCATTAAAGACAGATCTTCTCTATCTGTCTGGGCTAGAGGGTGACCTGTGTGGGAAAACAGTAAATCACTAGCCCCGCATTGCTCTTTTGTGTGCCTTGGGAATGGAGGGGGATGCCAAAGCGGTTAAGGTCAGCTTTGTGATTTGTGTCCCAGGAGGGTAGAAAAATCAGTTTGAGGATTTGCTAAAGGATCAAAAAAATAATTGATAACCAGTGCACTGGCATGATTCTGCTGTTGGAATGCCTTTGAAACCATTCCCAAATGGCACCGGGGATTAGGGAAGATTCTTGAACAGAGAATGAGCTATGCGACCTGGGGCATACTTTAACTCTGTCTTCAACCTGGGTATAGTTGTGAAGAGAAGTTAACCTCAGAGACATCCTTGTCTGGAGTAGGTAGAATAATGGCAGCAACCAAGGTTGAGCCCACAAAGCATTTAGGGATACCCTCAAAAAGCGGTCAGTTATTTGGGAGGTTTCCTCAAGTTTTGTACTAAAATCAAAAAAACAAAAGCAGATGAAAACAAAACCTGATTTCAACACAGAAAAAAACAAACAAAAAAACAAAACAAAACACTCTGATTTCAGTCCTCAATCCCAAATTATGGGACCAACAGCTGATGCTCTTTGCTTGAATTTTCCAGTGTCTCTTTGCTTTCAAATTTCTGTCTAAGGAATCAAGAATGATAATTGTAATATTTCATATTTATTGAGTGTCTGCAACCTTGGACCAGGTACTGTACTAAGCCTTTTGCCTGCCTTCCATGTCTATCTCCACCATTATCCCGTGAGATAGAGATTTCTAGCTCCATTTTGCAGATGAGAACCCTAGGGTTTCCGGAAACCAACACAGAGATCATGCTATGACTCAGACCTCGATTAGGCTGTTTCTAAAGTTAAGCTCTTAAGCATTAAAAAGCTCCAACAGAGGAAATAAACTTCTTTCCTTCAGATCCTACCTGTTCTTAATTCTCTAGGTCAAATATTCCAAATGTTTGATAAAATTTTGATATTATGAGGCTTAGTAATTAGTTACATGGAAATAACTCTTTTCAATTACTGCCACCACGCAGAAACCCATTCACTGAGTATTAGTTTCTCACTTCCAATTAACTGTATCTTTCTATTCCATACTTAGAATACTTAAAGGGGAAGCATTTTCAAGATAAACTCTCTACCTTAGCTCCATTTCTGACACCATTCTTTTGTAAGTCTTACAATTTTTATACAGCCTCAGGTCCTTTCATAACATAAATCCTTTTGTATTATCAATGATTTGATTATATGTTCTTCAAAACGTTATTCCTTTTAAGAAGTTATAATTTATTTCAACAATTTTAGAAATAAATTATTATAAGTCCTCTGGAGAATTCGTGCTTATAAGGCTTTCTGTAGCTATATAAAATAAGACTTCTGTGCATTGTGGTTGTTGGAGGTGTATTTTCTCTCTCTCTCTCCTCCCACAATTGTAAAGTATTATTCCACATACTGTCAGCGTGGCCTCACTGGTTATAATCTATCTTGCTCTATAAATAATTGTCTGAATAAGGGCCTAACTAAAGATCTGTGTTCTTACTGTGGACTAAAAGTACACGAGTATCGTGATATATGTTATGTTATCACTTAGTTTACTTCTGAGTTCATAACTGTGTTCCCAATGGTTATGTCTGACCAAAGATATGAGTTGAATATGAATGCAAGTTGGATTTTTTTTTGCAAGTCATTCATACATATTTAGAAATAAAAATAGTTATAGATACAGATGACAATATAGGCAAAGAAATACGGATAGAGTGCATGGGTGTTTATTATGTTTTCATACCAGACATAATACAGTGAGAATCATGAGAATAAGGTCTTCTTTAAACTTTTTTTTTTTTTTTAAGATTTATTTGAGTGAGAGAGTTGGGGAGGGGCAAAGGGAGAGAATCCCAAGCAGACTCCCCACTGAGTGTGGAGTCTGACTCAGGTACACCATCTCACGACCCTGAGATCATGACAAGAGCAGAAACCAAGAGAGAGACGCTTAGCTGAACGAGCCACCCAGGTGCCCCTAAACTGGAAAGTGTTTCTAAAAGTTTGTTTTGGGCCCAGAATTCAAGTTTAAACATTACTTATCATAATGCTTATTTATACTACAATGCTTTATAAAGAAAGGTTACTCAATACATGCCAAATAAATAAAATCATACAAAAGGCATTCAATGTCAAACCATTGAATTGTTTGCTATTACTTTTTTCTTCTCAGATCCACCTATCCTCCTCTTTAAGCATAAAACAGTTTGTAAAATAATTCACATGTGTTAAAACTCTTTAAAAAAATAGTAAACATTAACAGAATGAAAATATAAGCCATTGAGAGAAAATATTTATAAATTATATACCCAATAAAGAAATTCTATCATGAATATATTTTTTAAAACTTCTTGAAACTCAATAATAAAAAAATGGTTGAGAAATTTGGACAGACATTCACCAAAGAAGATATACAGATGGCAGATATGAGAAGATTTTCACACCATTAGTTTTAGAAAAATGCAAATTTAAACCACAATGAGGTACAACCACATGCTTATTAGAATGGCTAAAATTTTTTTAAATGGTCTTTCAAAATGTTGGTGAGGTTTTAGAGGAACTGTCACAGGGTGGTGGTGGGAACATAAAATGGTGCAACCACTTTGGAAATTCTTCTGTAGGTGTTAAACACAAACCTACCATATGACTCAGCCATTCCATTTTAGGTATTTACTTAAGAAAAATGAAATCATAGCATCATACAAGAATTTATGCATGAACATTCATAGCAGATTTATTTATAAGAGCCAAAAGATAAAACATACCAAATATCCATCAACAGGTGAATGCATAACCATACAACGGTATACTCTTTAGCAGCTTAAACAAATGAACAATTAATACATAGCTATATCTCAAAATAATTATGTTGAGTGGAAGAAGCCAGAAAAATATATATACTCTATAATTCTATTTATATAAAATTATGGAAAATATAATCTAATCTGTAGTAACAGAAAACAACTAGCTCCATAGTTGTCTGGGGCCTGGGGTAGATGAGGGTGAAAAGGAAGCCTTACTAAAGACAACAGGGAATTTGTAGGGATGATGGATATGTTTATTATTTTGATTATGGCAATGGTTTCATGGGTGTATAAGTGTATCAAAAATTCTTAAATTTTACATTTTAAATTTGTGCATTTATTGCTTGTCAATCTACACCTCAACATCCACTGGACTTTTCAACAGACTTACTCCAGTTTCTGTGTTAAACAATAGAATGGAGAGGAGGTAGGGTGTCAAAGGTAGGAGCTGAAAGCCAATAGGAAACTACTTCAACAGTCCAGGTGAGAGACAGTGGATGTGTGCACAAGGGTAGAGACAGTGATAATGGATCTATTTTGTCCACTCTGGATGTATTTTAAAAGTAGAATCAACAGGTTTTCCTTAGGGATCAGACAGGGCATGTGAGAGGAAGAAGAGTCATCTATGGTGATTTGGCCTGACCAACAATAAGAATGGAGTTTCCATTCCACCGAAATGAGAAAGGCTGTGAGTGAAACACACAGAAGGGAATAAATGAAACAAGATGGGATTGGGAGGGAGACAAACCATAAGTGACTCTTAATCTCACAAAACAAACTGAGGGTTGCCGGGGGGAGGGGGTTTGGGAGAAGGGAATCGTAATCAGGACTTGAGTTTAATCTTTTCAGATCGATGGGCTCTTATTGATGTCCTATTGACATCTCCTAACCCCAACACATGGTGCACAGACCATCAAGCCTTAGATCTAGTTCCCTCAGAGTTTTCTATTCGGAGCCCAGTCCTTTCCAAGTAGTCATGGCTGATAGAAAGAATGCTCACTGGTGCAAAAGACTATACATTGTTTGGTTATTGGGTAGTGTGTGGGGGTCACGTTTTTATATTCCTCTAGTACGTATCTCCTTATTAGAGTGAGCCTTTTCCCTCACTCTACAAAGGTTGTAAGCAATTTGTTAAAACCTGGTCCTGTATCTTACAGTGCCAGTTCCCAAACTCATATTTAAGAAACTGGCACAACAATATTTCTGTCATGTTGTAATGGTCAAGCAATCATAATCCATAATGACTCAAGGAGAAGGGATACAGACCTCCCACATCTAGACGGAAGGAGGGTCAGAAATTTGGAGGCCATATTTTAAACCCATTACACCAAGGTGCCACATAATGACTAGAGTTAAATATCACCTACACACTTGCATTACCTTTTATTTAAGCCCTTGTTATCTTATAAGAAAGTGAAGGGATCTGTATATTCACCTTGACTACAACCCCATATTATGAATAAACCATTCTTTGCTGGCATGTGTGATGTTGGCATCCAATTTGTTTTCACTCTTTACAAATACAAATGGTTACATTGCATTTTGAAATGATTCATGATACAGTCAACCTTAAAGCTCTCTGTAGATAGGACTTTATCATGCTACAATGCCCCAAACATAGTACCTATTCAGTGATAATGAAAATTGATATATGCCGAGCTGGCCCTACAGATTCTTTTGGTAAGTACTGATTGCCTCAATATTTGGCAATATAAAAGACAAGTAGAAGCTATGACTTCTTCCCCTACCTCACCACTAGGTGGTAAGTGTAGTGAAAGTAAATATTGGACCAAATTTTGCCACATAGAAATATTTAGTAGCAGACAAGTTTCAAAATAGCCATACAGACTATTCCAATGGACTAGAGGAAGTCTCTGCTCTCTACCTTTTAGGCATACCAATAAGCTTTACAATAAGAGTTGAATACAAAAATTAGGAAAACTTCTAATTAGATCAGGTGACACAGATTTGATTAAATAGGGAAGCACAGAATCAAAATTCTCGACCTAGAACATATACTAAAGATGTTAGGCTTCTGGGTTTTGTTGTATCGTTCAATTTTGTTCCTTCAAGGACAGAGATGCCTATGTAATCTTCTTTTAGTCTGATATATGCTTGCACACCATCATTCACTTACACCCTAGAAATTATGTCCAACCTCCCTTGCACTCATCACTGAACCCTCTGGTGCAGATTTAAATAGCAGCAGTGTTTTGGATCTGGAGCCCTGAGTAGACAATTGTAGGGTCACAGGGGTATGTTAGAGCTGGTTTATACTAGCTGTGAGTCATTTGCGTATATCTCTTCCAACACTGCATTCTGTGACCTCACACTGTTGCTTGAAACTGGCTATGGTAGGAATAATTGCACAACAGAAATCAGCAAACGATACAAATCAGAACTTTGTCCCTCCCTAGAGCTCTGTTGCCACTACATTTCTATAACTGATCATCCCTATGGTATGAATTAATTTATATCAAACCATTTGTTTTGGAGTACTTGAAAGTAACTTACTAATAATATAATAAGCAAATATTAGTTGCTTAAATTAATTATTGATACAGTTCTTATATTTAAATAAGTGCCTAGGGGCATTCATATGTGTGTTTTGAGTGGGTTGTTTGTCCAATCTCATTAGCTCATGAAATTCCATAAGTTTTCAGTAATATCATATTTGTAGAACATAAAAACTGAGAATAGAAATTGATCAGCAGGGGTAAATTAAATGATCTTTTATAAGATTATATAATCATATTTAAGACTGATATAAAATAGAATGACAGATATTAATCCAATTTTAATTTTATTTCATTGAAAATTCTGATCTAATCTGAGGCATGGACCATTTATGTGCAGTATGATGGGAAAGACCAGAGTTCATCTCTACTTTAACACATACCAAATACATGACTTCAGACAAGTAATTTCTGAAACTCTATTTCCTTATCTGTAAAATGGGAATGACAAAGATGAGATCACCCATGTAAAAATATTTGCAACTTACAATGCTACAAAGTGGGTTATTTTTTAAAAGATTATTTATTTATTTATTTATTTATTTATTTGAGAGAGAGGGAGAGGGGAGGAGAGAGAGCACAAGCAGGAGGTGGGGCAAAGGGAGAGGGAGAAACAGACTCCCCAATGAGCAGGTAGCCGGATGAAAGGCCGGATCCTAGGACCCTGGGATCATGATCTGAACCAAAGGCAGATGCTTAACTGACTGAGCCACCCAGGTGCTCCCAAAACTCATTACTATTACTAAAATGCCTCACAGAGAGCTAGCTGCTAACCAGTTAAGACTAGGTCAGGAATGTACTGTTCTTTCATTAGTGAGAAATAATAAATAAAGCAATAAAGTATTTTTTTTTAATTTTCTCTCCAAAAGAAAGACTACTGAGATTAACTTTTACAGGTTCTCTGAGGCTGCGAACAGAGAGCGGTTTTAAAATTGTCATCAGGCACGTACACTTGGATGAATGTACTGAATGTCGGGATCTTCTTTGTGTGCACACAAGATTCTCTTGCTTGAGCTTCACTGCCTTCAGAGCTGGTTCAGGCTGTACAGTTTATTGCCTGTCACAGTTCACTGTAGTGTTCCCCTAGATCTTCACATCTTTCTTCCCCTTTGCTTCTTTAATATAAAACATCCTTCCTAATACATCTTCCCAACTCTCTCTCTCTCTCGAAAGAGTAAAAAAGAAGACCCTGAAGTATCTGCTTAAATCCGATCTCCAATTTTATTAAACATGCCTCTACTCTACCATACCTATTTGGTCCTGGGGATTTATATGTATTATCCCATTTAGTCCTCTTCAAAATATTCTTTTTTTAAAGACATTAAAAAAAAAAAAAAAAACTAACTGAGCTTCAGAAAGTTTAGGGACTTGCCCAAGATTCACAAAGCTAAGAGCTGGTATAGTCCGATTTCTAGTCCAGGTTTGTCTGGGTTTAAAGACCATTCTCACTTTTGTTCTTTAATAATCCTTCTAGAAAGCTTGAAGGGGACTTTTTAGACTCTCAGAAATTACTCAGTGTTTTTAAAGGTCTTCTAGACCATGTAATAGGTAGATAGTTGAACTCTCTATTTTCCCTTAGAATAATCAGCACTTGATTTAAAGCTGTATGTCTGACACCTAAAATGGACCCTTTTTAAGAGCATGACTTTCTTTTTTCTTTTAAGATGTACTTACTTACTTGAGAAAGAGAGCACACAGTGGGGAGGGGCAGAGGGAGAGGGAGAACATCTTAAGCATACTCCACACTGAGCAACACTGGATATCAAGACCCTGAGATCACAACCTGAGCAGAAACCAAGAGTTGGATGCTTAACCAACTGCACCACACAGGCACCCCACGCAGTTCTACCTTTGAACTCCTAGTGAGTATCTCAGTGCCAGCAAAGGAAGTATTTAATAAATATTTATTCTTGAATGGAAGAATGGTTCCAAATGGCTATGCATCTACACCCAACTAAACCCTTCCTGTGACAGGGAAGTCACCATTGCCACAGGAAACCATTGCCTTCAAGATCTCATGTCAAACTATGTGCATGATGTAATTTAAAAAAGAGAGAGAGAGAGAGAGAGAGAAGGAGGAGGAGGAGGAGAAGGAGGAGGAGAAGAAGAAGGGGAGGAGGAGGAGGAGGAGGAGGAGGAGAAAAAGAAGAAGGGAAAGAAAGGAAAAGAAAGAAAGAAAGGAAGGAAGGAAGAAAGAAAAGAAAAAACATAAAGGAAGAGTTGTTCCCCAGGAAAAGATTTAACTACTTGTAGGAAGGAGACTTATTTCCAAATGAAGTGTAATGGCCAGGAAACTGAATAAAGACAGATATCCTGACTTCTTCATGCCTACCCTGAGCAAACTGCATTGCACTCTATACCAAAGGGACATTTTATCAATTAGGGTATAAAGAGATTCAGAAGAATCCACTGTTATCAGTAAATGTAGTGCTTTGAGTCAATGGTCTGTTTGCAAAAATAAACTGTGAAAAATATGAGTCAGGCTTGAAAGAGAAGAAAATAATGCATATAGGTCAAAAAATAAGCAAAGTTGAAATAAGATGATTTAAAGTTTAGAATCCTTAACCACAAGGAGATATCTCTTCAAAAATATAGTTCAGAATTCTTTTTTGAATAGTATTTTATATTTTTTAAGTTTTCAGAGTTCAGGGCTATGTTCATGGGATGCTCTGATTCTTCAAACATGCATAAGTTGGGAATGCCTCTCTAGATGTGTTCTTATAAAGCATTGCATAGATAAAATCTTCACAATAAGGTATTTTAAATATATTTAATGACATAGGTTAATAATAGTATCTGGTTATAAATCACTTTAAAAACCAGTACCCCATCTACTTTATAAGTTCAGATTTTTCTCTTATGGTATTTTGCAAACTATGGAAAAAAGCATTTTTGTCTCCTCTAGCACAAGGCAATAATTTAGACATGAATTCCAGGCAATATATTATTATTTCATAAACTCACTTTGCATTGAGATAAATTTCTAAACACTTATATTTTCATTTTGTATTTGTACTTTTATTCTGCTTTGTATTCTGATGTTTGTTTAATTATGTGATTATAAGTAATCTGTTTAATTTCTAGCCTCCTTTAATAGATTTAAATGTATTATTGTACAAACAAGACAACAAAAGTCCAGAGAAGGCTAGTGGTTTTTACAGCATCTCGCAGCTGGACCACCATGGAGTTAAGGGTAGCCAGGACTTCTTGAGGTCATAACCAGTCTCTCCTGACTTACCAGACTGAAATCTGCTTTTCATCATTTAAATGTCACATATTTCAATTCTTAGTCCACAAATATAAATTAGAAAAGGGGCGCCCTTGTCTTTGATATATGTTAGAATGAAGACAAACTGAGGTGGAAAAGAAACCTAATTCTATTGAGTACTGACTACACTCTAGCCATTGTGCTGGACACAGGTGATAGAGCGCTAAATTAACCCTCATAAAGCTCACATTCTAGTAAGGGAGAAACTTAAAAACCAAATAAACAAACATCTATTTAAGGAATGCTATGAAGAAAACAAATAGGATGCCAAGAAAGAAAATACTAGAGCTTGGTGGCTCTTGGTGGCTCACTCAGTTAAGCCTCTACCTTTGGCTCAGGTCATGATCTCAGTGTCCTGAGACTGGCCCTGCACTGGGCTCCCTGCTCAGCAGGGAGTCTGTTCTCTCACTGTCCTGTTTGTGCTCTCTCCCTCAAATAAATAAATAAAATCTTTAAAAAAAAAAAAAAAAAGAATATTCTACCTAACAACAGCAGAATACACACTCTTCAAATAAACATAGACATTCACCAAGACCATTTTCTGAGCCACAGAGTAACTAATTTAAAAGGATTAAATAAGATAAAGAATATTCTCTAAACATAATAATGAAACTAGAAATCCATAGAAGAAAGGGATCCTTGAACATTTCATCAAAAACTAACAATGTACTATACAGTGGCTAACTAAACATAATTAAAATAAATAAAATTAATTAACTAATTAAATTAAAATTTTTAAAAAGGGATCTAAAGATCCACAAACATGGAAAATAACAACACATGTCTAAATAACCTACAAGTCAAAAATGAAAGTAAAATAATGAATTAGAAATTATTTGAATCAAATTAAAATGAAAGTGCAGCATGTCAAAATTTGTTCAACAAATTAATTCTGAGATTAATTCTCAAAGCTGCAAAATAAGAAAAATAATGCCACCCCTACACAATTTGAAAATAGGTAAGGTAAACAAACAATTTGGACCAAGACTTCACTACAGAAAAAATATCAATGGCAAATAAGCACTTGAAAAAAAATTCAATATCATTATTTCTCAGGAAAATGCAAATTATATCTATAATGAGATAGCATTTTACACTTACATATGGCATATTTTTGATGAATAAATACATAAATAAAATAATTGATGTGATAAAAATATTCTGTCTTGATTATGGCAGTGGGTACATAACTATATTGTTTTTCAAAATTCATGTAGAACTTTACACTTATAAAAGGCAAACTTTAGTATATGTACCTCATGACTTAAAAAAATAAAAAGCATTGTGCTGAGTGAAAAAGCTAGATACAAAAGACTGAATATTATATGATTCCATTATATGATGTTCTAGAAAAGTCAAACTACAGGTACAGAAAACAGATCAGTGATTGTCAGAAGTTTGGTGTTAAAAAGATTAGCTGCAAAGAACAATGAAAGAAATTGTGGTGATGAATTTACCCTTATTTTGCTTGTATATTTTGATTCTGTATTTTGACAGGGGTTACATGATTTTATACATTTTTCAAAACACATCAAATGTATACTTAATAAAACCGAATTTTTATTATGTAAATTATTACTCAATAAATAAGTGAAAGAATCATTGAATCATTCAATGTTTGTTGAATCATTCCAATCATGTTTGATTTAATATCTTAGAATGTGCAAAACACTATAGTAGGGATACAAGAAAACACAAGGTAATAAGGAATTATTACCTGCAGAAGATTTACTGGGAAGTGCTCCTGAGAGTAACATTATGAAACACTGAAGGAAGCAAGATTGAATAGTGGGCTACACGGCCCCCCCCCCCAAAAAGGCCCTGACAATTCCATGGGGAATTCTGGAGATGGATGGGCCTACAGAGTGGTTCCAATTAAAGCAAGGGGGTTAAGCTTTTGTACCCCTACATTGTCCAGTCCTTGAATCCAAGCTGCCCACTAGGAGGAGGACAGTTCCCAATGAAGGACACAGCTATGAGCGGTCAACCCCCAATATTCCCTGCATCTAGGGAAATGAATGACTTGGTCCTAAAGAGGAACAGGGACTCTGGGAGGTATAGCACAAGCATTCTCTATAAAATTTAACAACCTAATGGGGACATTGACATGTATATGACCAGTTAGACCCTGAGGAAGAATGAGATTAGTGTTTTAATCGTAGCAACAGAAAGTTTGTTGTGGGAGAATTCAGAGAATTCAGTTTGGTTCTAGCCAGGGGCAATGTGATCCAATGAGGTGTCATTGGGACAACTTTAATTTATATATATAAATAAACACAGAAAGTGGTATTGGAGGCTGGGAAGCAATCTAAGGGCTAGTGTCTACAGAATTTGTCATCTCAGCTCTCTTGTCCCCTGGTTGCCACTGATTTGACCAATATCAGAGGGTAAAGGAAGCTGAGTTTGGGGTGTTCATTCCCTGCTCCCTTCTTGCCTCTTAGTAATTTTGACAGAAGCTGTGCTTCTTCACAGGCACTGCGCTTGAGCAGCTGTTTCTTCTCTCGCATGGCTTTAGCTCTCGCTGGGCTGCAATAGCACCATTTTCTCACCTTGTCCTTTCCGACCCCAAAGCAGTAATGGTTTCCTGCTGTCACTAGTTCCTAGGTGCTTCACTATCCTTTGTTGATTCCCTTAACTTGGACCTGAAATAGTCCTTTTATAAATCAGTTCATCTCTTCCAAGTATGCTGGGTTTCCTGCAAGGACCCCCTAAGTCATTTCACTCTTGTTTGCTTGTGTTCTAACTTGGAAGTTTATTTCTGCTTTCTCATTCCTCATTAACTTTTGGGACCTATCAGCCAATTAATTTGAAGATCTCTCTGATGATATTTCTGCCTCATTTTGAATTGGATTATTTACCCTACAGGAATTAAAAGAAGTGAGGGCTAATACAATTAATAACCTAACATATTATTCTCTAACCCATACCCATGGGCTCATGCCTTTCCATCTGTCTTTAGTACTTGCCTCCTCCTACCCATCCTACCAGACATACTATAGGATTAGCTCTTCTACAGAACCCTTTCTGACCTGTCCCTCCAAACATCAGCAGATTTAAATGCTTTCTCTTCTTTGCTACCATAACTCACTACCGATTTCTTTATCATAACACTTATCACACAACTCTATAGCTGTTTACACTCAGATCTCCACTAGACTATAACTTTCCACAAGACTCTGTCCTGTTAATTTTTCTATTCCTATCATCTAACATACACCTGGTACACAGTAGTTGCTCAATAAGTTTGAGCAAATTAATAACTGATTCACAAATAAGTTAGAGAAAGAAGATACATTTTCTGTAATAGTTCTAAATATAATCCAGGTACACTATAGATTTAAGGCCACCATTAATCAGTAAATCTATGGTTGTTGGGGTTAGTTAGATGCCAGAAGGAGCATTCTCTAATCCCACTTGGAAACATATGCATTTCCAGTTTTCCAGTTTCATTGGCTTATTCACAATCTTTAATGTTAGCTTGTCCAATATAGGACTACAGAAACCCAGTTTACAGAGATGAAGACCAAGAATCTCCAATGCACCTATGGCCATGGTCAGATCCCCTAGTCTAGGAAGAATTACAACAAATCAAAGGAAAGCATTCTTTTTTCTAGATTCTCCAAACTGGAAACTTTAAAAATGGCAGTGAAACTACATACCCATGTATCATTTGTCCTCTCAACATTTTTGCATAAACTAACTTTGGAATCTTAAGGTTTCAAGATAAATCTTGAAAATTAGACACCTCTGTGAAGATGCTATTTAAAAAGAGTTTTCCAAGGTTATCCTTTGGGAAGCTTAAGTTATGTGCTTTCAGCTTCTACCTAAACCTCAGTCAATCTGCTCTTTTATACTCCATATGGTCTGGCAAGTAATTCCTCCCTTTTCCGCTGCAGGGAGTTAACCCCACAGCAGAAACAGTGAGTCACAAGGACAAGAACCAAATGATGCAGACAACCCCATCACAACCACTCAAGCTGGTATAAACATTCTAATATGGCATGGAGATTAGACATAATATGGTGCCACTTCTTCCCAGACCTGAGTCATCTTCCCCTATGGATCGAATGTAACAGCAATCAGTTTTAAATGAATTTCTCAGAGTAATGGCATATATTTTCCCTATTGTTTACAGGGAGATTTATATCACAGAAGATGTTGATATAACTACAAAAAGAAAAGAATGCTTTCTTATCTCCAACTATTCCCTATTAGCTGTTAGGCTCTAGTCATCCTGCACTAGTTATTTATTCATTGAAAGCTCTTAACTGTAACATTGGTATCCTTTCACATACAGATGACTTATGCCAAGAAAATTCTCCTAAACTAGAAAATGACTAGACATTGGTCTAGAGAAATGCAATAATAGTCCAATTTATATGATCTATAAAAGGGAGTAGCAGATTTATTTATGGTGTAGTGGCACTGGAATTAAGCTGAACTCAAGGAATTAAGTGAAGAGGGATGATATAGTGTGAGGAACCCTGCTTAGAACCTTCTTTTTAGTTTTGTATCTCATTTAATCCTTACAGCATCCATGACTGGTCGATAGGATTAACTTCATTAAAAAAAAAAAAAAATCTGATTCAGATTTAGAAGGGTAAGGAACCCTTCTAAGAGTAAGTAGACCTTACTCTACTTTAATTCCATGAATCCTTCAGTTAATAGGATTAGTGACCAGGGTGGGAGGGTTTCTGCTCCAAACAAGAATATCTGTTCATTGCAGTGCTGCCCTGCCCCACTCAAACATGTATTGTACTTTATCATCTCAATGCCTTTGCTTTGTCCTTCCCTGAAAACTTCCTCCCCACTGTCCACTCCACTAATTCAGATTGCAAATCTCAAGTCTAATTCCATTTCTTCCAAGAAGTTTTCTCAGATCATGCTGTGCATCAGGACTATATACTTACTGAACTCCTGTAGTCACTTCTCTCTTCTTGGATCACATGGCACTTGTCATATTTTTCCAGGTATTGGTAGCTATTTTCCCAACTGCAAGTTTTCTTTCCATCTGGTTCATAAGCAATCCAAGACCAGATACTTAATCTTAACATTCTCTACCATTCCTAAAAATAATTCTGAATTCCGAATTGCTATACAGTTGAATAGCAATATATGACAAGCATTTAGTAATACAGAAATGAATAGTTTGTGGAAGAAATATTTAAAAATATGTTTTGTGTATGTCCTATCTCTACTTATTGCCTACCACTTACGTATTTACAATGTGACACAAGCACAACTCTTTTTTTTGTGGATCTAAAATTTTTTTAATTAACATATAATGTATAATTTCTTTCATGGGTACCAGTCTGTGAATCATCAGTCTTACACAATTCACAGCACTCACAGCACATACAGTTTCCAGAGTCCATAACCCAGCCACTCTCTCCCTCCCCACCTTGTTCAGCAACACTCAGTTTGTTTCCTGAGAATAAGAGTCTCTTATGTCTCCCTCCCTGGTCCCAACTTGTTTCATTTTCCCTTGCTTCCCTGAAAAACCCCCCACCCTGCCTCTCAAATTCCTCATATCAGAGAAATCATATGATAATTGTCTTTCTTTGATTGACTTATTTTGCACAAGCACAATTCTCATTTGCCATAGAAAAAAAACAATCTATTTACCAAAGTAGGAAAATAACTATGTTCTTCAATAAGAGTTTTCAACAGCAACAGTTGAAACAAGCAAGCAAACGAAAAAGCATAAATCACTATGACCTGAGTTAACTGGGTTAGCCTACATTGTACACAGGCTATCCTTACATAACTTCATTTTTCCTTGTAAGAGAATTTACCTTTCTAAAAAGGAGTTGAGAGGCAAAGGGCATTTGCTGGAGGTCCCACAAGCCCCTTGGATGGCCTTGTATTCTGAGCACAAGCCTGAGAAAAACTGATAGGGTTAAGGAAGGTAGTCAGAAACACTCAAGGTAGCAATTGCACTCCAAAGAGAGGAGAACAATAAACTCAGAGAAAACCCAGGCCAAACAAACAGCTTCACTGAAAAATCCACCCCTTCAACAGAATTGCCCACTCTTGGGAATTGTGAATCTTTTCTGTCTTTCTTTCTTTTGTCATGCTACATGATTAAGTCCTCCAGTTAATGAGAAAAACATTTCACTTACTTATGTTCAATAAATTCCCATGAAAAAGATGGAACTTGGAAATATTTTCAAGTTGAGAAACATTTTAAAAAATTCAAAACCATCCATTAAGCCACCCTGTACCAAATGGAGGTATTTAGCACCATCTTGGCAACCTAAGCCATATGCCCTGCCCTTCCACTCAGCAAGAAGCATCTAAAAAACCACAGGAAGCTCATCCCAGGCTCCTCAAGCAACATTCCTCCTTCTTGGATAGGGCCAAGCCCAGGCTGGGATGGAGCCTTAGAACCAGCAGATGTCCCAGACACAGAACTCGGAATGTAACCTACATATTTTCTTTGGTCATTAACTTATTTTTACTATTAAAGCATCCTTTTAAAAAAATTAGAGGACCAAAAAATAGAGGATTAAAATGAAATAACCACCTATAATTATACCTTCTTAAGCTAACAAATATTAACAGAACTCTTGACCTACCCCCCAAAACCTCCCCCATCTCTCAACCATGTTCATATCGTTGACTGACATTACCATCCACTAGATAGACTACATATCTAGCCATCAGACTTCATGTGTCTCTATATACAATTAATCAGCATTTTTCTTAAAACTTTCATATTTATCAATTTCAGCTTCTTTCAAATTTAGTGGGGTCAATATTTTGCAAATATTAAATTGATGTTCTTTTTTGTTGCTCTTTTCATTGTTCTTGTTTCCTGACAGTCATTTAACTCTTATAGCAACAGAAACAACCCTAAATTTCTAGGCTCAGAGAATGTGGATACCTTTAAAATCAATGTTTAATCCTCTGTCTTTCTCTCTCTCACACACACACTCACACATTCCTGGAACTCATATGAGGTATTATCCTTTAAAAAGGATATATCCTTTAAAAGGTATATCCTTTAAAAATCAGAATAATCAGTGCATAGGAAAAGAGTTTAATTTTCTCTCGTTTCCTTTCCAGCCTTCTGGCTGAGGTGTTAAAAGAGGCTCAGGTCATGATCTCAGAGTCCTGGGATTGAACCCCATATGGGGGAGGGGTGGTCTGTGCTCAGCAGAGAGCCTGCATCCCCTCCCCGCCTGCCTTTCTGCATACTTATGCTCTTTGTCTGTCAAATAAATAAATAAAATCTTTTTAAAATTTTTAAAAAATAAAAGCAGAATAAACACCAAAAGGCAAATAAACAAACAAAAAAAAATGGAGAGAGGAATAAAGATTTTGGTTAATACCTATGATTATTCATGCAATCTCTCATCACATATTGACTAGACATAATAGGGAGATGTCAATAAATAATAACCACTAGCCAGCAAAATCAAAGGAATCTCTCAAACATTTTCAAGTAAAAGAATCTCATCATTTAAACCTATACTTGGAGAATAAACTCTGATAAACATAGTTACCTCACTACTGGATTTGTTAAAAAGCAAGGTTAGTATATAGCAGGAGGCATGTTAAAAAAAAAAAAAAAAACACTATCCTGTCCTTTTAAGAATAACTTTCCTGCCATCTCTGTTCACTTTTTTTTAAAGGTTTATTTGTTTGTTTGTTTGTTTGTTTGAGAGAGAGAGAGAAAGTACCCAAGAGGTAAGAGGGGAAGAGGAAGAGAGAGTGAGTATCTCAAGCAGACTCCCCATTAAGCATGGAGGTTGATGTGGGGCTAGATTTCAGGGCCCTAAGATCATGACCTGAGCTGAAATCAAGAGATAAATGCTTAACCGACTGACACACCCAGTCACCACTCTTCACATTTTCAATTACTAAAGATACATAACATATTCAACTTTGAATTCAAAGCCACCAGATCATCTGGATTTTTATTTTATCATCAACGCCTTGAAGGAAACTGACTTTTGGAATGTAGAAGGAAGACATTTTAGTCAGAAAAAGCAACTGCAATAATACACCACCCAAAAGTCTCATTGGCTTCTACAAACAAAACAAAACAAAAAACAAAAATTTTGTTACTCAATACTTGAAAGGGAGCTCCCATCACTTGGGTCAGTGGGGCCTTTTCTCCTTTACTCCAGGAGTCCACTGTGTAATGGAGACTCCTTTATATGGCTTTCTTGGTCAACATGGGAAAGAAATAAGAGCTGGAGATTTTTCATGTGGCCTCTTCTAAGCTTCATCTCAGAAGTGACACATGTCATTTCTACCCCATAACCCACTGGCCATAATTAGCCACATGACTCAACTGAACTGTAAGACTCCTGGGAATACTCTCATCTCTGCCATAAAAGAGTATACAAATCTAGATTTTATAATTAGCATGGTAGAAAACTACCAATTTCTAATTTTTTTTTTTTAACCTCCTTTCCCTACTATGGAAACCTTAATGAAAATCCACAGAGAAATGCAAGTTTCAATAACCCTAAAAACATGCAGTATTCATCTATGATATGAATTCTATGAAAAATTCTACCAGCCAATGGCAGATAAAAATCTATAAACAATTGCAAAGTCATAGGACAAAATACATTAGAACAAATCCTTCAACTCAGACCAGGTTTTTAACCTCTGAAGTTTGACTTGGTTGATGCAGAGTTAATTTCAAAGGCAATCTGAGATGTTTTATTTCCTTCCCAATTAGTACTGCTACCATTTTCTGCAATGTTATTCAACTGGGAGTAGAGACAGATGAGAAGAGCTCTATGGGCTGACATTTCCGAACTCTACATCTCATAATGAGACAAGATAGTGGGACAAAGAAATTCATTTTAACACAATCAGAATCCATATGAAATAAAAGATAGCCACATATTGGAAAATACATAAGGGGCTAGTCTTCCAGCTTAAGATACAAGGATTCTAGTAGTAAGCAGGTAGGAAGTTAAGAAAATCAAGAGGATGCAACAATCTTTTACAACTGGTATTGTCCTAAGAAGTCTGGGGTGTGAACAATAATCTACTTGTGATTATGAAAAAAGAGGTACCTATTAGAGGAAGAGAGTAGAGTAGTCTTGATCATCCTAGAAACAGCTCCAATGTAACACTAAAACCTAGTTACCCAGATTAGCAGAAAGTTTAGTACCTGTCTCCTGGGGATCCCATTTCCTGAATCTAAGAACTCCTCAGAATGCTAATTCTTTTTATAGACCAGTCTTGCCAACTTTGCCTTGATTCTGATGCTAGAAATTAAATGCATCTCCTTGAAGATGGAAGATATATCACATTTTCCAAACTCGAGTTGATAGTTGGGGCTCTGTTCCTCTGCCCAGAACCCACTCCTGAAAGGGAGGTTTTACCTCAAGGCCACTGAGAATATTGGGACACCAGTTGCCCTTTCCATGGATTCTGATGTGGAGGTCCCACATCATAGGGGGAAAGCCAAGGAGACCCGGGACTACTGCCCCCTCTCCATGAAGAGCTTAGCTCCAGGGGGCACCTGGGTGGCTCAGTGGGTTAAGCCTCTGCCTTCAGCCAAGGTCATGATCCCAGGGTCCTGGGATTGAGCCCCGCGTTGGGCTCTCTCTTCAGCAGGGAGCCTGCTTCCCTTCCTCTCTCTCTGTCTGCCTCTCTGCCTACTTGTGATCTCTGTCTGTCAAATAAATAAATAAATAATCTTTAAAAAAAAAAAAAAAGAGCTTAGCTCCTAAAGTGGGAGAGTTACTCAGAAAAGTATACCCTCAACACCAAACCTGTGGCTCAGAGATTTTGTCCACAGGGAGAAGCTCAAAGATTTTGCACACAGGGTGAAGCAGTTCCCCAAAGGAACTGAATTCAGTTCCAACAGAACATGAGAAGTTCAAGTCTAAAGGTGCTCTCAAAAGCAATCTAGGTGCAGTGAAAGACAATTGGGATGAAATTGATACTCACTGGAGATATAGGTTAAACTATAAACTACATGGTTTGCTTAAGAGAAACAGGAAAAGAGATAGCTGGGAGGGGCCTTCCTGGTGTCAGAAGATATATCAAACACTGACTGAGAAACTACCCATTCAAAAAAGCCCAAATTTTATTGGATCAGATTTTTTTAAGTTTTTTCATTTTTTTATAAACATATAATGTATTATTAGCCCCAGGGGTACAGGTCTGTGAATCACCAGGTTTAGACACTTCACAGCACTTACCATAGCACATACCCTCCCCAATGTCCATAACCCAGCCATCCTCTCCCGACCCCCCACTCCCTCCAGCAACATTCAGTTTGCTTTGTGAAATTAAGAGTTTCTTATGGTTTGTCTCCCTCCCGATCCCATCTTGTTTCATTTATTCTTTTCCTACCCCCTAAACCCCCCAAGTTGCATCTCCACTTCCTCATATCGGGGAGATCATATGATACTTGTCTTTCTCTGATGGACTTATTTCACTAAGCATAATACCCTCTAGTTCCATCCACGTTGTCGCAAATGGCAAGATTTCATTTCTTTTGATGGCTGCATAGTATTCCATTATATATATACACCACATCTTCTTTATCCATTCATCTGTTGATGGACATCTAGGTTCTTTCCATAGTTTGGCTATTGTGGACATTGCTGCTATAAACATTCAGGCATGTGTGCCCCTTCGGATCACTACGTTTGTATCTTTAGGGTAAATACCCAGTAGAGCAATTGCTGGGTCATACGGTAGCTCTATTTTCAACATTTGGAAGAATCTCCATGCTGTTTTCCAGAGGGGTGGCACCAGCTTGCATTCCCATCAACAGTGTAGGAGGGTTCCCCTTTCTCCGCATCCTCGCCAGCATCTGTCATTTCCTGACTTGTTAAATTTAGCCATTCTGACTGCTGTGACATGGTATCTCATTGTGGTTTTGATCTGTATTACCATAATGCTGAGTGATGTGGAGCACTTTTTCATGAGTCTGTTGGCTATCTGGATGTCTTCTTTGCAGAAATGTCTGTTGATGTCCTCTGCCCATTTCTTGATTGAATTATTTGTTCTTTGGGTGTTGAGTTTGCTAAGCTCTTTATAGATTTTGGATACTAGCCTTTTATCTGATATATTGTTTGCAAATATCTTCTTCCATTATGTCAGTTGTCTTTTGGTTTTGTTAACTGTTTCCTTTGCTGTGCAAAAGCTTTTGATCTTGATGAAATCCCAATAGTTCATTTTTGCCCTTGCTCCCCTTGCCTTTGGCGATGTTCCTAGGAAGAAGTTACTGTGGCTGAGGTTGAAGAGGTTGCTGCCTGTGCTCTCCTCAAGGATTTTGATGGATTCATTTCTCACATTGAGATCCTTCATCCATTTTGAGTCTATTTTCATGTGTGACGTAAGGAAATGGTCCAGTTTCATTTTTCTGCATGTGGCTTTCCAATTTTCCCAACACCATTTGTTGAAGAGGCTGTCTTTTTTCCACTGGACATTCTTTCCTGCTTTGTCAAAGATTAGTTGATCATAGAGTTGAGGGTCTATTTCTGGGCTCTCTATTCTGTTCC
>NC_081562.1:19006171-19032543 GCF_022355385.1 Mustela nigripes
TCTTCTGATGTCCATTAGCATGGTAAATTCTTTTCCACCCCCTCACTTTAAACCTGGAGGTGTCTTCAGGTCTAAAATGAGTTTCTTGTAGGCAACATATAGATGGTTTTGGTTTTTTAATCCATCCTGATACCCTGTGTCTTTTGATTGGGGCATTTAGCCCATTAACATTCAGGGTAACTATTGAGAGATATGAATTTAGTGCCATTGTATTGCCTGTAAGGTGACTGTTACTGTATATTGTCTCTGTTCCTTTCTGATCTACTACTTTTAGGTTCTCTCCTTGCTTAGAGGACCCCTTTCAATATTTCCTGTAGAGCTGGTTTGGTGCTGGCAAATTCTTTCAGTTTTTGTTTGTCCTGGAAGCTTTTTAATCTCTCCTTCTATTTTCAATGATAGCCTAGTTGGATATAGTATTCTTGGCTACATGTTTTTCTCGTTTAGTGCTCTGAATATATCATTCCAGCTCTTTCTGGCCTGCCAGGTCTCTGTGGATAAGTCTGCTGCCAATCTAATATTTTTACCATTGTATGTTACAGACTTCTTTTCCCGGGCTGCTTTCAGGATTTTCTCTTTGTCACTAAGACTTGTAAATTTTACTATTAGGTGGCAGGGTGTGTACCTATTCTTATTGATTTTGAGGGGGGTTCTCTGCACCTCCTGGATTTTGATGTTTGTTCCCTTTGCCATATTGGGGAAGTTCTCTCCAATAATTCTCTCCAGTATACCTTCTGCTCCCCTCTCTCTTTCCTCTTCTTCTGGAATCCCAATTACTCTAATGTTGTTTCGTCTTATGGTGTCACTTATCTCTCGAATTCTCCCCTCGTTGTCCAGTAGCTGTTTGTCCCTCTTTTGCTCAGCTTCTTTATTCTCTGTCATTTGGTCTTCTGTATCACTAATTCTTTCTTCTGCCTCATTTATCCTAGCAGTGAGAGCCTCCATTTTTGAGTGTACCTCATTAATAGCTTTTTTTATTTCAACTTGGTTAGATCTTAGTTCTTTTATTTCTCCAAGGCTTTTGTATCTCCCAAGAGGACTTCTCTAATATCATCTATGCCTTTTTCAAGCCTGGCTAGAACCTTGAGAATCATCATTCTGAACTCTAGATCTGACATATTACCAATGTTTGTATTGATTAGGTCCCTAGTCTTCGGTACTGCCTCTTGTTCTATTTTTTTGTGGTGAATTTTTCCGCCTTGTCATTTTGTCCAGATAAGAGTATATGAAGGAGCAAGTAAACTACTAAAAGGGTGGCAACAATCCCAGGAAAATATGCTTTAACCAAATCAGAAGAGATCCCAAATTGTGAGAGGGGAGAAAGGGGATAAAAAAAGGTTCAGAAAGGAAAAAAGAAATTTAAAAAATTTTTTAAAAATGAATAAAGAAAAAGTATAAAAAAGAAAAAAAATATATATATATTAGATAAACTAGTTAAAAAAGAAAAGGGTAAAAGTTAAAAAAAATAGCAGAAGAAGGGGAAAAAATTGAAAAAGAAAAAAAATTAACTGCAAGACTAAATTGCTTTCTCCTCCTCTGGAATTCTGCTGCTCTCCTTGGTATTGAAACTGCACTCCTTGGTAGGTGAACTTGGTCCTGGCTGGATTTCTTGTTGATCTTCTTGGGGAGGGGTCTGTTGTAGTGATCCTCAAGTGTCTTTGCCCCAGGCATAATTGCACCGCCCTTACCAGGGGCTGGGCTGAAATCCACTTGGTTTTGCTTTCGGGAGCTTTTGTTCCCTGAGCACTTTCCTTAGAGTTCTGGAGAACGGGAATGAAAATGGCAGCCTCCTGGTCTCCGGCCCAGAGGAGGTAAGAGCCTGGGACCCCACTCCTCAGTGTGCCCTCAGAGAACAGCGCCCAATTAATCCCGTCTCCCTGGCCTCCAGCCACACTCCGAGCTCACCAAGCCTCTGACGGGTTCAAGGTAACCCCAAGCTGGGAGCTCACTCCTCGGCTCTGTTTCTATAGCTGGCCTCCCTGTTCTAATACCTGCAAGCTCTGCGACACTCAGACACCCCTGATCCTTCTGTGACCCTGCGGGACCTGAGGCCGCGCCAATCCCGGTTTAGCATCTGGAGCGATGTCCCTCAGCGGAACAGAGTTTTAAAAGTCCTGATTTTGTCCTCCGTTGCTCTGCTGCTTGCCGGGAGCCGACCCCTCCCCCCGGCATCTATCTTCCCATCGCTTTGGATTCACTTCTCTGCCAGTCCTACCTTTCAGAAAGTGGTTGATTTTCTGTTTCTAGAATTGCTGTTCTTCTTCTCTTCAATCTACCATTGGTTTTGTAGGAGTTTGCAATCTTTAGATAAGCTATCTAGCTGACCTCCTGCTAGCTTAAGTAGTCTCAGCCTGCTACTTCTCTGCCATCTTGACTCCTCCCTGCACTGAAACATTTATAGCGGCAATGTCCACAATAGCGAAACTATGGAAAAAACCTTGATGTACATCAACAGATGAATGGATGAAGAAGTGGTATATATATACAATGGAATACTATGCAGCCATCAAAAGAAATGAAATCTTGCCATTTGCATTGACATGGATGGAACTAGAGGGTATTAGGCTAAGTGAAATAAGTCAATCAGAGAAAGACAATTATCATATGATCCCTTTGATATGAGGAGTTTGAGAGACTGGGCAGGAGGTTGTGGGGTTGGGAGGGAAAAAATGAAACAAGATGAAATTGGGAGGAAGACAAACCATAAGAGACTCTCAATCTCAGGAAACAAACTGGGGGTCACTGGGGAGTGGGTGATAGGAATATGGTGTCTGTGTTATGGACATTGGGGAGGATATGTGCTATGGTGAGTGCTGTGAAATGCTTAAGCCTGATTATTCACAGACCTGTAGCCCTGGGGGCAAAAGATACATTATATTTTAATTTAAAAAAAAAGAAGTATTAAGAGATATTCAAGCTGCAAGTTGTTCCCACCAGTTACCTGAATCTATATGAAAAAACAAAAAACACTCTGTGAAAGTAACAGTGTAATTATAAAAGACAGCATATTTCTTCTTTAAAAACAACATGTATACAAAGTATTGTTGAGACTATAACATAAGGAAATGTAATAGGTTTTCCAATAACAAAACAAAGGCAATGAGTGGGAGTACAGTTGTATTGGGCTAAGGAAACAATGTCAGATGGTAATTTCACATCCACAGAAATAAATGAAGAGAACCAGAAATGATAAATAAAGAGGCTAATATAACAAAAGGTATATACACCTCTACATAGATATATATAGGTATAGATGGATATATATAAGTAAACTTGCTCTCTCTATATATGTACTATAAAAATGTAGTTGTTCTTTCTCATATGAGAATACACACACACACACACACACACATAATTGCTCTCAGCTTCTTTAAAAAAACATAAAAGTATAAAGAGTAATAATTTAACAACCATATTTTTGGGTTTGCAACATCTATGGATATAATATGTATAATAATAATGCCACAAAAAAGGGAAACAAGAAGTAGAGGTATAGAGAAATAACACTTCTATATTTCACTGGAATTAAGTTAGTATAAATCTCAAGCTGATTATGATAAATTTCAGTGTATATAATAATCCCTAAAATAATCACTAAGGAAATAACTCAGAAAATATAGCGGAAAAAAATCATTAAGGAAATTAAAGTGCTATATTGGAACATATTCACTTAATACCAAAGAAAGAATTAAAAGAGGAATAGAGGAACAAAAAGACATGACACATATAGAAAACAAAAAGTAAAATGACAGACATAATTCCAACTATATCAATAACTTTACTTGTGAATAGCTTGTTTTTTTTTAAAAGATCTTTATTTATTTATTTGACAGACAGAGATCGCAACCATGCAGAGAGGCAGGCAGAGAGAGAAGGAGGTGAAGCGGGCTCTCTGCTGGGCAGAGAGCCTGATGTGGGGCTCAGTCTCAGGACCCTGGGATCATGACCCGAGCTGAAGGCAGAGGCTTTAACCCACTGAGCCACCCAGGCACCCCACTTGTGAATAGTTTAAACAATCTGATCAGAAGCCCCAAGACTGTCAGAATAGATAACAAATATGATCTGATGTTATCTGAAAGACTTACACTTCAAACTCAAAATATAAATAAACTGAAAATAAATATATGGATAAAGAAATCATGCAGACAATAATTACAAGAAAGCTAAAGTAGCAAAACAAATATAAGACAAAATAGATCTTAAAACAAAAAAATCTGACCAGAAATAAAGGAGAACATTTTATAATGGTAAGAGGTCAATCAGTAAGGAATATACATCAATTATAAATGTATATGTACCTAATAATAGAGCACCAAAATACACAAAGAAAAATCTGACCAAAATGAAGGCAAAAGCAGGTAATTCAATAGTTGGAAACTTCAATACTTGACTTTCAATAATGGATAGAGCAACTAGACAGAAAAGTCACAAGGATATAGGAGACTTGAACAACACTCTAAGCCAGCTAGACACACTAATAGATATATAGACTGTGACCCACCAGCAGCAAAATATACAATCTTCTCAAATGCACATAGAACATTCTCTAGGACAGGCCATACACTGAGCTATAAAACAAACCTCAACACACTTAAAATGATAGAAAAAATGCAAAATATTTCTCTGTTCACAATGGAATAAAATTAGAAATCAATAACGGGAGAAAATTTGGAAACACAAACTTCACAAATAACGTGAAAATTCAACAACACTTTCCCAACTAACCTGTTGATCAAAGATGAAATCAAAGGGAAAATTATAAAATAAATTGAGAAAATGAAGACACAACATACAAAAACTTTAAAGAGACATCTAAAGTGGTATTCAGAGGCAAATTTATAATTTTAAAAGTCTAAATTAAAAAGAAAGAAAAACCGGGCACCTGGGAGGCTCAGTTGGTTGAGCGACTGTCTTTGGCTCAGGTCATGATCCTGGAGTCCCAGGATTGAGTCCCATATCGGGCTCCCTGCTCGGCAGGGAGTCTGCTTCTCCCTCTGACCCTCCTCCTTCTCAAGCTCTCTCTCTCATTCTCTCTCTCTCAAATAAATAAAATCTAAAAAAATAATAATAAATAAAAATAAAAAGAAAGAAAAACCAAAAATCAATAACCCTACCTTACACCATAAAACACTAGAAAAAGAAGAGCAACCTAACCTAAAGAAAGAAGAAGGAAGGAAATAATAAACATTAGTGAAATAGAGAATGGTAAAATAATAGAGAAAATCAATGTTTGAAAAGATTGACAAATTGATAAACTCTAGTTAGGTTGGCCAAGAAAAAAAAAGAAAAGACTCAAACTACCAAAATCAGAATTGAAAAAGATGTTGTTACTGACTTAACAAAAATTTAAAAAAAGATTAGTAAGGAATGCTATGAATACACACACACACACACACACACACACACACAGCCACACACATACTGGTTCAAGAAAAAGTATACATAATCTGCATATATCCATATCAAAGTAAAGAGAAGTAATTATTAATCAAAAAAGCCCACATATAAAAAAAAGGTCCAGGCATCACTGGCATTATTGGTGTATTCTATCAAATACTTAAAGAATCAATACCAATTCTCACAAACTCTTTAAAAGGGAAACACTTCCCAACTCGTTTAGTAAATCCAGTATTACTTTGATGTCAAAAGCAGACAAAGACATAACAAGAAAACTACAGAGCAACGTTCTTAGGAATATGGATGCAAAATTCCTCAACAAAGTACAAGTAAACAAAGTCTAGCAACATATAAAAAAAAAATCATACACCAGGATCTAGTGAGATTCATCCCATAAATGTAAGGTTGGCTTAACATCCAAAAACCAATCAATGTAATACACTATATCCTTTGACTAAAAACCAAGAGCCACATCAATAGACACATTATGCATTTGACAGTAACCATGATTAAACAACACTTAACAAACTAGGAATACAAGGGAAATTCCTCACCTTGATAAAGGGCATCTACCAAAAAATTAGAGCTGACATCACACTTAATGATGAAAGACTGTTTTTCCCTTCAGATGAGGAATAAGATGAGGATGTCCACTCATGCCTCTTTGTTTAACATTGTACTAGAGTTCATAGCCAGGACAATCCTCTAGATGTTATGAACTGGCCACCCTGCATCCACTTTTAACTCACTCCACTACCTGATCTATACTGGAATTATACAGATCTTTAAAAAACTAAACTCAGAACATGAGACTCTCCTTTTATGCCTCTTCAATGACACCTTGTTCTCAGAATAAAGTGGTCTTGTGTACTACATCTGCCCTGAACCATATAGTACATTTAACTAAGCCTCTTTAAGGCTTTAGATATGCCATGTTCTCTCTCCCTGTGTAAGTTTCTCATAATGGGCCCTCTGGATATCCTGTCCACTTACAACTCTATTCCTTCACCCCATTCACTATCACATGGCAAGCTCCTACCCATCCTTCAGATACCTGCTTAGAGTTGGTCCAAAAAAACTATCCTGATTTTTTTAGTCTAGGTATAGTGTCTTCCACTAAGCAACTGCAGCACCCTACACTACATAGTGGTTATTGTACAGTATTATAATGACCTGCGTACTTGTCTGAATCTTACACTAAACTGTAAATTCTATGAGGACTAAATATGCCTGTCTTCTTCATTGTGGCATTTCTAGCATTTGTATAGCACAGTATCAGTATAACAGGTGTTTGATAAATACTTATTAAATACTTAATAAATGTTATTAAAAATAACAGCTACCAGGGTACCTGGGCGACTCTGTTGGTTAAGTATCCAACTATTGATTTTGGCTTGGGTCATGATCTCAGGGTCGTGAGACTGAGCTCTGCCATGGCAGAGGCTGCTTGAGATTCTCTCTTCCTTTCCCTCTGCCCCTTCCCCATCCCCACTGCTCCTGTGTTCACTCACTCTCTCTCTCTAAAAACAAACAAACAAACAAACAAACAAAAACCTAACATTTATTAAGAGCTTCTATGTGCCAGCCACTATTTTAAGTGCTTTACAAATGTTACCTTAATCCACAAACATTTAATGCAACTCCTGGTATACCGACAAGAAAACTGAGGCACAGGAGTTTTGAAAGAATTGCAAAAGTAATATACTTAAAGGTTGCAGAACAAGATTTGAACTCAGGCGGTCTGGCTACAGAATCCAAGTTTTTAACCACTATGCTATATTCTTAAGTATATGCAAGCATGAAAAAATGCTGTCCTAGATATTTTGAGAAACACAAATATGAGAGGGGGAATGGAATAAGAAAGTACACAGATACATAAAATACCCGATGGAGTTCTGTGTAATACAAGGCTTTCTCGCTTTTAAAATACACAAACAGTAACAAAATCTTTCTGTTTGGTGAGATGGGATTTGTTCACAGAGAAATATTTCAGTATAAAAATTCCTGAATTCAAATGTGTTTGTAACTCAGTTACACAGCGGCAGTTGATATTTATGTTAAAAAAAAAAAAAAACAACAAGTTATTTTGGGCACTAAACCATGTTTGAAACTGCTGCATTTATGTTTTTGAAATATTTTTCTATAACTACTAACCTTTCCAACAGGACCAGCTCTTTGACATTCCTTAAGAATTTCCATGCAAGGCCTATGTTTTTCTGCTTTAAAGAAACTAAAAGATATTATGACTGTTGGGTGTTTGGATCTATAAATAATTAAAGTAAAAAGACCTTACTCACCATCCCCCAAAATTAATTTAAAGTTTAGGGGTAAAAAAACCTTGTATGAGTATTTAACAACAACAGTAGTTATTACTTAAACATTACTGTCTGCTTCATAAAGAAGTCACTTCCCCATTACAAGAATATTTAATAATGTCTTAACTAGTTCCATTATAAGACTTCTTAATGTACCTAATCAAACATAACAAGAATAAAAACTCACTTTGCATATTCAACTAGAAGAAATATTGCTCTTGATAAAATTTGTGAGTCACTAAAACCAGTTTAATGACTTGCGATTAAAGCAATACACTTTTTAAGGACAAGGAACAGCTTCCAAAAGGAAGAGTGGCCATTTGCTGATGATAATCCAGAATGCTCAAGGTTCTTTCAAGTCTATAGAGTTTTTCTAACAAGTGTAAAATAATATTGTTATATATTTATTTTAATGGAAAATGTTAAAATAATAGCCTGTTTGCTTATTCATGATAAATGAAATGTGAGTGAGCTTGAATTTTTCTCTGAAAATTGGAGAGGTAAATAGATTTAATGATGCCTAAATAATATTCATAGGAAAGTACATGTTAGAACAGTCTGCAGAGGAAATATACATAATCTCATTCTCTAAAAAGTATTTAAAATTGATCCAACACCTTACACCAGTTAGAATGGCCAAAATTAGCAAGACAGGAAACAACATGTGTTGGAGAGGATGTGGAGAAAGGGAACCCTCTTACACTGTTGGTGGGAATGCAAGTTGGTGCAGCCACTTTGAGGACAGTGTGGAGATTCCTTAAGAAATTAAAAATAGAGCTTCCCTATGACCCTGCAATTGCACTACTGGGTAGTTCAAAAAGGCAGCGGCTTACCCCACTGAGCCACCCAGGTGCCCCTGGGACACCTTTAAATGGAAGTACCACTAATAGCCTTTTTGAACTACCTAGATGATATGATTTTAGCTTGCAAATGCTTCTGAACTGATTTGTTAAAATTATCGGGGAAACCTCCTTTCCCATAAACTCACTGCCAAGTTGTAAGACAAGTAAGTTTTCTTGTTGTCTTCTTCCAGTTATTCCTTTAGTTGGAGATTTAGCCCACTGAAAGTCTATGCTGGGATAATCATCAATTAAACCTCGCACCTTGAGGAGCACCTAGGTGGCTCAGTTAGTTAAGGGTCTCCTTGCCTTCAGCTCAGGTCATGATCTCAGGGTCTTGGGATAGAGGCCCACATTGGGCTCCTCTCAGCAGGGAGCCTTCTTTGCCCTCTGCCTGCTGCTCCCTCTGTTTATATTCTCTCTTTGACAAATAAAAAGTAAACCTCTGACCTTGAGTGGTTTTGCCTCCTGCCAGTATGTCTTCAACACCAACACTCTGTGAAAATTGAATTTCAAGTTCACTTGAATTTGGCAAATATTTTTAATAAATAACTATCTGAATAACATATAATGCCTATGTCTGAGGATAACATTAAAATTCTTGTATTTCTTCAACATTTTGATTAAAAAAAAAAAGTTGGGTATTCATCCTTTCTGATGGAGGCATAATATTCCATAGTGTATATGGACCACATCTTCCTTAGCCATTCGTCTGTTGAAGGGCATCTTGGTTCTTTCCACAGTTTGGCAACTGTGGCCATTGCTGCTATAAACATTGGGGTACAGATGGCCCTTCTTTTCACTACATCTGTATCTTTTGGGTAAATACCCAGTAGTGCAATTGCAGGGTCATAGGGAAGCTCTATTTTTAATTTCTTAAGGAATCTCCACACTGTTCTCCAAAGAGGCTGCATCAACTTGCATTCCCACCAAGAGTGTAAGAGGGTTCCCCTTTCTCCACATCCTCTCCAACACATGTTGTTTCCTGTCTTGCTAATTTTGGCCATTCTAACTGGTGTAAAGTGATATCTCAATGTGGTTTTAATTTGAATCTCCCAGATGGCTAGTGATGATGAACATTTTTTCATGTGTCTGATAGCCATTTGCATGTCTTCATTGGAGAACTGTTCATATCTTCTGCCCATTTTTTTTATATGATTATCTGTTTTGTGTGTGTTGAGTTTGAGGAGTTCTTTATAGATCCTGGATATCAACCTTTTGTCTGTACTGTCATTTGCAAATATCTTCTCTCATTCTGTGGGTTGCCTCTTTGTTTTCTTGACTGTTTCCTTTGCTGTGCAGAAGCTTTTGATCTTGATGAAGTCCCAAAAGTTCATTTTCGTTTTTGTTTCCTTTGTCTTTGGAGACATATCTTGAAGAAGTTGCTGTGGCTGATATCAAAGAGGTTACTGCCTATGTTCTCCTCTAGGATTCTGATGGATTCCTGTCTCACATTGAGGTCTTTCATCCATTTTGAGTTTATCTTTGTGTATGGTGTAAGAGAATGGTCGAGTTTCATTCTTCTACATATAGCTGTCCAGTTTTCCCAACACCATTTATTGAAGATACTGTCTTTTTTCCACTGTATATTTTTTCCTGTTTTGAATACCCAGCTTTTGTAGCAAGATGGGCAGGACTGGAAGAGATTATGCTGAGTGAAATAAGTCAAGCAGAGAGAGTCAAGTATCATATGGTTTCATTTATTTGTGGAGCATAACAAATAACATGAAGGACATATGGAGATGGAGAGGAGAAGGGAGTTGAGGGAAATTGGAAGGGGAGGTGAACCATGAGAGACTATGACTCTGAAAAACAACCTAAGGGTTTTGAAGGGGCAGGGGGTGGGAGGTTGGGGGAACCAGGTGGTGGTTATTAAGGAGGGCATGTATTCCATGGAGCACTGGGTGTGGTGCAAAAACAATGAATACTGTTATGCTGAAAAGAAATTTAAAAAAAAAAATGATCCAACAACTAAAAGTAGGCTTACCTTTGGAACTGAATTGGAGGTCCATTTTTGTAGCTAGAACAAATATAGAAAATCATTAAAAATAAGTTTACTAGAGTAAACTTCTAATTTGGACCTATTTAGGAAAAGGTCAGTTTTAAACAGTTAAAAGGATGGACTTGAGAATAATTCAGAATAAAGTGCTATTATTTTTAAGAAATTTAGTAATTCGATTGAAAACATTTAGCAAAATTTTGGTGAGTAAAATTTTTCAGAATCAAGATTTAATAAGGAATAATAACAAAGACCCATAATTACTTTTCCATTTTGGAAAAGAGTTTATTCTCAAATTTAAAATGCCCCATGTATTTTTAATAACTATTCCTTAGGAAACACTTTGTTTATATGTAGCCCAAAGTTAAACTTTTTTCTATCTTATACAAAGGGTTACAAATTCTTAATAATATTTCTATGTATCATAAAACTATCATGGGACCTTTTCAACATCTATGAATGTAATATTTGCAAAATAACAAATTATTTTGTGACTATGTGACTGGTTCCAGATAGTTCAAGAATATTACTCTCTAAACCACAACTGCAAATTTTCAGTAAAAATTAAAACTTTTTTCCTAGGGAAAGAAGTAATGGCTAAAAGAGAAAACCAAATGATCAGGAATAAAAACAAAAATTTTAAATGCTCCTGTCTGTGAGTGTTAAAGATGGATAAATTATTCATTAACTTTGTTAGCTGAAGAGAAAGTAATTTTGAGTAGTTACTGTAAAAGGTCATATGGAAAACAAATTTCCTCTATGTCAATAGGTTAACAAAATGTTATGCTTGCTGACTCTGTATAAAGAGGCAACTCAGAGAGCACTTGACCTGATTAGCTCATCAGCAGCCCATTAGGAGGTTTTTCTTGGAAAAGAAATGGGGAACCCATTTGCACCATTTTTATCACCTTCCCAACTTTTGTATGCTGTTGTGTATCAGATGCTTAGCTACTAGTGGGCCCTTGATATGCAATTATTGGTATATCTGAGTTTGGGTTTAAAATTTCAGGGACCCAATGGTTTCTGGGTTCTAGAGAAAACTAAAAAGGCAAAATATTTCACCCAAATATTATCTTTGTTACCGACTTCATTTTCCCTCTTTATGCCAAGATAAATAATATATAGAGATAAATTATATATACAGGCATATAATTATATATACCATTTGTATAAATCATTTTCCCATATACTGGATAGGGAGAGGAAGAGAGAAAGAGAAGATACCACATTATAAGTACTTATTGAATGTTTATAGCTATCAGCCCCCAACTAGACTCGGAATATCTCCAGATTAGAAAATTTGCACCTCAAGTTCTAACATGGTTTTCTGAATGCATTTTTCTATTGACTGTTTACAAGGACTTTCAGAATAAATTTATTTTTCCTACAGTGGTGGCAACAGGTATATCCACATTTTGTTTCAGTGCTCATTTATAATCATTTCTCCACTTCTAATAAATAAGAAGGAATTAGAAAAACAAAAAACATCTAAACATCCACATTCTTAAGGTTTGCCTTAGAAATGTCCACTTCTAACTTCTTTTTAAACCGAAATGATTTCTCACACTTGTATACTACTAAAAATGCCTGTGTATAAATAAGACCTTAGTATCTTCTTCCTTATCTTATCTTTAGGTTAAAAAAAAAAGAATTTTTTGCATATTTAAATGTTGCAGTTCAACTGCTTTACTTTTTATTGTGTGGCAGATGCTTACCCTTCATTTCCTAAGTCAATTCTTTTCAGTGGAATTCACCATTTAAATGTTTGTTATTGTTTCTCAGTTTTTTTTAATGACTGTTAAAAATTTGAAAATGGACAAATACAAAGGTTCTGTAACAAAGAAAGATATAAATATTGTAATTAATAATAAAGATAAAACCATTTTCATGGAAGATTTATATGAAGATATAATACACAGTAAAGCTACAAAAATAATTATTTCTATATGTATGTAGAGAAATGTGATTTGAAAATAATTAAATCCTAAGACATAAGTAGAAAAAAATTTAAAAGCTCTACTGAAGTAAATAATGTAATAAATATCTTATATATGAGTAGAAGTAGAAATTAAAATAGTAACAACACTGCAGAGGGGCAAAATCACTTATGTGGTAGACAAGCTTGAGAGACTCTCCTACAACATAATGTAAAGGAACCAAAAGATGAAAGGGATAGACAGGAGGGATTCAGTTCCTAAAGCAATGATTGGAAGAAATGGAACACTGGTGATAAAGATGCAATAAAATGAATATTTTATTTAGCCTGGGGGTGAGGCAGAATCCTGAAATTGGCAAAATAAAATGATTTACTTTGTACCAGGAAAAAATAATTTTTAGAAGTTGTCACCTCAAAACATCCTGGTGATATTTTTAAATTTCAAGGAAAAGGAAAGAATTCTGTAAGCAATCAGGTAAATTCAAAAGATTCCCTACAACCTCAAATTTCAGAAATGGAAGGTTAGTTTATTCATACCAACTCTGTTAAAATCATTTTCTTAGAAACATCAAAGAATTCAAAGGATAGTGAGAAGGAAATGCCAAGACAAACTAGAAGAAAGTGGATATCTAGAAAAGTGAATAGCCACAAAGCTGCTTTCTCCCTGAGGACATCTGCTGATCCAGATAAGACGGAATTGCAATTAAATGACATGAAGAGGCATGAGTCGATAAGTCAAAGTCTAGACCCCACCAGACCTGAGGAACTTTATATGAGATAAGCACCTCAAACTAAAATTATGAAGTAAAGTAAATCCACCTTCATAACTACAACCCACATGCAGGGAACCTAAGGAAGGTGGGATTTCATGCAGAGCAAAACAGAGGGGAGAAAATAGAATATGAAAAAACTGTCTCTTAAAAATGGTAACCACAAATGGTCTCTTGCATAGATTTTCAGCCCTAGCTCACATCAGTGGGGTGGTCCAGGAAACCTCAAGCACTAAATTTAATTTAAAATGGTTCTGTACTGTTTATGCTTCTGGGGACCTGACAGGCACAAATACAAATCTTAACTAGATGCAAAAACTTTACCCTATGCCCCAGAGCATCCTCACAAATAATTTTTCAAAGACAATTGGTAGTACATAATCAAAAATAAGTAAGCCCACGAGGAAACATGATACCATTAGTGAGAACAGAAACACAAACAGCCAGCAAAAAGAGATCCACAAAAATGTCACATATTGAAATAATCAGAGGATTATATAACAAATGGGCTTGCAAAGTTTAAAGAAATAAAATCAAGATTGAAAATATCTGAAAGGAAGTAGAAATTACATAAAGTGATCTAGAGAATATGAAAAAAAGACAATGAAAATAGAATACTTAATTTTAAAAACTCAACTGGATGTGTTTAATAACAGACTGAACAAAGCAAAAGAGAGAATTACTAAACTGGAAAACAGAACATAATAATTCACCCAAAATGTAACACAGAGAGAAGGAGAAATACAGAAAATAATAAGGGAGTGGAGACACAAAAGAAGATATATATGGGCAATGATTAATTTGAGAAGGAGAGAAGAGCTGTATATTAAAGACAGTATTTGAAGAAATGAAAGTGATAATTTTCCAGGGATGATGAAAGATACCAATCCACATATTCAAATGAAACTGCAGTAATCATAGGCATGGATAAAATAGTTCCCAATCCAAGTAATGTGAAAGGTATTAATACCTGGAAAAAATATAAGGAATTCTAACAATCCTTTAAGAATTTGAAAATTGAGATTGAAAAGAAGTCCAAAAGAAAAATGAGAAAAGGAGATGAACAGGCAATTCACAGAAGAAACCTGAATGGACAATATACATATGAAAAGATAACCAACTCAGCAGTAATCAGGAAAATGCAAATTAAAATAATGAGATACAGTTCACATTCACCAAATAGCAACAATTTTAAAAGTATGACAAAATCAAGTGTTGAAAAGATTTTGGAGAAGTCAGTATTCTTATATACTACTGATGGAAGCAGGAATTAGTACAGCCACTTTGGAGGACAATTTGATGGTATATTAACTCGAAACACTCATACCTTATGGTCTCAAAATTCCTATTGTAGAATTTTTTTCTTAAAAAAATAATTGGTGCATAATGAGACATTTACAACCATATTAATTACAATGTTATTCATAATAATGAAAAACTGAAAGAAAATTACATGCTCATCAACAGAGGAAGTGACTATGCAGCATCCCATTTGATGGAAGATTGTGCAATAGTTCAAAGAATCTAACAAGATCTATACTTTTGATTGTGAATAGGTCAGAGAAGTATGTTATTGAATAAAAAAGCAACTCAACTAGAAGCATAACAGTCTGAGGTTGGGGTTTTGGAAGAGATGAAAACAGGTAAAGGAGTAGAGACAAAGAGGATTTTAGCTTTATCTGTTGTATTTATAGTTTTCCAAACAGAATGCCTTCATATTTTGCTGTGTAATTAAAAATTAATATTTTTAAAGTTTAATAATAAAAATTAGTAAGCCTGATAACAGGATATTCTTACAACAGAGTTTTCATCAGTTGTTAAATTTAAATTCAAAGTGCAATCTTTTGCAACATCATATAGCTATTCTCCACTTTTTGTATCAAAGTATGTTATTTGGTGCCTGAGTTCTTTCATTCAGCCTTGGTTAAAATAATAGCTGTAATGATAGTGATGTATTTCAACATTATTTAATGAGAAACTATGAATTGTTAACATCAGTGCTTTTAAAAATGCAAAGCTTTGGGCTAGCTATTACTCCTTGTTCTAGCTAGGTAATGAAGGAGTTTAGATAATATGTATATACCAGTTACTATAAAATTTAAACTAAAACTATACTTATTCTGTATCATGTTATCTTAAAGTTAAATTTCTATCTAAGTTTACAAAATAAGACAGTTTTCCTGTAATACTCAAAGGTTTGTTTTAATAATTTCAAGGACTGTTGACTTTTAAAATGCTGAGAATATAAATTCTTGTTATAGGAAACTACATTTTTTAGAATGTTGGCCTTAGAGAATTGTCTTTGTTCACATGAAACTGTAAACCATGTTTGTCATAGTTTGCATGTTCTGTAAGTTTACAATAGTCTGACACTCCCCCTGACCTTCTCCCCACTCCAACCTTAATTTCAATTAACTCACACAGAGTAGATGGCTTTTCTTTCCTTTTTCTTTCTTTCTTTCTTTTTCTTTCAGTATGAAAAAATATAGAAGACTTTTTTTCTTGTAGAACTTATTTTTGCAATTAAATTAAGTTATTCAAACAGATTACTTTGAAGGTACAAAGTAGAATCTTATTCCATTACACATGATTCATCAGGAACTTAATTTAAAGTAAAAGTTATAAATAGAACATCATAAACATAGCAATTAACATTCTGCTTTTCCCTTTACAACAATAAGTTCCTGCCTGAGAAAGATTTAAATAGAAAAGTAAAAACAGAAAAAAAAATACTAAAAGAAAGCATGAGGTTTAAAAAGAAAACCTCTTGAGTAGAGAAAGTATGACTAAAACCATAAAAGATTGATGAATTAAACTATATATGGATAAAAATCCTAAATTTCCTAAAGAAATAAACAAAGTCAAAGCACAAAAAATAAACTGGAAGAAAATTCACAATACATATTACAAAGGGCAAAGTTCATAAAATGTATAATTTTGTGAACACATAAAACCAAAACCAACAAGAAAAGTGAGCAAAGGTCATGAGCAGATAAGAATATACAAATTAATTTTTAAAGTAAAATGAAAAACTATGAGATATTAATTTTCACGTATCAAATGAGAAAAAAACTTATAAGTTTTATAAAAAAAGAAACAGGCACTCATATATTAGTGGGAATTTCACCTGGCATAATCCCTATGAGAGCCACTGACATTGTCTGTTAACATTTTAAATGAACAAAATTGTCATTCCCACATCCTACTTCTAGTATTGTCAGTCAAATACATTCAAATAATGTGCAAAGAAGTTGTACAAACAATTCACTGTAGCACTCCTCCTAATAACAAAAATCTGGAAACAACCTAAATTCCCATCAATTGCTACAATAAATCATGGTGCATCTCTAGGATGGAATGTGAAATACAATCATGGAATAATATCCAAGACATCTTGTTATATGGAAAAGGCAAAGTACAGAGCAGTATGCAAAAATACTATGTGTGGGTCTGTTTTTAGACTGTATTTATGTATGAGAACAGGTATACATGACATCATAGGAAATATAAAAAACCAACAGCAGTGACAGACAGGACTGAAGGGCAAGGGTAGGAAGGGAACCTCTAGTTGTACACTAGTTGATGCCTTTTGAGTTGTTTTTTGTTTTTTTGTTTGTTTTGCCAAGAACACATATTACCTGTTTAAAAATGAATTATTAAAATTTGGTGGGAGGGGAGAATATATAAGTACATGTAAGTGCTTGATAAATTGGGCAATCTGGGTATAATATAATTTTCTAGAAGGATTAATTTAAGAATTGCCACAAAAACAAAACAAACAAAACTTCAGAGACTAAGCAGTATAGTAACTAGGGATTGTAATCTGCAAACCCGGTTAGATAAGAGAACATAAATGTGGTCAGTTGAATTTTATAACCCTGGAACTGCAGCTACCTTTCTCTTCTGTGGAGTTGTGTCTAAGTTCTGGGAATCTGACATTGACTGCAGGGGAGGAAATAGAGCAGTTCTAGCGCTGGAATCATCTCTCTACACAGATGTCCACAGAGACTTCTCTATCCCAGTTGTTCTTCAGTCATCAGTCCACATAGCATAATGAGAAATAGTCCTCTTTCCAATCTAAATAGCTGCTTCAGGATCTGCAGTTCTCTTTGCTTCCTCCATACCATCTGAGAATAGAAGAGGATTCTTTCTCCACCTCTGATCATGCTATGTTAAGGAATGTGACTCTCTGTAAGGCTGGCATGACTTTATCTTCTTGGGTATGAAAGGCATGATGTCCAAGTCAACTCCCAACCCATCCCCAAGCTTCTCTAAGGTCTGGCACCTCCCCAGCTGTCAGCCTGGAAAGTAGAAAGCAGGAACTCTTTCTCTGGGCCCCCCAGATTCCCTGCTTTCATAGGTATCTCTCCATAGAACCTCTCTCCTCTCATCCTTCAGGAATCTTTTTTTGTCTGGTAAAACAAGAAGCAACCCAATCTTTCTCATTTTTCTCAGAAACATTTTGTCTATACCCTGAGTCTTCCAACTTCACCTAAGTCCTAGGCTTTAAGAAACATGCCCCCCCCTTTTTTTACCATGTTACCTCACTTACCTGACGAAAAGATCTCGGAGGCAACTCTCCTCCTGACAGTAGAGATTCTAAGAAGAGAAAAAAAGCATAGGTTATTAGTTTAAGATTAAATATTAACCCACACTCAAAATAATGGGAGACATTTAAAGTGGTAGGACAGGGACTGGAACCAAGCACTCTGGCTGCAAGAGTGTCATTATATATAATCATTATTACTATAGTCTTCACGTCTACTCACAAAACACCTCTTGCTGTCCATTGCACAATATAGTGCATTAGGACAAATTTTCATCTCCAAATGAACTTCAAGAATACTATTTGATAGAGAAAGATGACTGGGTGTTCAATATAAAAGCTAATGTCCTGGGTGGTTTTAGAAAATATATAAAGACAGAATGCAGAAGACACTCTCATACTTTCACCTTCTGGTTAGTGAAATCTCCCTGTTTCCAAGGTAGATGACAACATGGGAAGGGGTAGATAGATCCTACCTTTTACCAGCTCTACCCCATATTCCTCCTCTGGGACCTTGCCACAATTTGATTATTGGAAATTCCTCCCAATATAGGCCAAATTATTGACCAGTAAGCCAGGGTTCAGTACTACTATAACTTCATATTTCTTCTAGTGTCTTCATTAATATTTTATTCACATATAATGTATTATTTGTTTCAACGGTACATGTCTGTGATTCCTCAGTTTTACACAATTCACAGCACTCACCACAATATATACCTTCCCCAGTGTCCATCAACCAGTGATCCCATCCCTCCCACCCTTCTCCCCTCCAGCAACACTAAGTTTGCTTCCTGAGATTAAGAGCCTCTTATGGTTTGTCTGCTTCTCTGGTTTTATTTTGTTTTATTTTCCCGTCCCTTCATCTATGATCCTCTCACTTGGTTCTCAAATTCCTCATATGAGTGAGATCATATGATAATGTTTTTCTCTGACTATTTCACTTAGCATAATACCCTCTAGTTCCATCCATGTCAATGCAAATGGCAAGATTTCATTTCTTATGATGGCTGGCTACATAGTATTCCATCGTGTGTGTGTGTGTGTGTGTGTGTGTGTGTGTATAATTTGGCTATGGCTATTTTTATTGCTGCTATAAATGTTTCAGTGCACGTGCCCCTTCGGATCACTACATTTGTATCTTTACGATAAATACCCAGTAGTATGATTGCTGGGTCATAGGGTAGCTCTATTTTCAACTTTTTGAGGAACCTCCATACTCTTTTCCAGAGGGGCTGCAACAGCCTGCATTCCCAACAGCAGTGTAGGCGGGGTCCTCTTTCTCCAGAACCTCGCCAACATCTGTCATTTCCTGACTTGTTAATTTTAGCCATTCTGACTGGTGTGAGGTGGTATCTCTCTGTGGTTTTGATTTCTATTTCCCTGATGCTGAAGTGATGTTGAGCACTTTTTCATGTGTCTGTTGGCCGTTTGGATGTCTTCATTGCCAAAAGCCTGTTCATGTCTTCTGCCCATTTCTTGATTGGATTATTTGTTCTTTGGGTGTCGAGTTTGATAAGTTCTTTCTAGATTTTAGACACTACCCCTTTATCTGATCTGTCATTTGCCAATATCCTCTCCCATTCTGTAAATTGTCTTTTGGTTTTGTTGACTGTGTCCTTTGCTGTGTGTGCAAAAGCTTTTGATCTTGATGAAGTCCCAGTAGTTCATTTTTGCCCTTGCTTCTCTTGCCTTTGGCAATGTTTCTAGGAAGAAGGATTTTTGTTTGTTTGTTTTGTTTCCGTTTGAAAATTTTGTTTATTTGACAGAAAGAGATCACAAGTAGGCAGAGAGGCAGGCAGAGAGAGAGAGAGGCAGAGAGCCCTGCTGAGCAGAGAGCCTGATGCAGGGCTCTATTCCAGGACTCTGTGATCGTGACCTGAACTGAAGGCAGAGGCTTTAACCCACTGAGCTACCCAGGTGCTCCTAGGAAGAAGTTGCTGCAGCTGAGGTCCAAGAGGTTGCTCCCTGTGCTTTCAAGGATTTTGGTGGATTTCTGCTCACGTTGAGGTCTTCCATCCATTCAGGGTCTATTTTTGTGTGTGGTGTAAGGAAATGGTCCAGGTTCATTTTTCTGCATGTGGCTGTCCAGTTTTCCCATCACCATTTGTTGAAGAGACTCTCTTTTTCCCATTGGAGATTCTTTCTTGCTTTGTTGAAGATTAGTTGACCATAGAGGTGAGGGTCCATTTCTGGGCTCTCTATTCTGTTCTGTTGATCTGTGTGTCTGCTTTTGTGCCAGCACCATTATGTCTTGATGATCACAGCTTTGTAATAGAGCTTGAAGTCCAGAATTGTGATGCCACCAACTTTGTCTTTCTTTTTCAACATTCCTCTGGCTATTTGTGGTCTTTTCTGGTTCATACAAATTTGAGGATGATTTGTTTCATTTCTTTGAATAAAGTTGATGATATTTTGTTAGGGATTGCATTAAGTGTGTAGATTTTCACAGTATCCGTTCTTCCAATCCATGAGCATGGACCATTTTCCCATTTCTTTGTGTCTTCTTCAATTTCTTCAATGACTATTCTATAGTTTTCTGAGTACAGATTGTTTGCCTCTTGGGTTAGGCTTTTTCCTGGATATCTTATGGTTTTGGGTGCAGTTGTAAATGGGATCAACTCCTTATTTCTTTCTTCTGTCTTGTTTTTGGTGTAAAGAAATGCAACTGATTTCTGTGCATGGATTTTATATCCTGACACTTTACTGAATTCCTGTAGTAGTTCTAGCTGTTTTGGAGTGGAGTCTTTTGGGTTTTCTACATAAAGTATCAGATCAACTGCAAAGAGTGAGAGTTAGTTGACTTCTTTGCTGACTGGGATGCCTTTTATTTCTTTTTATGGTCTGATTGCTGAGACTAGGACTTCTAGTATTGTGTTGAATAGCAGTGGTGATAGTGGACAGCCCTGCCATGTTCCTGACCTTAGGGGCAGAGCTCTCAGTTTTTCCCCATTGAGAATGATATTTGCTGTGGGTTTTTCATAGATGGCTTTGATGATATTGAGGTATGTACCCTCTATGCCTACACTGTGAAGGGTTTTGAACCAGAAAGGATGCTGTACTTTGTTGAATGCTTTTTCAGCATCTAGTGAGAGTATCACATGCTTCTTGTTCTTGCTATTATCAATGTATTAATATCTGTACCTGTATCCGTATCTGTGTATCTGTATCACGGATTGATTTGTGGATGTTGAACCAAATGTGAAGCCCAGGAATCTGTCCCGCTTGGTCATGGTGAATAATCCTTTAAATGTCTATTGGATCCCATTGGCTAGGTGAGAATTTTTTCATCCATATTCATCAGGGATGTTGGTCTGTAGTTCTTCTTTTTGATGGGTCTTGGTCTGGTTTTGATATCAAGGTAATGCTGACCTCATGAAATGAGTTTAGAATTTTTCCTTCCATTTCTATATTTTAGAACAGTTTCAGGAGAATAAGTATTAATTCTTCTTTACATGTTTGGTAGAATTTCCCTGGGAAGCCGTCTGGCCCTGGGCTCTTGTTTGTTGGGACATTTTTGATGACTGCTTCAATCTCCTTACTGGTTGTGGTTCAGGTTTTCTGTTTCTTCCTGGTTAAGTTTTGGGAGTTTATATGTCTCTAGGGATGCACCCATTTCTTCCAGATTGTCAGATTTGCTGGCATATAATTGCTCATAATATGTTCTTATAATTTTTATTTTTTTTTTGGTGTTGGTTGTGATCTCTCCTTTTTTATTCATGATTTTATTAATTTGGGTCCTTTCTCTTTTCTTTTGGATAAGTCTGGCCAGGGGCTTATCGATCTTATTAATTCTTTCAAAGAACCAGCTCCTTTGGGTGTTGATTTGTTCTAGTGTCCTTTTGGTTTCTAGTTCATTGTTTTCTCTTCTCCTGCTGGGTTCAGGTTTTCTTTGCTGTTCTATCTCTAGCTCCTTTAGGTGTAGGGCTAGGTTGTGTACTTGAGACCTTTCTTGTTTCTTGAGAAAGGCTTGTAGTGCTATATACTTTCCTCTCAGGTCTGCCTTTGCTATGTCCCAAAGATTTTGAACAGTTGTGATTTCATTTTCATTTGCTTCCAGGAATTTTTAAAATTCTTCTTTAATTTCCTGGTTGACCCATTCATTCTTTAGTAGGATGGTCTTTAGCCTCCATGTATTTGAGTTATTTCCAACTTTCCTCTTGTGGTCGAGTTCTAGTTTCAAAGCATTGTGGTCTGAACATATGTAGGGAATGATCCCAATCTTTTAGTACTGGTTGAGACCTGATTTGTGAACCAGGATGAGATCTATGATTCATGTGCACTAAAATGTGGAGAATGATTCATGTGCCCTAGAGAAGAATGTATATTCTATGGCTTTGGGATGGAATGTTTTGAATTCATCTGTGATGTCTATCTGGTCCAGTGTGTCATTTAAAGACTTTATTTCCTTGTTGATCTTTTGCTTAGATGATCTGTCCATTTCATTGATGAGGGTGTTAAAAATCCCCTACTACTATTGTATTATTGTTGGTGTGTTTGATTTTGTTATTCGTTGGTTTATATAGTTAGCTGCTCCCATGTTAGGGGCATAGATATTTAAAATTATTTCAATCTCCTTGTTAGATAGACCTTTTAAGGATAATATAGTGACCTTCCTCATCTCTCATTATAGTCTTTGGCTTAAAATCTAACTTATCTGATATTAAGGATTGCCACTCCAGCTTTCTTTTGATGTCCAGTAGCATGGTAAATTGTTTTCTACTGTCTCACTTTAAATCTGGAGAATTCTTTGGGTCTAAAATGAGTCTCTTGTGGACAGCATATAAATGGGTCTTGTTTTTTTATCCATTCTAATACCCTGTGTCTTTTAATTGGGGCATTTATATTCAGGGTAATTACTGAAAGATATGAGGTTAATGCCATTGTATTGCCTGTAAAGTGGCTGTTACTGTATATTGTCTCTGTTCTTGCTGGTCTTTTACTTTTAGGCTCTTTCATTGCTTAGAGGACCCTTTTCAATATTTCCTGTAGGGCTGGTTTGGTGTTTGCAAATTCTTTTAGTTTTGTTTGTCCTGGAAGCCTTTTATCTGTCCTTCTATTTTCAATGACGGCCTAGCAGGATATAGTTCTTGGCTGCATATTTTTCTCATTTAGTGCTTTGAATATATCATGCCAGTCCTTTTTGGCCTGCCAGTTCTCTGTGGATAAGTCTGCGGCCAATCTAATATTTCTACCATTGTATGCCACAGACCTCTTGTCCCAAGCTACTTTCAGGATTTTCTCTTTTTCACTAAGACTTGTATGTTTTACTATTAGATGATGGGGTGTGGACTTATTTTTACTGATTTTGAGGGGGATTCTCTGTGTCTCCTGAATTTTGATGCTTGTTCCCTTCACCAAGTTAGAGAACTTCTCTGCTATAATTTGCCCCAGTATACCTTCTGCCCTCCTCTCTCTTTCTTCTTCTTCTGGGATCCCAATTATTCTAATATTGTTTCATCTGATGATATTACTTATCTCTCGAATTATTCCCTCATGTTCCAGTAGTTGTCTATCTCTCTTTTGCTTGGCCTCCTTACTCTCCATCACTTGTTCTTATATATCACTAATTCTCTCTTCTGCCTCATTTATCCTAACAGTAAAAGCCTCCATTTTTTTTTATTGCACCTCATTAATAGCTTTTTATATTTCAACCTGGTTAGATTTTAGTTCTCTTGTTTTTCCAGAAATGGATTCTTTGGTATCTCAATAATTCTTTCAGCTAGTATCTTTATAATCATTATTCTGAACTCCAGTTCTAATATCTTACTAACATCCATATTGATTCAGTCCCTAGTAGTTAGTACTGGCTATTCTTCTTCTTTTTTATTTATTTATTTTTTGAGGTGCATTTTTCCACTTTGTTATTTTGTCCAGAAATGAATAGATGAAAGAATAAAATGCTAAAATAGTAACAATGACCCCAGAAAAATACACCCTAAACAAAACAGAAGAAACCCGAAAGAGGCAGGGAAAGAGGGGGGGAAAAATATGATCAGGATGGTGAATAAAACAGAGTCACACCCTTGATTTTGGGTATATGATGGTCTGTTAGAAGAAACTGCCTCCCAAAATTTTAAAGAAAGAAAAACGTGTGTGTGTGTGTGTGTGTGCAAATATGATGAAGGGATGGAATATGATTGTAGAGATGAAAATTTTAAAAGATTCTAAAAAAGGAATTAATAAGATAAGAAGTTTTAAAAAGGAAAGAAAAAAAATTTAAAAAGAAGAAAAGGAGAGAATGTGATTTGGCAGGAGACTAGAACAAAGCCATACACTAGTTTTAAGATATATTTTGGTCTGTTAGAAGAAACTGTATCCCAAAATTTTAAAGAAAGAAAAACTCACATATACACCAAAAATTATGTTAAATACAAAGAAGGGATAGAATATGACTAATAATAAAAATTTAAAAAGATTTTTTAAAAGGTGTTGATAAGATGTTGGTTAAAATAGTAAAGAGGAAAAATTCAAAAAAATTAAAAAATAAAGAAAATCTTATAAACTTTGAAAGACTAAAGAATCATGGGGGGAAAGCCATGAATTCTATATGCTGCATTCCCCTAGCACTGGAGTTTTGCAGTTCTCATTGATCTGTAAACTTGGTCTTGGCTGAATGTTCTTGCTGATCTTCTGGGAGAGAGACCTGTTACAGTGATGCTCAAGTGTCTTTGCCTAAGTTAGAATTGCACCATCCTTGCCAGGGGCCAGGCTAAGTAATCTGCTTAGATTTGCTCTTGGTAGCTTTTTTTTCCCTGAAAGCTTACTGCACAGTTTGGGAAGATCAGAATGAAATTGGCAGCGTCCTAATCTCTGGCCCTGGAGAAGCTGAGATCTCAGAAATCCCCTTTTTAGTGAGCCTTCAGAGAAAAGCAATCAATCACTCCTGTCTCCCTGGTCTCCAGCCACCCTCTGAGCTCACCCAACCTATAACTGAGATTTTCTATCTCTGGAACACAGCCCCATTTGGAGTCTCTAAACCTAGCATATTCCTGCAGTGCACTCTGTACCACTCCTTCCAGTGCAGGAGGCAGGGAGTATCCCCAGATCTGCCACTTGTGGGGTCCCTGCTTTAAAGAGTAGTGGCTCCACTGTGCCACAGATCACAGGTTATGGCAACCCCAAGCTGAGATCCCACTCCTTAGCTCCATCTTTGCAGCTGGCTTCCCCACTCCAATATCTGGGAGCTCCTCGCAATCCAACACCACTGGTCTTTCTGTGACCCCAAGGGCCCTGAGACCACACTGTCCCAGCAAGGGTTCCACCCCCCTGCTTCACTTCTGGAGCACCATCCCTCACACAACCAGACTTCTAAAAGCCCTGATTTTGTGCTCTGCTGCTCTCTCACTTGCCAGGAACTGTCCCCTCCCTCTGTGGTCTATCACCTTGGGTTCACTTTTCCACATGTCCTACATTCCAGAAAGTGGTCACTTTTCTGTTCATAGAATTGCTGCTATTCTTCTCTTCAATCTCCTATTGAGTTTGTAGGTGTTCAGAATGGTTTGATAACTATCTAGCTGAATTACTGGGACCAGAAGAAATTCAGGGCTCCTACTTCTCCACCATCTTGTTCCTCTGCCCTTCATTAATATTTTAAAGAGGAATTGGGAGATGAGTCCTCCCTACCAAGTTAGAAGGATGTATAGGACAATAATAGTTATAACTTGAAATTTTTTATGAAAGAAATAGAAACTAGTTACCATTCAACATCCCTTCTTATGTAATACACTAACACCTAACCTCATGGAAATTCAGACTCCTTAACATTTGACAACACAGAGCAAATAGATTGAAAAAGGAAATTTAGATCTTAAAAAATGAAAAAACAAAGTAGGGACCTAAAAGAGGATAATTTGAATATAAAATCTGAAACAAATCTGTTGGGAAAAGTAGTGAAGCCCTTGAAAAATGAAACAAGATGGGATTGGGAGGGAGACAAACCATAAAAGACTCTTAATTTCACAGAACAAACTGAGGTTTGCTTGGGGGGTGGGAGGTTATGGATAGGGTGGTTGGGTTATGAACATTGGGGAGGGTATGTCCTATGGTGAGTGCTGTGAAATGCTTAAGCCTGATGATTCACAGACCTGTACCCCTGGGATAAATAATACATTATATGTTAATAAAAATAAATTTTTAAAAAGTAAAGGATTCTAGATGATCACGTTAAAAAAATTTAAAAAACATGAAGATAAAAATGTTATGTCCCACTATTATACCATTTGTCAGAAAATATCTGCCAAAATTCAACACATGATTCATTTCTTTTTTTTTTAATTAATGTGTCGTCAAAAGCTAAATGTGAGGGGAGGAGTCAAGATGGCGGAGAAGTAGCAAGCTGAGACTGCTTCAGCTAGCCGGAGATCAGCTAGATAGCTTATCTAAAGATTGCAAACACCTGAAAATCCATCGGCAGATCGAAGAGAAGAAGATCAGCAATTCTGGAAACAGAAAAACAACCACTTTCTGAAAGGTAGGACCGGCAGAGAAGTGAATCCAAAGCGACGGGAAGATAGACCCCGGGGGGAGGGGCCGGCTCCCGGCAAGCGGCGGTTGCTCCGCCGCTTGCCGGG
>NC_081562.1:19037543-19078600 GCF_022355385.1 Mustela nigripes
AAAAAAAAAAAAAAAAAAAAAGCTAAATGTGAAATAAAATAAACTTACTTTAGGGATTGTATTTCTTTTTCAAAGTAATGATCCAATTTAAACTTGTTTTACTATTTGTCTTAAAATTTTGTCACCATTTAAAATGATTCCTTTTTATATCAGTCTTTTCTCTGGTAACCATTTTGCACTTATTATTAGGACTTATCTATGTAACATAAGTGGAACCAGAGGACTTCCAAACTGAAACCTAAAATCCCTATTCCTTGTTCTCAGTTGAGAATCCCACACAAGGTAAGAGTCTTTGTTATTTTTTCAAACCCCAGGAAATAGTGCACATAGAGAATTAGGTACAATGTGTTCACTTGTGAACAATGTGCTTAACTTTATAATTTTAAATTTTCTGAATGGCCTCAAAGCCATAAAATTTGAAAGAAAACTAGATCTAACATTGTAACACTATTTTCCATTAAAATGGTTGATACTCTACTTAGCTCAAATATACATATCTTAAATTTATCCATTTGAAAACGCAACATAGATTACAGGATTAGGGTTCCCTATAGCTTTCTGATTAGATCCAAGTCTACAGCTGAAATAAAGATTCTCCCCCATCACACACACACACACACACACACACACACTATCTCCATTAATACTAAAAAAGAAACTAAACAAACCCAGACTAGTGTTTTGATTAAAACCATAAATTGAGACTATGCTTTGCAGGATAACTCTGTTGGGGCTAACTATACCTCTGGGGGCCAAAAATCACACCATGTGTCTCTGATTCAGATTTTTTCTTGTGGTTGACAAAGAAAAAGGTTCAACATGAAAACAAAAATGGGCTCAATCTTTCTCAAGTACTAAAGAAAAGCAGGGCAAGTTTATTCTTAGAGCAAGTCACTTTTTAGATCTGAAAACAAACAGACTCCATACTTTCTGGCCTACTTCATTTTTCTCAGATTTCACCAACTAAAATCAAACACTTTTGCCAAAACACCTTCTTTAAGATTCAATACCAATTAAACTAAAGCACAACAGCAGAGAAGGAATTAAGATCGGCTCCAATGTTATTGTCTAAATATCCATGACTAATATAGGGTAATACACGAGACTATAATAAAGAATATAAGGCAAACATGCCTAACCTTGGATCCAAGGGTAGAATTTGAGGGGTTTATGAGCATGTGTGGGGGAAAAAATTTTTTCTTTTCCTCCTCCCTAGACTAACTTGACATTTTCTTTGAGTATAATTAGAGGCAAAAAATCACAGCAATATGAGCAGCATCTATAACTTTGTCACCAATAGAAATCACAAACATTCATTGGAGAAGGTATGTGCTATAGTGAGTGCTATGAATTGTGTAAACATGGTGATTCATAAACCTGTACCTCTAGGGCTAATAATATATTATATATTAATTAAAAAATAAAAGTTAAAAAAAAGAAATCACAAATATTTTCATATCACATTATAATAACTACAGATATCTAAAAATATCATTTACACATATCACTACTTCAAAATTATGGTGATAAATAACTGGTTGCTATCTATCTGCCTAAAATACTCAGTATGCAATGTGGATACCAACTATTAAACAATTATTGTGCATTTCATAGTCATTTGTCCACCATACTCTCACACGTTCTCACTTTAAAATCTCATGTTCTCACAAAGGGAACCCAGACCTATGTTGCTTTGCCTACCTGCATGTATTGGCTGATGAGTCAGAGGCTACCCCAGAGTTTAATGTTCTCATTTAAGTTAAGCAGCAAAGCCTTTATACAATCTTTAATAGATAAAATTAACTCAGCTGTATTTTAAATGTATTATTTTTTAATTTAATGTGTTAATAAAGAGGTATATATATGACTATGCTATGAATTTAATATTTTGATAAGTATATATAATGTTTTCTTTGTAATTCAATATATCTTATTGTATTCATTTAATCTTCACCAGATGGCCAAAAGGGCCCAAGGCACTAAAAAGGTCAAAAGATGCTAACAGGTCAAGGCAAAAACTGCAAAGTCAAAGCAAAATGCACTTTTCGCAGCAAATTTGATCCATGACTTAGGACAAAAAATATTTTTTCACTGAAATTGGATACATAATTATCCTCTCCTATACTTCAAATATAAGCACTCTAAAGGAATTTTATAATCAAACAAAGAACACAGGACAAAACTTTTAAATCTGGTAATGGTTAATAAGCTTTTTCTTTTTTTTAATATACTACATATAGAATTTTGTATTTTGCTCCTTACACTTAATTAACACTTTATCACATAATTTTTTGTGTGTGAATTTTTCTAAATCTTCTTTTTTTAGTAACAAGGATAATCATCAAATAAATATACTATGATGTTCTTAACTAACCCCTCACTGATGTTTAGCATTTCTTATAATGATAAGCAAGGCTGTATCTCTGGATCTTGGTTTATATTATAGTTTAGCCTAATAATTCTGTATCTGGGAACCAATTTTCATTTCTTATCTGTGCCTCTTCACCTTATCAGAAACCTCTCTAGGTCGCACTGTTTCAGTTACTCATTCCCCTAACATAGACTGACTACATAAAATATGCTTCAAGGAATTTACAATCAGAGGAGAAATAAAAACAAAACCCACTTGGCAAAACACTGAGATGAATGCTATAACAGAAGATTACTTAAAGTGCTATAGAAATACAGAGAATGGAGAAATTGGCTCTGCTGGGGGAGGTAAGATTTGTTCACATAGCAGATAATCACAGAGTTAGATCTTAAAGAAAGTACTTTTTAAAAAAAAGAAAAAAATGCACTATATCAATGGTATAATAAGAAAAACATTTTCTGTGCTACAAGACATGCCTAAGGTTGGAAGAGCTCTGAATTCATAGAAAGAGAGAGACTGAGGCAGAAAGTGATGGAGGGAGGGAGGAAGAGACAGAGATAGAGAAGGTAGTTCTACATAAGAATAAAACTAAAATTAGTGAATTTATAATTAAAGAGAGAAGATAGAAGTTAATGTTAATATTGATCCACCTCTTCTGAAACCTCACTAAAATAACTTAAAAGCTTAAGATAGGAAATCACAGGCATAAAGAAAGAGCAGAGGAGATGAAAGCCACACAAATTTGAAAACAAGAGAGCAAATGCACAAGTAGAACCAAGTAATGGCCCAGAGAAAGCTGAAAGCAAACTGACCATAAAGGAAACCCAGAACCAAATTGATTTGGGCTGCAGAATCCAAGACAGCCTCAATAATTGAAATACTCAGGAGATGAACCATGAGAGACTATGGACTCTGAAAAACAATCTGAGGGTTTTGAAGGGGCAGGGGGTGGGAGGTTGGGGGAGCAAGGTGGTGGGTATTATGGAGGGCACGTATTGCATGGAGCACTGGGTGTAGTGCATAAACAATGAATTCTTTTATGCTGAAAAGAAATTAAAAAAAAAAAAAACTCAGGTATCCCAGAGAGTGTATAGCTGGAGCCAAATATGGCTGAGCTGAATGAAAAGTCCAAAGAAGCAGCAGTAGGATTCCTGAACCTGAACATCTCATACTACCAGCTGATGACCACTCTTCCTGTATTTTGGCAGAAGATTGAGGGTTTCTTCTCTTACATACTAAACCAAGTGGATCCTAGAGTTAGGAACACATGGTTTATTGAGAATTGGAGTAAGGTGCATACTAACAGAAAAAAATGGGGAAATATTAGAAAGAATATACCAAGTGGTGATATTTAGGAGTGCCCACGTGTGTGTGTGTGTGTGTGTGTGTGTGTGTGTGTGTTAGACACCATACAGTACATCATTAGTTTTTGATGTAGTGTTTCATGATTCAGTGTTTGTGGATAACACCCCGTGCTGCATGCAATACATGCCCTCCTTAACACCCATCACCAGGCTCACCTATCTCCCCACCCCCTCCCTTCTAAAACCTTCAGTTTGTTTCCCAGAGTCCATAGTCCCTCATGGTTTATCTCCCACTCCAATTTCTCCCCCTTCATTTTTCCCTTCTCCTAATGTCCAGGAGTGCCCACCTTTAACTTGCTTCCTAGAATACTGGTAGCCAGGTTTGCAATTCCCAGGCAATGGATTAAGGAATTTACTCTGGAGAAATTGACTCACTGAAAAAATATATAAATATGTATTTTATAAATGTGTGTGTGTGTGCGTGTGTGTGTGTATGGCTTTCTCCCAAAGAAATGGCCCATTTCTATCACCCAACCATGTATCACATCATTTAAAATCTACACATACACAGATACAGAGCTCTTAAATTGCTCTTAAATATGATGTAACCACCAATATCAACAAACATTTGAGGAATGATTATAACCCTAAAAATAAAAAAGCAAACCAAAAGGCATTAGGAGAAATGTGGAGGAAAAGAGCTAATACTACAAGCAAAAGAAAACCTCAAAAATGTAATTAGTGTCATCCATATGATAATATACTGTATCCATGAACAAACACAAGATGATGAAAAAAAACTCTTAGAAATTAAAAATATGGTAGGATAAATGAAAATGGTAGGAGGGTTAGAAGAGAGACTTGAAGAAATCTCCTAGGAAGTAGAGAAAAAAATAAGGTTTGTTTGCAATGTTTTAATTTTAGTCTTTTTTTCTACTCAAGCAGATTTTTTAATGTAAAATGTCCTATTACATCTTGTTTGTACATCTTGTATATATATTAAGAGTTTGATATCTATACTTTTTATATATCATGAAGTTTGTTTCTGACAGAGTGATGAAAGTGGATATCATATTTCTGTTCTCAGCAAAGATTGCTTTTTTACTGTATTGTAATTATTTTCACACAAATGAAGGGTGTAAACAAAGTTTTGTATATTTTTGATTCCTAAATAATTCACAACCTTCATTATGTTTTTTCCATTTTCAGTAGCAGCCTAAGATGACTTATACTAAATGAATAATTTTTCAGGAAGATATAAATTGATAAAACTTATTTAAGAATAAGTAAAATGAAAATCTTAACAGACCAATAGTCATAAAATAAATTGTAAAAATGAATATATGTCCAGTGATATGCTGAGCTCTTAAGAGCGGACCATAAGTATCTCTTCTATGTTCAGTGACATCACATTGGTAGCTTGAAATCTCCCATAACAGGAGTATATGTTTACATCACAGAAATTGGAAAATGCTACAAATCAGGGTTTTTTCTTTCCAGAGATCCAGTTGTTGAACATTTAACAGAATATGCTTGGAATACCCCTCCATCTAAAGTAGTTCAGGTCCAAGTTAAGTTCTATCAAACACTCAAGGACATTACTCTATATTCTTTACTATATATATTTACATTCCTTTCCACATAATCTTTATGTTTCTATTTTTACAAAGTCCCCATACTTTGTGTCCAATTCTACTCCACCCTCCATTCTGATTTGAATTCACACCCATCACTTTCATCCCCACTACTCCAATAGAACTTCTGTTGTGAAGGTTATTATGACTTTAGCATTTGATAAATCCAATGATCTGTTCATATTCTTCCCTTACTTGGCTAACCAGCACTGGTTGACACAGTTGAAGATTACCTCTTCTTTGAAACATATTCTTCACTTGGTTTCTAGTTCACAATACTCTATTATTTTTGCTCCTACCCATTTGATGTTTTTGAATTTGTTGTTTCTTCCTAATATCCCTGATACCTTAAAGTTGTCCAAAGGCTCAGTACTTATATCTCCTCTCAATCTAAACTAACTCTTTAGGAGGACACATCCACTTCAAAACTTTATATACATTATATAAACTGATGAATACCCAATTTATGTCTCCAGCATAGACCTTATCCATGAATTTCAAATTCATGTATTCAACAGTTTACCATACTTTTTTATCTAGTTACCTAATAGACATCTCAAATTTGACATGTCTAGATATATAGTTTTTGCTATAATGAAATAATTGGTATTGTATTCATCCTCCCACAAGAAGTAACCCGAAAATTGAACAGAAATAATTACACAATATATATAAATATTAACTAATATAATGTTCTATGTCAATTATACCTCAGTAAAAAAATTTAACAAAAATAAATGAAGAAATTGCTCTAAGTATTGGACAAAAACAATGCAGGTGTTATTATCGAGAGGAAAAATAATGCATGAGATGAACTTCATATTCTTCCTGGCTTTCTGCCTGGAAGAATTTTAGAAATAGCAGCACAGACAGTGGATCACAAATAGAGAGCAGAAACCTTGCTGAGTAGAGAAAGCAAAGTGAAATTTGTGAGGAAATTTACCACAGCTGTATGGAATAATAGCCCCATATATCTATATAAAGATCCCCTTTAGTCTCTGGATAAATACTAAGTTATGCATGCACAGAGCAAGATTCCAAGAGGCTTATAGGGAACAACTATTCAAGAGCCATGAGATTAATGCAGATTCTGAAGCTCTTACAATATAGAGAGATGTTTATGTTTTGACAAGTCCAATGAAGAGATTTGGCTGAATACCCAAGCATTCAGTTAGTACTCTAAAAAGGACACTTCTAAAGACTTTCTCATTTCATTGTATGAGATTAACATAAACCTAATGCCAAAACTAGACAAGAATCTTGCAAAAACAAGATTATGGATCCTTATCCTTCATGAATAGTCTCAAAATTCTTTAACAAATTATTAATATATCAAATGTAAATATACATAACAAATTATTGAGAGTTAGCTAAACTAGTTCATGGTATTGCTGCCTCAGCATCAATTTTGTTTAGCAAACCAGGGTCTTAAACAGATACTAGTCCCCTCAATGCAAGCACATGTCCCAGATAATAGCTCACAGAGTCAGAAACAAATACAAGTTCCTCACATGAGTTCCCCAACAACCCTTGTGAGCAATGGTCTCCTCAGCCTCTCAGGGTCTTCCTTTCATTACCCTTTAGATAAGACCTCATGGAGTTTATCAAAACCCCATTCTTTTTTCATTTGAAATGAGCAATCCAGCTTTAGTCTGGGAACCTGAATGCACTCCCCCTATGGACCCTAATAAATGCATGTGCCCCAGGTCGCTCTGCTTACACCCTACCTTGATCTCCTTATGTGGTCCCTTGAGGCATACTGTATACTTGCTTCAGGACTTATGAGTCATAAGCTATTTCAGTTTCTCTTGTGGTCTCTTATGGAACCATGGCTCACCATCCAGCACCCTGTAATCTACTTACTAAATCTTAAATTAACAAAGTCATAACAAGGAAAATACCTCATGATCAAGTAGAGTTTATTCCAGAATGCAAAGTTGATTAAGCATTGAAAAATAAATCAATACAATTCTCTGCATTAACAGAATAAAATGATGAGTTTAATTTTTAAAAATCCTTCAATAAAAAGGCAGAAAAAGCATTTGACAAAATTAATACTTTTTCTTAATAAAAACCCTCAATAAAATAGTAATAGAAGGAAACCCCTTGTATTTTTTCTGTATATTTGCAATAGTCTTCCTACTTTAATATTTGTATCCCTAGAGTCTATTCTCAACAGAACAAGAAAGTTATCTTGTTAATTAGATTAATTTCACTCTTTTATCCAAAACACACTATGGCTTCAAATTTTGCTTTTGCAGTTTGCTTGAGTTGGAAAGATATCAATTTAGTTATGTATATCATCATCTCTAAAGCAAGCATTAAAGAAATATGAAGAGTTATAGAAAACAAGCCAATAAGTTTAAATGAATTACCTAAAAAAGAAGAGAAGATAGGAAAAGGAAATAAAGGGACAAAACCAGAGGAGACAAGCAAAAAAAAAAAAAGAAAGAAAGAAAGAAAGAAAACAAAAGTAAATTTTGTTACAAAATTTATATTACAAATTTATATTACAAAAGTAAAAGGTAGACTTAAAAGAAAAGTAAAAGATAGACTTAAATGCAACCATCAATAGTTACATTAAAGGGCGCCTGGGTGGCTCAGTGGGTTAAAACCTCTGCCTTCGGCTCAGGTCATGATCCCAGGGTTCTGGGATTGAGCCCCACATCAGGCTCTCTGCTTGGCAGGGAGCCTGCTTCCCCCCCCAACCCCCGCCTGCCTCTCTGCCTACTTGTGATCTCTCTCTCTGTCAAATAAATAAATAAAATCTTTTTAAAAAGATAGTTACATTAATAGTAAATGATCCATATACCAATTTAAAGACAGTAATCATTAGATGAGAAAACAAAAATATTTTTCACAGATCCAACTACACATGGTCTACCAAAAAAATCCACTTTAACAGTAAAACAATAGATATGTTCCTATTATAATCAAAAACAAGTAAAGTATGCCTCCCAGTTCTATTACTAAAAAGAAGGAGAAAAACTAATATTGTTTATAGATGGCATCGTTGCCTATGCATAAAACTAAAAAAAATACTCTACAAAGCAACTAGGATTTATAAAAAGGATTAGTAGAGTAGTATCACAAAATAAATAAATCTCGATATTTTTCTACTTTACAATAATGAATTAGAAAATAAATTACATTCTTAATAGCAAAACAATTATATCACCTAAGAGTTAAACTCAAGAGAAATGTGCAGAATCTCCGTGAAGAAAAACCACAATATTGTTATTGAAGGACATAAAGAAAATATGTTTAAATAGAGAACTATATCATGTTACCAGTAAAGAAGACTTAATACTATCAAGATGTCATTTTCTTCCCAAATAAATAAATAAACTCAGTGTAATCCCAATGGGTTTGATGATATATTTTTGGAAACTCAACAAAAGATTACAAAGTTCATCTGGAAGAATAATACACAAAACTAGTAAGATTTTGAAAATTTTACTAATGATAGAATTTTTGACCTGCTAGAAAATAGAATATATTAGTATGTAAAAAGATAATTAAAATACAGTAGTATTTAGTTACGTAATTATGCCATAAAAACAAGCAAACAACAGAAAAAATTTGAGTTTAGAACTATTTCTCTATGATCAGAATATATAATTCTGTATGATTAATGTGTAAAGTGTAGTATTTCACATCAGGGAAAATAATCTGTAAATAGTGAAGGAGTGCATGACTAACCATTCATTGTGAGGAAATAAGCCAGATTAATAATTTTTACTATATTTAAAACAAATTCCAGACTTATTAGAGATCTAAGATTTTTTTAAAAAGCTCTATAGCAGTAAAGGAGTATATTTATGAATATGTAATCTTAGTGTGGTCAGGAAAATGGCACCTACAGTATACAGGAAAATATGAAACTTTCTATAAAAATACATTTTATTTGGTAAAAAAAAATTACATTAAAATATGAAACTTTCTACAAAAATACATTTTATTTGGTAAAAAAATTACATAATACTAAAATAGGCAAATGACTAAGAAAAATATATGCAACACACTCTTAAGGGAAAGCTTAATAATCCATAGAAAGTTGACAAAGTCATCAGAAGAAAACAAAAATCACTAACAGACAGTAATGGAAAATTCTCAAAAAAAGATTAAAAAGCTCCTTCCACTCTTGCAAGATGGCAGGCGAAAAAACTTAGAAGCCGCATACTAAGAAGAAACCTGAAGCCCATAAGGCTAATGCTGGTGGCAAGGCTGAGAAGAGTAACCCTAAGGCTAAAACACCATAGAAGGGGAAGCTGCACTGCCGCCGAAACCCTGTCCTAGTCGAAGGAATTGGCAGATACTCCTGATGGCCTACGTATTCCAGAAAGTCCATGTACAAGAGGAAGTATCAGCGGCTAAATCCAGAGTTGAAAAGAAAAAGGAGAAGGTTCTTGCTACTGTCACAAAACCAGTTGCTGGTGACAAGAACGGTGGTACCCAAGTGGTTAAACTTCACAAAATGCCTAGGTATTATCCTACTGAAGATGCGCCTCGAAAGATGTTGAGCCATAGCTAAAAAAAAAAACCTTTCAGTCAACATGTGAGAAAGCAAGCTAGCATCACCCCTGGGACCATTTTGATCATCCTCACTGGGCACCACAGAGGCAAGAGGGTAGTTTTCCTGAAACAAATGAGTAGTGGCTTGCTACTTGTGACTGGACCTCTGTCCCTCAATCGAGTTCCTCTGCGTAGAACACACCAGAAATTTGTCATTGCCCCTTCTACCAAAATTGATACCAGCAGTGTGAAAATACCCAAACATTTCACTGTTACTTATTTCAAGAAGAAGAAGCTGAGTAAGCCCAGACACCAGGAGGATGAGATCTTCCACACCAAGAAAGAGAAACAAGAGATTACAGAGCAGTGCAAGGTTGATCAGAAAGCTGTGGACCCGCAAATTCTGCCAAAAATCAAGGCTGTTCCTCAGCTTCAGGACTACCTCTGCTCTATGTTTTCTCTAGCAAATGGAGTTTACCCTCACAATTGGATTTCTTACAAAGAACCTAATTAAATAACTGATCCATTTTTTAAAAAGGTTAAAAAGTATTTGACACCTAGTAATTAAAAGTACAACTTAAGAGGTTTATCAGAGTATCAAATAGACAAAGCTCTATCTATGTAAGTAAGAATAGGAGAATAGAAACTCTCATATGTTATTGGAGGAATACAGTTTGTATAAATATTTTTTTTAAAGATTTTATTTATTTGAGAGACAGAAATCACAAGTAGGCAGAGAGGCAGGCAGAGAGAGGAGGAAGCAGGTCCCCCACTGAGCAGGGAGCCCGATGCGGGACTGGATCCCAACACCCTGAGATCATGACCTGAGCTGAAGGCAGAGGTTTTAACCTACTGAGCCACCCACGCACCCCTAAGATTTTTTTTTTAAGTAATCTCTACACCCAACGTGGGGTTCAAACTTACAACCCAGAGATCAAAAGTTGCATGCTCTACTGACTGGCACCGCTGTGTAACTTTTGAAAAGCTTATTGGAGTTCTTGAATTTTCGTTAATATACCACTTAAAATAATCCTAAAAAAAATAGTGGATTTCACTATATTTATTATTCACAGTACTTGCTTATAAAATTCCAGACAAAATATGCCTACCCAGTTTTCTCAAAGAAATAAAATCACAGTAGCAATGAAAAGAGAGAAAAGTGATCTCTAATAAAGTAAGGAGACACCAGTAACCCTGAACTATAATACTTGAGGAAGGGCTGAGAGATGCAGGGAAATACTCAAAAGACATCTGTGACTAAAGATCTCAAACAAATCAGGCAGAGCACAGTAGTTATCCAAGTAGATGGCAAAACCACAATTCTTGACTGAAACAATGGGAACAGGATGCCTGGGCCTTTAAAGGGAACTTCACTGAACCCCACAGAATCCTACAGGAGAACATAGGCAGTAACCACTTCAATATCAGCCACAGCAACTTCTTTCAAGACATATCTCCAAAGACAAAGGAAGGAAACAAAAACTAAAATGAACTTTTAGGACTTCATCAAGATCAAAAGCTTCTGCACAGCAAAGGAAACAGTCAAGAAAACAAAGAGGCAGGCACCTGGGTGGCTCAGTGGGTTAAGCCACTGCCTTTGGCTCAGGTCATGATCTCAGGGTCCCATGTCGGGCTCTCTGCTCAGCAGGAGGCCTGCTTCCCTCTCTCTCTCTGCCTGCCTATCCATCTACTTGTGATTTCTCTCTGTCTAATAAATACATAAAATAAAAAATAAAAAAATGAAAACAAAGAGGCAACCCACGGAATGGAAGAAGATATTTGCAAATGACAGTACAGACAAAAGGTTGATATCCAGGATCTATAAAGAACTTCTCAAACTCAACACACACAAAACAGAAAAAAAAAAAAAAAGGCAGAAAATATGAACAGACAGTTCTCCAATGAAGCACATACAAATGGCTATCAGACACATGAAAAAAATGTTCATCATCACTAGCCATCTGGGAGATTCAAATTAAAACCACATTGAGATACCACCTTACACCAGTTAGAACGGCCAAAATCAGCAAGACAGGAAACAACATGCGTTGGAGAGGATGTGGAGAAAGGGGAACCCTCTTACACTGTTGGTGGGAATGCAAGTTGGTGCAGCCACTTTGAGAACAGTGTGGAGATTCCTTAAGAAATTAAAAAAAGAGCTTCCCTATGACTCTGCAATTGCACTACTGGGTATTTACCCCAAAGATATAGATGTAGTGAAAAGAAGGGCCATCTGTACCCCAATGTTTATAGCAGCAATGACCACGGTCGCCAAACTGTGGAAAGAACCAAGATGCCCTTCAACAGACAAATGGATAAGGAAGATGTGGTCCATATACACTATGGAGTATTATGCCTCCATCAGAAAGGATGAATACCCAACTTTTGTAGCAACATGGACGGGACTGGAAGAGATTATGCTGAGTGAAATAAGTCAAGCAGAGAGAATCAAGTATCATATGGTTTCATTTATTTGTGGAGCATAACAAATAACATGGAGGACATAGGGAGATGGAGAGGAGAAGGGAGTTGAGGGAAATTGGAAGGGGAGGTGAATCATGAGAGACTATGGACTCTGAAAAGCAATCTGAGGGTTTTGAAGGGGCGGGGAGTGGGAGGTTGGGGAACCAGGTGGTGGGTATTAAGGAGAGAACGTATTGCATGGAGCACTAGGTGTGGTGCAAAAACAATGAATTCTGTTAGGCTGAAAAGAAAAAAAAAAGAATAGTCAGAGGAGGAAGGCAACACACATTTCTTTAGAGAAGCCGTGTGTCATTGTAGAAGATAAAGGAGATGGATCTTTAATTATAAGCAGTCCAGAAACTGCTGATATCTTTAAACTAGGGAGAAATGAAGGTTGAAAGATTTCACACACACACACACACACACACACACACCACTTAGTCATAATGAGCTTTGCTGTGAACCAAAGAAAGTTACTCCTTGCCTGGAACACTACTCTAGTCTCTCCCCTGAAGGAACCTCTCACAAGTAACTGGAAGAATTCACCTCATTCACAAAAGTAATAAGCAAAAAAGACCCAGCCAAGTATCTATGCAAAGTTACTTTCAGGAAAAAGAAGAAAAATGTGGGAAAAACAAGTGGCAGGTGATGAATACCCACCAGAAAAATATGGCCACTGCTCAGATAAAAATCATGACCAAATATATGGTCATGAATAAAGTCACCTAATGAATCAAAGACCTCAAAGCAGAGAACTGGAGGAGATGAAACATGAGCTGGCAGACTTAAGAAATAAATAGAAGAAAAAAAATAAATCCATCCAAGAAATCAAGTCCATATTGAGCAGCACAAACAGCCATCACTGAAATTACACCAAGGAATAGAAGAACAGGATTGAGAAAAGCAAGCAAAATATTAGATACAAACTATAGACTAAATCAATAACAAAAAACAACACAAAACAAAGAAAAAATAATTTAAAGATATAATTTTTTTTAAAACTGGGACTTAAACCTGTAAGTTAAAATAGCAGTTCATACACAAATCACAGAAAAAACAACAAAACTAAATTAATGCAAAGAGATCAGAAAACTAAAACATACCCAAGCAATAGCACTGAACTATAAAGATGAAAAACAACAATAACAACAACAAAGAATTTTGGGCATCAGGCAAAATGAGTAAGTTATCTACCAGTTTGAAGTAGACTTCCTGTTTCTTCTAAACTTCCTCTTATTTTTGGCTACCCAGGTAGACAATACACTTCCCAGTTGTCTTTGCAATTACTTAGGGTGGACACATAACTGTGTTCTGGACAACAGGATATGTGCTATAGTGAAGTATGCGATTTAAAGACAGCTGCTTTCCCTGAATTCTGCCTCTTTTTCTCTACTTCAAGCCAGAATGTAGATGTACCAGGGTCCCACCTCCAATCTTGGGGGTGAGAACAATGCCTTAGGGGATGGTGGAACAATAAGACAGAAATTGCTCCCTGGAAGATTTTATGCAGCATTTGTTCTGATAACCTAGACCAGCCAAACTGACGTGTGAAAAAAGATATAAAGTTCAATATATTTTAAATCATTGTATCGGTATCACATTCTTTCCTATACCAAATATGAAGGGAAAGAAATTAGACTGGCCTCATATTTCACAAAAATATTCAGTGCTTTAAGACAGATATGGTACTTACTATCTTGGTTGGTTTCAGGCTGCTATAGCAGAATTGCATACACTGGATGGATAACAAACAACAGGAATTTATTTCTCATAGTTGTAGTTCTGGAGACTGGGAGGTCTAAGATCAAGGTGCCAGCAGAGAGCCTGTTTCCAGGTTCACAGACAACCATTTTCTCACTGTGTCTTAATATGGCAGAAGAGGGGAAGGAGTTCCCTGGGATCTCTTTAACTCGGGCAGTAACCCCATTTATGAAATCTCCACCCTCATGATATAACCACTCCCCAGATCCCCACTTTCAAATACAATCACATTGGGGATTAGGTTTCAACATATTAATTTTGGAGGGATACAAACAAGAGCTAATCAAAAAGCTATTACAAACAATAATTTAATTTAATAAAATACCTAGGTTCAAAATTAATATAAAAATAATTCCACCTACAACTTTGATATACATGCTTCTATCAAACCAAACCTCACACACACACACAAACACACATGAAAGTTTGGATAAAATAAAATAATGGGTTTGAAAGCATTAGAAACTCTCCAGGCAGCAGAACTTGAAAGGTAAAGCTCTCCAAGAGTCAAGAAGTACTGAGATAAGTTTAACATTGTATTCTGCTCTTCTGAATGCATTTGCTGATTTGCAAGCGTCTAGCATCTGAGAATTCAGATTGGTTAGAGGATTGGTTTCCTCTAAGGCCCCTCTGTTTGGCTTGTAGATGTCCCTCTTCTCCCCATGTCTTTTTTTTTTTTTAATATTTTATTTATTTTTTGACAGAGAGAGAGAGAGACAGCAAGAGAGGGAACACAAACAGAGGGAGTGGAAAAGCAGGCTTCCCATGAGCAGGAAGTCTGATGCGGGACTTGATCCCAGGACCCCAGGATCATGACCTGAGCTGAAGGCAGTTGCTTAATGACTGAGCCACCCAGGAACCCCTCCCTGTGTCTTCACATGGTCTGCGCTCTATGCATGTCTGTGCCCTAGTCTCCTCTTTTTAAAGTACACCAGTCACATTGGATTAGGGCCTACCACAATGACCTCGTTTTAATTTAATTACCTCTTTCAAGATCTCATCTACAAACACAGTCACATTCTGAGGTACTGCCAATTAGAACATATGAATTTGGGAAAGACACAATTTAGCGAATAAAAGATACTAAGAAATAGAACAAAACTTGGGTAGCTTGCTGATGCTATCTATACCTCAAGGAAGGCCTATCAAGGAGGTGAAATTTTAGTAAACATGACAAGCATTTAGTTAGGGCTCCCAAAAGATTTCTTCCTACAGTCAAACTGGAAGTGGATTAGCCTTCATGTATACTGGAATCCATCTTCAAACCAGCTCCATCCCAGACTATACCGAGGTGAACTGCCTGTCAGAAGCAGCTGCAAATCTTCTCTGAAGAAAAGGACAGCATTTAGACTCTCAAATTATCTTGAAAAATTTTAATATTTGCCATTTGATCAAAAATTACAAAGTATAAGAGGAATAGAAACAAACAGCTGAAAACCAAGAAGAAAAGATTCAGTTGCTGTTCAAATACTGGAGATCCAGAGTTCTGTTCTAGATGTACTATGCCAGTTTTCAAAAGGGCCTCAAAAATAACCAATAGTTTTGGAAGTAAACTAACCACTTCTTTTTTTTTTTTTTTTTTTTTAAGATTTTAATTTTTTTACAGAGATCAAAAGGAGGGAAGAGGGGCGGGCGGGGGGGGGGGGGGGGGGGAGCAGGATTCCTGCCGAGCAGAGAGCCTGATGCAGGGCTCAATCCCAGGACCCTGGGATCATGACCTGAGCCAAAGGCAGAAGCTTAACACACTGAGCCACCCAGGCACCCCAAACTAACCACTTCTTGAAACAAAACCTAACCATTATTAAAGGAAGACATTAAAATAAATACACTCAACAATGTAAAACACATGATGAATGGTATATAATATAAAATTACTCAACATGCCATAAAGCAGAAAACTGTGGCCCATAAAAGAAAAAGTACTGAAAAACACACAATCAAAAATGACAGTGATGATGAAACCAGAAAACAAGAGTGTTAAGACAGCCACTACAACTATGTTTAAGTATTTAAAGCAAAATACACATACAATAAGAAAGAAATTCTATGAGGTTATGAGGTCTAGAGATAATGCCAAAGATAGGAACAAAGTTATCATAAATAAATTGCTAAAAATTAGTGATCAAGAAAATATTTCAAAAGCAACCAGAAAAAAATGATGAACAGAAGAACAAAAATGAAATTAACTAAAGACTTCTTATTAAAAACTATGGAAACTAGAAGAAGAGGGTGAAACAACATCTTTAAACTACTAAAAAAAAACAAAGCAAAACAAAACAACTTGTCAAGTTAGAATTCTGCATTTAATAAAGAATCCTCCAAAATAAAGATGAAATAAACATATATTTTTAAAGACATCTTCAAGGGGTGCCTGGGTGGCTCAGTGGGTTGAGCCTCTACCTTTGGCTCAGGTCATGGTCTCAGGGTCCTGGGATTGAGCCCCGCATCGGGCTTTCTGCTCAGCAAGGAGCCTGCTTCCCCCCTCTTTCTGCCTGCCTCTCTGCCTGCTTGTGATCTCTGTCTGTCAAATAAATTAAAAAAGTATTTTTTTTAAAAACAGACATCTTCAAAATTGAGAGAATTTATCACTAGGCTGTTTACATTGAGGAGAAAAATAATACCAGATGGCAAGTTGGATCTACACAAAAGAACAAAAATTACAAAAATGGTAAAGATGTGGATAAATGTAAAACTTCACCTCATTTTTAAAATTCTTTAAAAGATACCTGTCCATTTAAGTCAAAACTATAATAATGTATTGTGGAATGTATATCCTATATGTAAAACCATATAAGGGTATCTGGGTGGCTCAGTCAGTTAAGCATCTGAGTTTGGCTTAGATCATGATCTCAGGGTCCTGGGATTGAGCCCCTCATGGTTGGGCCCTGCACTCAGCAGGGAGTCTGCTTGAGATTCTCTCTATCCTTCTTCCCTTTGCCCTGCCTCTCTCCTCCTACCCCTGCTCTCTCACGTACATGCTCGCTCTCTCTCTCTCTAAGTAAATAAATATTTTTAAAAATCAAAGATTAAGAAGAGGTATTTAAGGAAGTAAGACCTCTGAAAAGGTGAAAAGTGTAGGATAGAACACACGGACAAAGGACGGAATCGAACAAGAGGTGGGATACTGAAACAAAAACGAAACTAGAACAAATGGGTGCAAATGAAAAGAATGTTGTAGGTTGTCTGGGTGCCTGAGCTTTCATCTCAGTCATGATCTCAGGGTCCTGGGATCAAGTCCCGCATCAGACTCTGGTCAGTGGGGAGCCTGCTTCCCCCTCTCTCTCTGTCTGCCTTTCTGCCTACTTGTGATTTCTGCCTGTCAAATAAATAAATAAATAAATAAAAATTCAAAAAATAAATAATAAATAAAATATAAAATAAATAAAAAATTTTTTTAAAAAAAATTTTTTTAATTTAAAAAAGGAAAAATGAATGTTGTAGAAGCTAAAGGTAAAAGTTATGGAATTACTGGATCTTTTTTTTTTTTTTTTTTTTGCATAGCAGAATTTTTGAAAAACCAAAGTTATACTTTTCAAAGAGTCTTAAGCTATTATGGCCTATCTGTGAATGGAAGAGAGAGAACTCCTGGAGGATTCCCTAGTAGTGTTGAGAACACAGTTAAACGAAACACCATAAAGCTGAAGGGACTCTGTGGTTTCCTCCACAAGTACTTAATGTACTACAGGTGACAGGAGGACAGGAATGACTGGCTATAGTTTGGTACTAGTTTGGTGCTGGCCTTCTTTCGGATCAGCACAACAAAAAACAGGAAGTAATACTATTGAGGATAAGAGAGAGAGAGACAAAATGAAGGAGAGGATTGCAGGGTACAGGATAAATACAGAAAAAAAGTGGGGGAAGCCAAAAGTGAACTAATATATTGGGAGAAATTGGAAAGGGACTGAGAGAACTGATATAGTCAAAAAAGCATTGAGAGTTGGAGACACAGAGAATACAACCTCCCCTAATATCTGCAGGGAATTGGCAAGCATACAAATGGACCTACTTATAAATTTAAGGGTAATATGAATTGCCCAATGTTACAAGTGTTCTTTGGCCTCCATGGGCAACCATCATGAACACTGTGCTAATTCGGGAGTATCTCCAGAATCATGAATTGGAATGTGAAGAAAAGGTGGGATTGGCTTAGGACCCTCTCTTTGCATGGTGATGAAGTGTGTAAGAGGCTAAAACTAGTTGCTAACATTTGGTAGAACTGTTGCTTGTGATAATCTGGAAGACAGATCATACATTAAATGAACTTACAGCCCTAGGAAAAAAAGACTGGAAAATGGAAAGAGAGTAGCAAGACTTAGTTGCTTTAGGTATGTTTGCCAAGTGTTATAGGTTAGATTGTGTAACCCCCTTCCATAACCAAAAAAGATTCTTTTGATTTCTCACCCAAATACTTCAGAATGTGACTTTATATTGAAGATACAGATAATCAAGTTAAAATGAGGCCATTAGGGTGAACTCTGTCCAATGTAATTGCACCAAAATTAAAAAGGGAAATTTGGCACAGAGGCACACACACAGGGAAACACCCATATTGAAGGTGAAGATGGGGATTGGGTGATGCATCCACAAGCCAAGGACACCAAAGATTGACAACTATCCACCAGAAGCTAGGAAAAAGGCTTGGAATATTGTCCCTCACAGCCCTCAGAAGGGACCAATGCTGCTGACACTTTGAACTTGGACTTCTGGCCTCTGGATCTGGGAGACAATACACTTTTGTTTATTTAAGTCACTCAACTTGTAATACTTTGTTATTACAAGGATCAAATCAAGAGTATGGCCATCACATTCATAATTAAATTTTCTGAATAGGTTAAGAAGTCCCAAAGCAAAGTTTTAATACCAATATATCTTTCTGTTTTATGAAATGGCTTACAAAAAATTAATTTAGAGCTTGGTTCTCCATCACCTGAAAAATGTAGAGACAGCTCAAAGAATGCTCAGCTTTCCTCATACCCACAACTTAGATTTGAAGGACAGGCATCCAATTCATCACAAATGGGTAATTCAGTGAATGATAGCAAAAAGAAAGGTTGGTATTTTTATATACAGTATAAGTTTCAAATGAGGTATTTATCTAAGGAATCAAAATGATTACAAAATAATTTCTGTGAGACAGTCTCTCTGTTTTGTTCTCAATTGTATTCTCAGCACCTAACCCAGAGGACCTAGACTAGAAGCTGCTCAACAAATATTTGCTGATAACAAAAATAAATGATGAATGGGCGCCTGGGTGGCTCAATGGATTAAAGCCGCTGCCTTCGGCTCAGGTCATGGTCTCAGGGTCCTGGGATCAAGTCCCACATCGGGCTCTCTGCTCAGCAGAGAGCCTGCTTCCTCCTCTCTCTCTCTCTCTCTCTCTGCCTGCCTCTCCATCTACTTGTGATCTCTCTCTGTCAAATAAATAAATAAAATCTTTAAAAAAAAAAAAAAAAAGAATAAATGATGAAAGAGGAACCAGAAGAAGTTGGGCTTTTCTCTGCTTGTTCATCCTGGTCCCACGATGCTGAAAGAAGTGGAAAATGAGGAAACCCCCTTAAGCAGTATTCTCAAAGGGAACTGAATTTCACTGAGGGTAAGAAGATAAAGGGAGACTTTGAGAAATTTGTATAAGACTGTATAGGGGTTCTTTGGCCCAGTCACCCACAGGCAGACTTGCCATTGATTTATCACTATCTCCCTAGCTTACTTCTCCCAGAACTAGTACTGTAATCCCAACTTTTATTTTTCAGTAGATGATGGTATTTCTCTTTTTTTACCAAGAGTATTGAAACCATTCAACATAAGCATTATCATCAAATCCAGTCATTTTAGTCTCTAAGTTGTGAAGAATATTGAGACTTTCTAGTATCCATATCACAGATGAAGACACAGCCTCACCTTTAAGGCTACATATCTGGGCTTCTACCTGTTTGCCAAGAGGACATTTTTGTATATGTATATGTATATGTATTATCATGTATAGTACATTTATATTTAGTATATGTTCTAGCTGAATTGGAAGTCAGTGTCTTGACCCTTCACCTTGCTCTCCCATCCCCATCATCTGCTTCTTCAGACCAAGAACTCTTTCTGAAAACCTTGACATAAATACTTCCAAGTGTAGAAAACCCCCCAATTTTTTGACTCTGGATACTAGATTAAAAACATCAATTCTGGTGATGTGTCTTAAGGAGGGCAGAGATTGCATGGAACACTGGGTGTTATATACAAACAATGAATCATGAACACTACATCAAAAACTAATGACATAAAAAAAAAAAAAAACTAATGATGTACTGTATGGTAACTAATATTACACAATAAAAATAAAGAGATAAAGTTTAAAAAAAATTAAAAAGCTTCAAGTGTCCATGGGCACTACCATTATGTAATGCATAGGAAAGGTAACAAAGGCATTAGAACTTAGTTAAAATCATTCCACAATCCAGGCCCATTATAGAACTATACCTCTAAGTTCCTACTCTTTCGCCTGTTATTAGCAAACATCCTTGTTCACATTCACTTTTTTGATGTGCACCTTTCTTATGAGGTCTCTAATAACATTCTAGTTCTTCTAAGGCCATGAGAATATTTCAGAAATAGTATTTTCTATAATGTGTTCCTGCTCATACATTCACCCAGATGACCCCTGTTCACATCTATCCCATGATAGTTAGGTGAAATGGGTTTGTGCTTCTACTTCTAGTTCAAAGAAATCCAAAGTCATCTCCAAGATTTCTACAAATTCCCAAGACTTATGTTTTTATGATTTCTTCTGCTCAGTTCTACATTATATTAATCCAGAATTAAATCCAGCTTCATTCAATAGAAAGGCCTCTATTCACATAAAACATAGATTTTTCTGAATATGTAGGAAACACAAGGAAGGACCACAGCCTACACCACAGAGCAAATACCTTAGAACTCCTTATTATCAACCAACCCTCTTCTCCAGAGTCTTTTCTGGCCATCTCACCACCAGGGATTGTTCTGTTCCCCCTCAACATACTCAGCACCTAACTCCATGCATTTCCATAAACTCCCCAGAAACCCAGACCCCAGAGGTTTCACTGTCTACCTCCAATGTGTTTTTCCAGACAACTACTGTTTCTTCCTTAAGAGGAATTCTGATGCAAATCATTATGGTTAGGATCCATGTTGGTTTCTGGAAATTGTTTATTAATTGTAGTCTGTTTTCCTTTGTTTTTTGAATGAGGAAACCAAGGCTCAGGGATCTTAAGTGCCTTGCTTATTTTAGCTCTAAGAATAGTGTTTACACAGACTATCTGATGCAGAATCACTGGGTGGTTGGATTTCTTTCTTTTTTTTTTTTTTTTTTGAATGCTGAATTTGGGACTCCACCTTTGATCTACTGAACAAGACTCCCAAATAATTTTTAGGCACACAAAATCACTATAACTTAAGGACTGGAGGGGCAGGAGATACTTAATGTTGTTATAAATTTAATATAAATCTAAGCTTAAGAATGACAGTGTGGATTCATTTAGCACCCAAAAAGATTTTAGACAACTTTGACACAGGACAAAGTAAATACTAGTGTCATTTTGGTGGAAAGAACACCAGACTAGCAGTCAAGGCTAATTGTGTGACCTTGAGCAAGTTACTTAACATCTCTGGATCTCAGGTTCCTGGGGGAAAATACTGCTTTCCCTACTTAACTCCAAGGACTAGGAGAAGGATAGAATGAGATCACGTTTGTGAAAACACTTGTGGGAGGAGGGGAAAATAAATAGCTCTCTACAACTGCTAGGTATTATTTCAAAGTCCTACTTGGGCCTGGAAAATATCAATCTTCTGCATGTTACCAGTATGCTAGTAAGGAAGCCTGTGGAGTTTTTCAAGAAGCTAGTAGGATCCAAGTTAGGCAGCTCATTGCTCAGGCTGAGTAGCCAGAGAGGGGAATTCTTGATTCAGAGCAGCATCTGTTAGTGATTACGGTTTCAGAGGCATGTGTCTGAACTGAAGGCATGCTACAGAATTGGTCATAGCAGCAGTCCCAACGGTAAAACAGATTCCATCTTTAAAGTGGATATGAAAGGTAAACATGAAAGCATTATGCTACAATCACCTGGAGTAAAACAGTGCTTGTTTAACATTCCCCACAACCTGCTCACAAACACACACAAAGGAAAACAACGATAGACAAAGGGTTATGTGAAAGAAAGAGAGCCTGAGGAAACAATTACAACCATCAAACTCAGAAGAGCTCACTTGCACTCTGCTAATTGCTCAATATATTTGTGGAGTGGGCCTCTTTGGCATCCATTCCCTGACATGTTCTTCCTTCAAAACTCAAGTTTGTTCAATTTGGATCCTTGGCAGAAAAAAAATCCCTCATCCAAAAATCACTATGAATTCTGTCAGAGATCTGACTATAGTTAAAGAAAGTAAATTTATTATAACTCAGAAGATATGATGGACTCGGAACAAAGACCAAAGTCCTGGGCCCAGAGGGGAAAACAGTAATCCTAGGATTTCCAGGTGGGCCAGGTGAGTGAGAAGTTCTGAACATGACCGGGGTGGAAGAAGGGTAGAGGCAGAATGAGACCCCAGGGATTTTGTTAGAGTGTTTTTGTGAAAGTGTGCATTTTCTATCTATAAAAGGGAATGTATGTGTATGCTCAAGTTGAACTTAGCCTAGAGAAGAGTACCTTTCAAAATTTAAAGAAAAAATCAAGACTAGAAGTATAAGGTAGGTCAGAATTTACTGGTAAATTTACTGGTTGAGTGTACATAAGTCAAAAACACGATGTCCTGCACCAGGGGAGAATCCTGGTTTTAATGAAGAATACCTAGAAGATACTTGGAAAATCAGCAACTCGAATAGGTTGGCTGGTTTAAGTTCCATCTTTCTAGAAGCACTTGAAGAGAAAGCAGGGAGAGCTATGCCTATGCCCAAAGCAAGGGACCAGTAGGAGAAAAGAGAGGCAAAAGCTGACTCCATGTGCATGACTCCATGTACACGTATCCAAGGATAATCTTAGCACAAGAAAGTTCCTCTAGTAAAGCAGAGCACTGGGCCTGTGGGCCACATTCACTGAGGCCAGAGGAGGAACAAAGGAGATGAACTATATTCATCTCTATTTGGTTAGAAGTTTGCTCGCCTGTTTGTTTGTTATCCATATGGAAATGAATGGTCACCTCATAAACTAAGTCTAGCCACAAATCCCTTAAATCCATCTTATAGAAACTACTTTTCAGGGCATGAAACAGACTAAGAAGAAAATAAAATCTTTCAGTAGAAAGGTCATTAAACTAAGAGTGAAGAGGCTTGGGTTCTAGTCTGTTTTTTTCAGTTACTGGCTGAGGTGGCATTTCAAGACCTCTCTATGTAATCTACTGGAAGCCTGCAGTGAGGGACAGCGCAGGGTGGGGAGATGTGGAAAGATGATCTTCAAGGTCCCTTCCAGTGAAAACAGTCTATGATTCCAGTTAGCATATAATATAATTGAGGAAGCCTGAAAGGTTATATATCAAAACATGACTAGAGGATACCTCAGGGGAATGGGATTAGCACAGGAGTAGAGAGACAAAAGAAAATAATTGAAGAACACTTTCAGTGAGGAAAAAATGCAAAGGCAGGAGGCATTTGTAAGCGAAATATTAAACAAGAAAAGTTTCAGTTAGCATATAAAATAATAGAGAAAGTCTGGAAAGCCATATATCAAAACATTACTAGTAGTCAGAGTCTGAGCATGAAGCAGAAAGAGACTTGGGAGAGCCAACAGTGTGAATATTTTATTTGCCCTCTCTCTCTCTCTCCTGCCCTTGTTGGAAAATCCATCGTAGAGCCACTAGATCCACTCAGTTCCTTCTAATTGCTCTTTAACCTTTGGACCCAAGCCTCCATGCCCAGTGACAGGAGGAAGGACATATAGTTGGTGTTACCTGGGAAAGTGCTCTGCAGCCTCCTGTACAATATACCATCTGATTTTCTGGCACAGTTTGAAGAAAGCTGAGCTTGTCTTTCATCCTGTACTGATACTGCTATTTTCCCCAAAGGTTTTAACTTCATTACTGTAGCTTCTTATGTCATCCTAGTTCCTCTCTTTGTCCCCATAAGCTTCAGGGTCTACAAGTCTATCACATAAGCTATATAGAAGCCAAAAGAAGGGCATGCAATCAAACTGTTTTCAGAAGTTTTCCATGGTTATAAGTGACCCTGTCAACAGGGTCCCAAACTCATCATGTGTCTGTTTCTGGTAGAGGATCTGGTTGTCTTCATGTAGCTGATGATTTTTATTGGTGCAGTTCATTGGAACTGCCCTGCTGATCTTCACCAAATTATAAATTTGCAGGGTTCCAATGAAATGTATGAACCCCAGATTGATTACTCTGTTGAGTCATCAAGATCAAACCAAGTCAGCTGTTGAAGGACCCAAGCAAAACTCTCTGTTATTCCAAAGAGAGAAGCAGAATAAGTCCTTGGAAATAAAAAAAAAAAAATTAAAGTGTTGCTAAATCACCACCAAGGACTTTTAACATTATCCTTATACTATGAAAGATATGGCCAGTGTCTAATTCCAAACTTACAATATGACGTTTTCTTACCTCAGTACCAAGCTTCAGAATGTGTTAGATTGAAAAGCAATGGATAGCATCAAAGCTAAAAGATAAGAAAAGAATCAAGTGAGTAAGATAGCCAAAACCTCTAAAGGTAGTGGACCTTCTCCTGTGGCTTGAAAAGGCAAAGGATAAAGGTGTGTGAAAAAACACACCTCCCAGTTCTTCTAATACCCAACTTTTGGTTTTCAACCAGTTTCCCACCTTAGTTTTTCCCTTATTCAAGGAATTATGATTACAAAAAAAATTATTGGGGGGTAGGGTAAAATAATGGCTATACAGTTGACTTTTCTATAATCCTTGTTGTTTTGTTTTGTTTATTTATTTTTTGGGTTTTTTTTAACTTGTTTATTTATTAGGAGGAGTGTGTGGTAGTGAGGGCCAGAGGGTGAGAGAGAGAGAGTCACAAGCAGACTCCATGCTGAGCATGGAGCCCGATTCAGGGCTCAATCCCATGACCATGAGATCATGATCTGTGCTGAAACCAAGAGTCCGTGCTCAACCCACTGAGCCACCCAGGCACCCCTGTAATCCTTGTTTTTATTTTCCTTTGATCTCATATTCCTATTCCATGAAACGAGCAGTTTACTTCTATTATCATCTCGCTTGTCAAAGTAACTTTCAATTCTATTAACTTATAGGTGATCCTGAAATCTATAAATCATAAAATACCATCTGATAAATAAGACTAAATACAGAAAGTTGGCTCGCTGAGGTGATTACTACTCCTTTTGCCATTTCCCCTTAAGAAATGAAAAGCTCCACCTTGGGAAGGTGGTTCTGTCTTATTTTCTCTGGATATGAGTTCTGAACTTGAGTATGAGAAAGGTGTTTCTCACCTTTTTCCCTACCTACCTCAAACTTAACAGACAAGGCTGTGATTTTCTTATGAAATTAAATGTTTGTAACTTCTATTAAAATAGTGTTAGTAATTGCCCTTGGGTAAATGGACATGCAGACAGGTCACTGAAATTTACTTGTGTAGATATATATTAGTAAGTAATTATAGTAGGATGATTCCTAATTTGGAAAAAGGCTTAAATATGATTAATAGATAAGAATTTCTGGATGTTATTTCCCTAATAAAGGAAACGTACCTGGAAAGTGAGATTCATGTTCTACATTCTACTACATTTTAAAACTACTTAGAAGTTGGTTTAAATGCTGTCCCTGTGAACTGCAAGGGAAATATTTGGCCCAATTATTACCTCATAGTTACCTCACATGACAGAGTCAATTGACAGAGTCAATGCCTCAGTTAGTCCACACTGGAAATGAGCAATTTTCCCAATAAACAAGTCTCTGATGTTTTTCTGAAATGAAAAAAAAGTTTTAAATGAGGCATAAGAGGATCATCATATCTAAGAGGCTATGAATAAGATACCATGAAAAGATGTAGGAAAAATGGTGGAGTAGGTAGTGTAAGTAATAAAATAAGCAAATATCTTATTCATAGCCTCTTAGATATGATGATCCTCTTATGCCTCATTTAAAACTTCATTACCTTGGAAGCCCAAAGTGTGAGAATAAATAAAAAAGACAAGGTGAGCTTTCTAGGCCACACCAAAGCTAATTCTGTGTCTAATGTATCATATGTGGTTGATTAAAAGGAGAAATAATTTTAAAATATTAATCCCTAAGCTTATCAAGTCCAGAATAATAATTAAATAAACCTTCTGATAACACTAAAAGGAGGAATATGATGAAGCCCGTGTAGCTGAGCGCTGTCCTTATCTAACTCTGTTTTCCTTTTCACAGGGTCACAGAACGCACAGAGGCAGAAACTAATAGCCTCCTTCTGGAGCCTAATTATTTGTTCTCAGAAACTCAAACCACTTCACTATACCCAAGAAGGCCAGAAAGTTTGCAGGTAGAGCTGAGCCAGAGAGTCTGGTTTAGTTACATGAGCCAAAACATGAGTCGACCCATTTGAGCTGACTAGACACAAGCAAAGGAAAATACAAAACTTCATATACGTGTGTGTGTACGTGTTGGTCTGTGCCGTGTTTGAGCAAATGGTCACTGGGGCTGACAGGGAGTAATAACAGAGTATTTTCACTGGCTTGTCTTTTCTTTGGCTCATCTTTATTACTGGAGGCAGGGCAGCAGTGCTAAATCTTGGCTTACTTTAATTTGCCTACTTCATTTCTTGACAAGCAAGAATAGAAAGTGCAGTGGTGTTTGTTATTTCTGCAACTGATAAAACTCTTCAAGAGTTTCCCCACCCCCATTAAAGCATCCTTCTTCTAAATGCAAATATGCTTCCAAGATTTTGTGTAGTGTTGAGGTAAGAGAGAAAGTTGTTCATTTATTCAAAAAATGTTTGACCTTCCATTTACATGAAACTGTGCTAGGCACTGTAAAAAATAAAATACACAAATAAAGCAAGTATAATACACAAAGTTTTAGAACTAACTGTAGGGTAAGAAAATGTTAGTAACACAGAGCTCCTTTTCAAAAAGCATGATACAAATCTCTTTCAATATAGATTGACCTAGATACAAGGATATCTAAGTATAGGCATAGATACAGATAAACAGATACAAAGACAGCTATAAAGAACTAACTCTCCCTGCTGTGTAAGGATCTTCTTTCTCCATCCCAATTTAGAACCTTCTACCCATGCAGGTCTGGCCCTAGACAAAATAGTGAAGTGGGTGGCCTTCACCTTCAGGCTTCCCAACAATCTCATAGGTTTTCTGTTCTTTCAGGGTCCATTTTGCTCATGATTACTCTAACTACTCTACTCTAGGACTTGCCCTCACTCAATGGCCCACAGAGGTCCTCAAAAATTCTTTCTCTCTAGTTCCACTTCCCAAGTCTGGAGCTCTCTGAGGATGACCATTCAGAAGCACCAGTTTTGCTAGATTACCAGCAGGCAGCATAGTATACAAATTGTACAGAATGGTCCTGAGTTGAGTTCAACAAATTTGTGGAATCCTGGTTCAAATACTTACCAGTTCTGTGATCTTGAAAAGCTTACTTAACTCATGTCTCAGTTTCCTTTTAGGTAAGACTGGATAAAGGAGGATGGTGGCTAATAGCATATGTCATCTAATCTATGATGCCTTCTCTCTTCTCAGCTTCACCATGATTTTACACATCACTAGGACAGAAAAGAATGTTCTAAATTATGCATGTAAGATGCTTTTGATTGAAATATACAACCAAATTCTTGGGACCCTGGTGGCTCAGTTGGTAAAGCGACTGCTTTGGCTCAAGTCATGATCGTGGAGTCCCAGGATTGAGTCCTGCATTAGGCTCCCTGCTCAGCAAATAAATAAATAAAATCTTTTTTAAAAAAGATACAACCAGATTCCAGAGTGTTAAAATTTGAAAAAAATGTATATCCTAAAAGTGATTAAATACAATAATATCTACCTCATAAGTTTATTCTCAGTATTAACTAAGGTAACCAATACAGTGTGCTTACCACAATTCCAGACACAAATTAAGCACTTGAATGTTAGCTAATACTACTGAGTTTCTCCAGCCAGACATACATTATCTTAACAAGGGCTCTTTAAATATGACACGTTGAAGAGGAGAAGCAAGATGCTGGAGGAGTATAAGACCTAATATCATCAGGTCCCAGGAGTTCAACTAGATAGTTATCAAACTATTCTGAACACATACATGCTCAAGAGGAGATCAAAGAGAAGAATAGCAGCAATTCTAGGAAAAGAAAAGCAACCACTTTCTGGAAGGTAGGACGTGAGCAGAAGTGAATCCAAGGTGACACACAGGAAGATAGACTGCGGGGGGTGGGGGCAGCCCCCAGCAAGTGGTAGAGCAGTGAAGCACAAAATCAGAACTTTTAGAAGTCTGCTCCACTGAGGGACATCACTCCAGAGGTTAAGTGGGGGTGAACAATGTTGTCTCAGTGACCAGAAGGGTCACAGAAAGACCAGGGGTGTCTGAGTGTGGCAGAGTTGCCAGGTATCTGAGTGGGGAAGCTGGCTGCAGAGACGGAGCCAAGGTAGGGACTCTGAGCTCAGGGCTACTTGAAACCATGATCGAAGGCACAGTCAGGCCACTGGTCTTTGAGCAGGGACCCCACAAGTGGCAGATCCAAGGAGACCCCCTCCTTCCTCCTCCAAGAAGATCAGCATGGGAGCTTGTGGCAGGAGTCTGCTGGGCTTAGAAGCTCCAGACAGGATCATGTGCCATAGATAGAAACACTTAGTCACAGACTGGGTGAGCATGGAGTGAATCCAGAGACCAGGAGACAGGTATGATTGACTGCTTTTCTCTGAGGGTACCCTGAGGAGTGACACCCCGAGCTCTTGGCTCCTCTGGTGCCAGAGATTGGGATACTGCCATTTTCATTCCCATCCTCCAAAGCTGTACGGAAAGCATTCAGGGAACAAAAGCTATGAAGAGCAATTGGCAAGAGTGGTGCAATTCCACCTTGGGCAAAGATATTTGAGAATCAATGCAACAGTCTCAGCCACCAGATCAATAAGAACATCCAGCCAAGAACAAGTTCACCAATCAATGAGAACTGCAAAACCTCAGAAATAGGGGAATACAGCATATGGAATTCACGACTTTTTCCCCATGATTCTTTAGCATTTCAAAGTTAAATTTTTTATTCAATTTTTTCTTACTGTTTTTATTCTTTCTTTTCTATTTTAGTGTTTTTTAACTATTTTATCTTATTAATGTTTTTTAAAAAATATTTTTTAATTTTCATTGTTATAGTCATATTCTATCCCTTCAATGTATTTAGCTTTATTTTTTATATACATTTAGGTTTTTCTTTCTTTAAAATTTTGGGATAGAGTTTCTTATAACAGATCAAAATATACCCTAAATCTAGCACACAGCTTTGTTCTAGTCTCCAGCCTGATGACATTCTTTCCTTTTTTTTTTTTTCTTTTTTCAACCTACTTCTTATCAATCCTTTTTTAGTATCTTCAATTTTCACATTTACAGTCAAATTCCATCCCTTCATCATGTTGACCCTTATTTATGTATATATATAACTTTTCCTTTCATTAAGATTTTGGGAGGCTATTTCTTCTAACAGACCAAAATACACCCAAAATCAAGCATTTGGCTCTGGTTTTTTCCTTTTTTCCTCCTTTCTTTTCCTAGTTTCAGGTCTCTTCTAATTTGTTTAGCATATATTTTTCTGGGGTGGTTGCTACCTTTATAGTATTTTGTTCTCTCATTCATCTATTCTTCTTACCTGGATAAAGTAAAAAGGCTGAAAAACTCACCACCAAAAAAAAAAAAAAAAAGAACAAGAGGGGAAACCTATCCTAATCAATACGGTCATTAATAAGATGTCAGATCTAGAGTTCAGAATGACAATTATCAACGTGCTGGCTGGGCTCAAAAAAAGCATTGACGATACTAGAGAATTCCTTTCTGAAGAAATAAAATCTCTTTCTGAAGAAATAAAAGAGCTAAAATACAACCAGTTGCAATCAGAAAAGCTATTAATGAGGTGTGGTAAAAAATGGAGGCTCTTACTCCTAGGATAAATGAGTCAGAAGAGAAAATTAGTGATATAGAAAAACAAATGATGGAGAATAAAGAATCTGAGCAAAAGAGAGATAAACAACTACTGGACCATGAGGGGAGACTTGAGAGATAAGAGATACCATAAGATAAAACAATATTAAAATAATTGGAGTCACAGAAGAAGAAGAAAGAGAGAGGGGGGCAGAAGGTATATTGGAGCAAATTATAGCAAAGAATTTCCCTAACTTGACAAAGAGAACAAGCATCAAAATCCAGGAGGCACAGAGAACCACCACCCAAAATCAATAAAAATAGGTCCAAACCCCATCATCTAATATTAAAACTTACAAGTCACAGTGACAAAGAAAAAATCCTGAAAGTAGCTTGGGACAAGAGGTCTGTGGCATACAATGGTAGAAATATTAGATTGGCCACAGACCTATCCACAGAGACCTAGCAAGCCAGAAAGAACTGGCATGATATATTCAGAACACATAATGAGAAAAATATGTAGCCAAGAATACTATATCCAGCTGGCTGTCATTGAAAACAGGAGAGATAAAGAGCTTCCAGGACAAGCAAAAACGAAAAGAATTTGTAAACACAAAACCAGCCCTACAGGAAATATTGAAAGGGGTCCTCTCAGCAAAGAAAGAGCCTAAAAGTAACAGACCAGAGAGGAACAGAGACAATATACAGGAACAGTCACCTTACAGGCAATACAATGGCACTAAATTCATATCTTTCAGTAGTTACCCTGAATGTAAATGGGCTAAATTCCCCAATCAAATGACAAAGGATATCAGGGTGGGTTAAAAAAAAAATAAGACCCATTGATATGCTGTCCATAAGAGACTCATTTTAGACTCAAAGACATCTTCAGATTCAAAGTGAGGGGATGGACGCCTGGGTGGCTCAGTGAGTTAAGCCGCTGCCTTCGGCTCGGGTCATGATCTCAGGGTCCTGGGATCAAGTCCCGCATCGGGCTCTCTGCTCAGCAGGGAGTCTGCTTCCCTCTCTCTCTCTGCCTGCCTCTCAGTCTACTTGTGATTTCTCTCTGTCAAATAAATAAATAAAATCTTTAAAAAAAAAAAAAAAACAAAGTGAGGGGATGGAAAACAATTTGTCATGCTAATGGACATCAAAAGAAAGCTGGAGTGGCAATCTTTATATCTGATAAGTTAAATTTTAAGCCAAAGACTATAATGAGAGAGGAGGAAGGTCACTATACTGTTCTTAAAAGGTCTATCCAACAAGAAGATTGAAATAATTTTAAATATCTATGCCCCTAACATGGGAGCAGCCAACTATATAAACCAACGAATAACAAAATCAAAGAGACACATCAACAATAATACAATAGTAGTAGGGGATTTTAACACCCTCATCACTAAAATGGACAGATCATCTAAGCAAAAGATCAACAAGGAAATAAAGTCTTTAAATGACACACTGGACCAGATAGAATCTCAGATGAATTCAAAACATTCCATCCCAAAGCCATAGAATATACATTCTTCTCTAGGGCACATGAATCATACTCCACATTTTAGTGCACATGAATCATAGATCTCATCCTGGTTCACAAATCAAGTCTCAACCAGTACCAAAAGATTTGGATCATTCCCTACATATGTTCAGACCACAATGCTCTGAAACTAGAACTCGACCACAAAAGGAAAGTTGGAAAGAACTCAAATACATGGAGGCTAAAGAGCATCCTACTAAAGAATGAATGGGTCAACCAGGAAATTAAAGAGGAATTTTAAAAATTCCTGGAAGCAAATGAAAATGAAAGCACAACTGTTCAAAATCTTTGGGACATAGCAAAGGCAGACCTGAGAGGAAAGTATATAGCACTACAAGCCTTTCTCAAGAAACAAGAAAGGTCTCAAGTACACAACCTAGCCCTACACCTAAAGGAGCTAGAGATAGAACAGCAAAGAAAACCTGAACCCAGCAGGAGAAGAAAAAACAATGAACTAGAAACTAAAAGGACACTAGAACAAATCAACACCCAAAGGAGCTGGTTCTTTGAAAGAATTAATAAGATCGATAAGCCCCTGGCCAGACTTATCCAAAAGAAAAGAGAAAGGACCCAAATTAATAAAATCATGAATAAAAGAGAAGGGATCACAACCAACACCAAAAAAATAAAAATTATAAGAACATATTATGAGCAATTATATGCCAGCAAATCTGACAATCTGGAAGAAATGGGTGCATCCCTAGAGACATATAAACTCCTAAAACTGAACCAGGAAGAAACAGAAAACCTGAACCACAACCAGTAAGGAGATTGAAGCAGTCATCAAAAATGTTCCAACATGGGGCACCTGGGTGGCTCAGTGGGTTAAGCCTCTGCCTTCAGCTCAGGTCATGATCTCAGGGTCCTGGGATCAAGCCCTGCATCGGGCTCTCTGCTCAGTGGGGAGCCTGTGTCCCTCCCCTCTCTGTCTGCCTCTCTGCCTCCTTGTGACCTCTCTCTCTACGTCAAATAAATAAAATCTTAAAAAAAAAAAAAATGTCCCTACAAACAAGAGCCCAGGGCCAGACGGCTTCCCAGGGAAATTCTACCAAACATGTAAAGAAGAATTAATACCTAGTTTCCTGAAACTGTTCCAAAATATAGAAATGGAAGGGAAACTTCCAAACTCTCTTTATGAGGCTAGCATTACCTTGATCCCAAAACCAAAAACCTCTTCAAAAAGGAGAATTACAGACCAATGTCCTTGATGAATACAGATGCTAAAATTCTCACCAAAATACTAGCCAATAGGATCCAACAGTACATCTAAAGGATTATTCAGCACAACCAAGTGGGATTTATTCCTGGGCTGCAGCTTTGGTTCAAAATCCAAAAATCAATCTGTGATACAATACATTAATAAAAGAAAGAACAAGAATCATATGATACTCTCAAAAGATGCTGAAATAGCATTTGACAAAGTACAACAAACTTCCCTGATCAAAACTCTTCACAGTGTTGGAATACAGGGTACATGCCTTAATGTAATAAAAGCCATCCATGAAAAACGCACAGCGAGTTTTTCCCCTAAGTTCAGGAACACAGCAAGGCTGTCCACTATTGCCATTCCTATTCAACAGAGTACTAGAAGTCCTAGCCTCAGCAATCAGACAACAACAACAACAAAATAATAATAAAATAAAATGCATCCAAATTGGCAAAGAAGAAGTCAAACTCTCACTCTTCACAGATGATATGATACCTTATGTGGAAAACCCAAAAGACCATGCCAGAACTGCTGGAACTTGTACAGCAATTCAGTATAGTGTCAGGATATAAAATCAATGCACAGGAATCAGTTGCATTTTTTTTTTATTTCATTTATTTGTCAGAGAGAGAGAGAGAGAGCACAGGCAGGCAGAATGGTAGGCAGAGGCAGAGGGAGAAGCAGGCTCCCCGCCGAGCAAGGAGCCCGATGTGGGACTCGATCCCAGGACGCCGGGATCATGACCTGAGCCGAAGGCAGCTGCTTAACCAACTGAGCCACCCAGGTGTCCCAGGAATCAGTTGCATTTTATACAGACCAACAACAGGACAGAAAAAGGTGAAATTAAGGAGTTGATCCCAATTACAATTGCACCCAAAACCATAAGATACAAAAAACAAAACAAAACAAAACAAAACAAAAAATACAAAACAACAACAAAAACCATAAGATACCTAGGAATAAACCTAACCAAATACTCAGAAAACTATAAAGTACTCATGAAGGAAATTGAGGAAGACACAAAGAAATGGAGAAACATTCCATGCTCATGGATTGGAAGAACAAATATTATAAAAATGTCTATGCTACCTAGAGCAATCTACATGTTTAATACAATCCTTATCAAAATACCATTAATTTTATTTAAAGAAATGGGGAAAAAATCACCCTCAAATTTATATGGAACCAGAAAACACCCTGAATAGCCAGAGGAATGTTGAAAAAGAAAACCAAAGTTGGTGGCATCACAATTCCAGGCTTCAAGCTCTATTACAAAGTTGTAATCATCAAGACAGTATGGTACTGGCACAAAAACAGACACATAGATCAATGGAACAGAAATGGACCCTCAGAAATGGAGAGAGCCCATAAATGGACCCTCACCTCAATGGTCAACCAATCCTCACCAAAGAAGAAAGAATGTCCAATGGAAAAAAGAGAGTCCCTTCAACAAATGGTGTGGAAAAATTGGAACAGCTACTTGCAGAAGAATGAATCTGGACTATTTCCTTACACCACACACAAAAATAGACTCCAAATGGATGAAAGACCTCAATGTGATACAGGAATCCATCAAAATCCTTGAGGAGAACACAGGCAGCAACCTCTTGGACCTCAGCTACAACAACTTCTTCCTATAAACATCACTAAAGGCAAGGGAAACAGGGCAAAAATGGATTATTGGGACTTCATCAAGATCAAAAGCTTTTGCACAGCAAAGGAAACAGTCAACAAAACCAAAACACAACCAAAAGAATGGGAGAAGATATTGGCAAATGACAGATCAGATAAAGAGCTAGTGTCCAAAATCTAGAAAGATACTTATCAAACTCAACACCCAAAGAATAAATAATCCAATCAAGAAATGGGCAGAAGACATGAAGAGACATTTCAGCAAAGACAATCAAATGGCCAACAGACACATGAAAAAGTGCTCAACATTACTCAGCATCAAGGAAATTCAAGTCAAAAAACCACAGTGACATACCACCTCACACAGTCAGAATGGCTAAATTTAACAAGTCAGGAAACAGCAGATGTTGGCAAGGATGCAGAGAAAGGGGAACCCTCCTACACTGTTGTTAGGAATGCAAGCTGGTGCAGCCACTCTGGGAAACAGCATGGAGGTTCCTCAAAAAGTTAAGAATAGAGCTACCCTATGACTCAGTAATTGCAATATTGGGTATTTACCCTAAAGATACAAATGTAGTGATCCAAAGGGACACATGCACCCGAATGTTTATAGCAGCAATGTGCACAATTGCCAAACTATGGAAAGAGCTGAGATGTCCATTAAAAGATGAATGGATAAAGAAAAAGTGGTATGTATGTATGTGTGTGTGTGTGTGTGTGTGTGTGTATATATATATATATATATATACACACATGCAACCATGAAAAAAAATACTACACAGCCATCAAAAGAAACAAAACCTTGCCATTTACGACGACATAGATGGAACTAGAGGATATTATGTTAAGCAAAACAGTCAATCAGAGAAAGACAATTATCATATGATCTCTCTGATATGAGGAATTCGAGAGGTAGGGTGGGGGATTTAGGGGGTAGGGAAGGAAAAAATGAAAGAAGATGGGATCAGGAGGGAGACAAACCATAAGTGACTCTTAATCTCACAAAACAAACTGAGTATTGCTGAGGGTGGGGGGAGGAATAGGGTAGCTGGGTAATGGACATTGGGGAGGGTATGTGCTATGGTGAGTGCTGTGATTGTGTAAAGCTAATGATTCACAGACCTGTATCCCTGAAGCAAATAATACATTATAAGTTAATTTTTAAAAAGAATGTGAAAATTAAATTCAAAGGAAAGAATGAAAGAAGAAGTTGAAGTTTAGAGGATACTTTAAAATAAATTACATCATGAACACCAAACCACATTTTTAACTGAAGAATTACTATTAATAATATAAATTATAATGATAAAATGATTGCCTAAATCAAAAAACAGAATTATTATGGCTAGAAAATAAATAAATAGATAGATGGATAGATAGATAAATAAATAAATAAATATGGCCCCTTAAAATACAAAGAGTCATGGGGGGCAGGATATGAGGGCTTAGAGCCAATGGAAATATAACTTTTTTTTGGCTTAGAATTTTCAATGTTGTCATTCAGGTTACATATCTTGAAAGTTATTTGTAGGATTGCTCCTACTCAAAACCTAGTGACACAAATCTGGGATCAGAATTTTTATCACAGTTTAGACATATTTATCTCTACATTAAAAAATCAAGCCTTTCAAAGGTTTTTAAAATTAGCTGAAGTTTATAACCAACCCCACCCACCTCATCTCACCCCCGCCAAAAAATCACTTTTGTGGCTTACTAATTTTCTCATGCTCTTCAAACCTGAAAGTTTCAAAGCACCAAAACACCAAAAATCATTTATTTTGGGTATTCTACTTTTTGTCATTTGATGTGTTTAAGTTAAAAAAATGTTAGGGGTGCCTGGGTGGCTCAGTGGGTTAAGTCCCTGCCTTCATCTTGGGCCATGATCTCAGAGCCCAGGGATTGAGCCCCACATGGGCTCTCTGCTCAGTGGGGAGCCTGCTTCCCCCTCTCTCTCTCTGCCTGCCTCTCTGCCTACTTGTGATCTCTCTCTCTCTCTCTCTGTCAAATAAATAAATAAAATCTTTTTAAAAAATTAAGATTAAAAAATAAATAAATAAATGTTAAAAGATGAAACAGGAAAGAACACCTTTATACCACAAGACATAGTTATCATTCAGATGAGCGACATTATATTTTATTTTATTTATTTTTTTATTTTTTATAAACATATATTTTTATCCCCAGGGGTACAGGTCTGTGAATCACCAGGTTTACACACTTCACAGCACTCACCAAAGCACATACCCTCCCCAATGTCCATAATCCCACCCCCTTCTCCCAAACCCCCTCCCCCCAGCAACCCTCAGTTTGTTTTGTGAGATTAAGAGTCACTTATGGTTTGTCTCCCTCCCAATCCCATCTTCTTTCATTTATTCTTCTCATACCCACTTAAGCCCCCATGTTGCAACACCACTTCCTCATATCAGGGAGATCATATGATAGTTGTCTTTCTCTGCCTGACTTATTTCGCTAAGCATGATATGCTCTAGTTCCATCCATGTTGTCGCAAATGGCAAGATTTCATTTCTTTTGATGGCTACATTATATTTTAGCAAGCAAATGTCCTATATTTAGAAATCTAATTCTGGGCAGGTGCTGGAGAAGCCCACAAACAGGGGCTCAGAGACTGTTTGCTCCCTTCTAGAATAAATCTGTGAGAAGCTAAAACAACGTGAAAGAAACCATTGCATTTCAAAGGCCCTGGAGGGTACTACCATGGATGATGTGATGTTTCTTATTTTCTTCTTGGCTAATAAATTTACTGTCACCTTCTGTAAAAAAAAAAAAAAAAAGAAAAAAAAAGAAATCTAATTCTGTCACCTTTATGTTAAATTTAACACACAAAATCTAAGGATGGCACTCATCCAGAAGTCAGATGTGATATACAGAACAAATTGTACAGTAAAGCATCATTATTTTATAGGTCTTCAGTTTAGTCTGTAGCTGGATAACTTGTTATGTAGGCATGCCTATCTGTAAAGTAGGATATTAACTCTGTAGTGCAACAGTTGATGATATGTTGCCACAATTACATGACTTCATGAAAGCTTTCACCTTGCCTTTGCCAAAAATTTAGACAGTGTCTATTTATAACCAATCAACTATTTTTAGTGAGTTAGCCCTTTTTCACCTCTTCCATGAATGATATGCTATGATCTAAATTGGTTCATGAAATTAACTAAAACCCTTTATATACATTTGCCAAAGATAGGTAAGATCAATTTCTTTAGACTCAAGACCCAACTGACACTCACTAACATCTACCTTCTGAAGCAGAACTTAGGAACAGCACACACCAGAAGACAGTTATTCCAATTTGCAACCCCGAGAACAAAACTGTACTCATTCTGCACTTGGAATTTCCCTCTGCCGACTACTCTGTTCATGCTCGCACATGGAGTATCTGTTTATATTCCAGGCTCTCCTGTTAAATGATATACTTCCTTTAAGACATTAATTGTAGCTTATTCATCTTCATACATTCCTTTACCTATTTTTCCTCTCCATGTTTCATATCTGATGGAACCTTAAGATTCGTTCAATTAAATTACACGTCTCCAACTTTCTGCAATTTGATTGTACTTTAAAAAAATACACTCATTAGTCTATACAAGTTCTTGAAATCAAATTTTTAGAAAGACTTGACAATAAATATATGTTTAAGCTTCTCCTGATAGAGGGAACCCTGGGTGGAGAAGAGAACATACCAAGTAGAACTATAATTAATTCAGCACGAACAACTTTTATTGACTCGGATTTTATTTTTCTTGATACCCAGCTATTGCAAATTGAGAAAAACCCTCCATGGGGATTGTAATTATAATGCATTTTCCTAGATAAGATGGGTCTAGCAATGCTACTCAGAACACCGCCTGGACCATCAGTCCTCTAAAGAGAGAGTTATGTCCTTAAGAAACTGTGGAGCAGTCTGCTCCCTGCTGGTAAGTCTCAAGTCGATCAAGCAAATTAGAGCAATACCTTAGAAATTGGCACTGGGATCAAGGAACTTGAGACATTAGAGATCATCTAATGATTTTAGTCAACACCCTCATTTTACAAATGAGGAATTTAAGCCTGAAACTAAGCCACAACTTGACCAAGTTCAGAAAACTTATCAGAGGCAAAATCATAGAGAACCCAGGCATCTGAATTTCTAAAAATACTTTTACTGGACTGAATTTTTATATTTGACCAGGACACAAACTGATTGCTAAATTATCTCCATGTCATTTTATATATGGCAAAAGTAATAAAACACTCTGTAGAGTTTGATGTCACAGAATAACATCAATACTGAACCAAAAGTGTCTACGCACATAAATCTACTCACAGTAACAATATTCACACAGACATATCCTCAAATGGATCACTACTTGTGCTAATCCTACTGTAAAATATGTCTCAACCCTTTTTTCTCTCTGGTGGTACAGACTTTGTTGAGGTCTTTATCATCCTTCCTGGGTCAAAGCAACAAGCTCTGAACTGCTCTCCCTGTCAGCCTCTCAAGCTTTCTCTCTGTCATAAAGTTATCCAACAAAAAGCCTAGCTCTTTCCATCATTCCTTGCTTCATATGCAAGAACCTGCATAAAATCCAAACACAAAAAGACTTTCACAATCTGGCTTCAGTACCTACTCCTCAACCCCTGGCATCTGAGAATATCCAGTCTGAATTCGTCACCTTTTTCTGAACACCTGACTTCCTACCTTGACACATGACACTTCCTAAACTGGAATGATCTTCCGCCACCCTCATTCACTCGTCCACCCTATTTTTCACCTGTGAAACTCTTATGACCTGTTCATATGCCAACTTCTTAGTGACACTTTCCTTAATTACTTAATTACTATAGTTATTCCATTCTAACAAATTTGCATGGCTTAAAGGAAACAAGAATCCAGTGAAAGATGTTAAACAAGAGGGTGATAGTAATCAGATTTGTGGATTTAAAGGATCGTTCTGGCTGAGCAAGAATGATCTGGGGAGCAAGAACAAATGCAGAGAAATCACTTGGAAAGGTGATATCAGAGGTGACAGTGGCTTCAGCTAGAATGGACAATGGGTCTAAGAGAAGTTTGCCCACAAGATTTGGTGATGGATTAGATAAAAAGAATGAAGAAAGAGGGGTATCATGGTATGATAAGTGACCCCAAAGTTTCTAGCATGACCAACTGAGCAGTAGGTCATGTCATTTACTGAAATAGGATATGATTGTTTACTGTACTTGTATTTTGTTTTTTGTAATTGGTGAAGGTGGGGTAGACCATGAGTTTGGTTTTAGATGTTGAAGTGGCTATTTAATATCTAGGCAGAGTTACTGATATATGGGGAGTTAGAGACCAAGACCTAAATTTGAGATATAATTCTGGAAGCTATTAACATATAAATGACAATTCTACATGAGACAGACTAAATCTGCTTGGGGAGAACACATGAAATGAGAAGAGAGGGCCTTGAACATGCCTTGCTTTTTTCCTCCCTTCTTCCCAAGTCGAATTATTTAAAGGGGTTATATATACCCACTGCCTCTACTTTATTTTTCTAAATTTTTGTGTATATTTGACACACCATGTTACATTAGTTTCAGGTGTACAACATAGTGATTTACCATCTATATATGTTCTTTTATGCCTACCACAAGCATAGCTACCATCTGTCACCATACAACACTATTATAATATCATTGATTATTATTCCCTCTGCTGTATCTTATTCCTGAGACTTATTCATTCCATAACCAGAAGCCTGTATCTCCCACTCCCCTGCACCCACTTTGTCCATCTACCCTCACCTCTACCTTTACTTTAATACTATAAGTCCTTCTTTATTACTGAAACAATTTGGCTTTGCTCTTCCTTCTCTGTGAAAATTATTCTTTTTTTATCTTTTTTTAAATTTGTTTTTTATTTTCAGCATAACAGTATTCATTATTTTTGCACCACACCCAGTGCTCCATGCAATCCATGCGCTCTATAGTACCCACCACCTGGTACCCCGACCTCCCAGCCCCCGCCCCTTCAAAACCCTCAGATTGGTTTTCAGAATCCATAGTCTCTCATGATTCACCTCCCCTTCCAATTCCCCCAACTCCCTTCTCCTCTCTAACTCCCCATGTCCTCCATGCTATTTGTTATGCTCCACAATTAAGTGAAACCATATGATAATTGACTCTCTCTGCTTGACTTATTTCACTCAGCATAATCTCTTCCAGTCCCATACATTTTGCTACAAACATTGGGTATTCATCCTTTCTGGTGGAGGCATAATACTCCATAGTTTATATGGACCACATCTTCCTTATCCATTCGTCCGTTGAAGGGCATCTTGGTTCTTTCCACAGTTTGGCAAACGTGGCCATTGCTGCTGTAAACATTGGAGTACAGATGGCCCTTCTATACTCATCTATAATTCTATCTGTATCTTTGAGGTAAATACCCAGGAGTGCAATGGCAGGGTCATAGGGAAGTTCTATTTTTAATTTCTTGAGGAATCTCCACACTGTTCTCCAAAGAGGCTGCACCAACTTGCATTCCCACCAACAGTGGAAGAGGGTTCCCCTTTCTCCACATCCCCTCCAACACACGTTG